>NC_142230.1:1395240-1695240 GCF_049639895.1 Pseudopodoces humilis
GTGATCACTGTTGTGCAGCCCCAGAGAAAGTAACACAGGTGCTATGACTTGTCTGTTGCCACACAGGGAATGGAATTGGGCTTGTTAGGGCTGTGGTATCCCAGAGAGTCTTCAATTGGTTCTATCTCTGATGTGATGTCACAGTGTCATGGAGTTGCCTTTAAGTGGAGTTTATGTGGAGTTTTTCTTTAAGAAAGTTTAAGTTGCTGGGAACTGCCTGGAGTCTTTTCTCCTGACCAATTATCAGTCATTGCTGAGAACTGACAGCAGTTTAGGCCATTGAAAAGTGTGATCAACTTGTGAACCCTACCTTGTAGTGTAAAACCAGAGCTCTCTTTGTTCTCTTTTTTTCCTGGCTGGGAAGGGTGGCGGAGCTCCAGGCCTCCAGTTCCCTGCCCAGGCCATGCGGCCGGGCAGGGACTGGGCTGGGCCCAGCGTCTCCCAGCCAGGAGATGCGGGCCCTGCGGAAAAAGTTTTCTCCGGGCTCCGGCCGGGCCGGGGCGAGCCGATCTCTGGCTCGGCTGCAGGTTTTTTGCTGTAACTATATTCACTAGAAACTGCTGAGTGAAGGAGGAGAGAGGCTCTGGACCTGCAGCGAGCTGGGCGCAGCGACTACACTCTCCAGAGCAGCCATGAGGCACTTTCCATCGCAGACGGCTCCAGCTCCTGCACCGGCCGGGGCCACAGAACTACCTACAACAGCCTGGGCAAGATTTTAACTCTTTCATTACCCAGATGAGACTTGCAGATTAATCTTTTTATCCAGACAGAGAAAAAGAGAGTGATCAACATGAAAAGAGACTTTATAAACTACCAGTGACAGGAAAGAAAAGAAGCTTCAGAAAAGGTAGAGAATTAAGAAGATGCTTTAATTAAGCTGAAATATCTTTCTGTTAAATCTATGGAAATGGACAATAAGGTCTTGAAAACACTCCTTTAATTCATGACAGTAAATAGGGAGGAATAGAGTGTTCAAAGTGTAAATTTTGAGTAAAAAAGTAGAGTAATTATGGTACAGTGAAGTGCTGGAAGATTTGAAGCCTTGAGAGGCAATGAGAAAACTGTTTTCTAGTGAAGCTCACAGAAACAGATGAAGAAGACTTTTTGCCTTTGAATAACTTATCCATAAAAGTCCCATCCCTAGACTCATGGCCCATACACACTTGAGAGTGATGTGAAAATGGGAGGAGTGGGCTCTAATAACAGCAGCTCTGGGCAGCTAACATTAGAGCAATGGAAAACTATAACAAAAATAGTTTTTCTTGTGAGAAACTCCATAAATTAACAGGAAGAAACTTCTGTTTCTCTATAAAGACTGGTGAAAAGACTGTAGCAAGAATTGGGACTGTTTTAACCATCAAAGTTCCAAAGTTTTTGTCTCTTTTGTCATGTGAACAAGGGAATAGTGGGTAGACAGGGGATGAAAAGGTTTTTCTGGAAGTTTATTCTGGTGTTCTTATTGTAGTTTGTCAATAAAATTTCTTTTTTTTCCTTTTAAGTGTAGAGAGTTTGTTTGAAGAATGGCTAAGACCAAAAGGACATGATACTGTCCGATTAGTTAAAGTATAAGGCCTCAAGGACAGAACGTCCTTAAGGACAAACTGAAACAACTATCAGGATGTGAAACTGCCAAGTATGTGGATCTGCAATAGAAGATAGGGAACTAGTAACTTCAAGGCTAACTACAAGGAACAATGTGCGTCAATGTTAGTGGACCAATCATGAGCTTAGCTTTTGCAATATGTATGAGCTGATTATGAGCATTATATATTGTATAGTGTAAACTCCAATAAACTGAGACTTGCTGACCATGAGAGCATGAGGCTTGTCTTCCGCGGCTCCGGCAAATCCCGACATCTGGCGCCCGAACAGCCTTTCCCTTTCCTCCTCAGAGCTGCGTTGGGGACGGGTCCCTTGGATGGCGCTTTGTCGCCCTGAGCGCCACATCGGTGGGCCCTGCCGCTACGCGCTGCCGACGCCTGGGGGGTTGCGACGGTACCGGTGAGTATGGACAGGCAAGCGGCGTATGATCTTTTCACCGCCTTCTTGAAGAGGCGGGACATTAAGGGTTTAGATTTAGAGAAAGATTTACCTCTCCTGTTGACCCATGCTGTTTCCTATGGGTTTTTCACTAACCCTCACTCAGTCCATGAACTACATGAGTGGCGTAGGTATGGTGATCGCCTTTGGGAGTTAGTTTTAGAAGATGACAAAGTAGCAAAAAAGATGAGCAAATTATGGAAGATTGTGCAGAATGAGTTACTCATGTGTCAGGCAGAAAAGTGAGCTGCCGATAATGCCCATGTGGCGCAAGATCGCAATAAGGCTTATATCGACCCTTCAGCTCCGAATCCACCGATATTTGCTTCTGTTGATCTGCCCCCGCCAGATTCTAGGGAGTCTGCGACTCCCTCTGTACCCCCTGTCCCCTCGGATCACCCGCCGCTCCCGCCGCCCATTCTTTCGGGTGCACTATCTAACGCCGCAGCCACGGAGCCGTTCCCCGGGGCCTTATCAGACCTCGCGGAGGCTATGGCACAAGGCAGGCGTGAGGCATGGGCGGCGCTGGCATGGCAGGGTCTGCAAGAGGGAGATACGGAATTGGCGGCGGCAGCTCAGGAGCAAATAGCCTCCCCACTTGCTTTCCCTGTGATATTTCACCCTTTGCAGGGGGGGGGCCAGCGAGCCGAAGTTACACAGCTCGATTGGAAACTTTTGTCTCAATTACGATCAATGGTGGCACAATTTGGAGTCACGAGTGAGCCTGCGAAACAGATGATTGAGTATCTATTTAATTCAGACGTCCTGCTGCCCGCTGACATTAGAGGCATGGCTCGTCTCATATATACCCCTCATCAGAGACTTATGTTTGAGACTTGATGGAGGGAGGAGGCAGCTGCAAGTGCTGCACTTCCTCGCCCCGCTGGTGATCCCCTCACAGGGCTCACTGTAGATGAACTTATGGGCAATGGAGCCCATATTCGTTTAGAGCAACAGGCGGCCTTGGGGGGAGAGAAACTGAGAGAAGCTATGGCAGTTGCAAAAAGAGCTATGGATAAGATCAGGGCACCCGGGGGTATCCCCATGTATATGGGGATTAAGCAAGGTAGAGATGAAGCCCTTGGCTCCTTTGTGGACAAAATTATTGAAGCCCTGGCCAAGGCAGGTATAGCTGAGCATATGCAAGACACGTTAGTTAAACAGTGTATATTACAGAATGGAAATGCTACAACTCGATCTTCAATAGCCACAGCACCAGGAAATTGGAATGTCCAAGACTTGTTAGATAAGGCTGCAGCCATGCCAAGCGGCACTCAAGTGTTTATGGTAGAAGCTCTGCAAAAAATAGGAGAAGGACTGCAGCACCAGGCACAGGCCTTTAAAGAACAAACTCTAGCAGCCCAGAGTCAGGTCTTAGCTGCCCTTGCACCCCTCCAAGCGGCGACACTGCAGCAGCGCCCCGGTGCAGGAGGAAGAATGAAATGCTTCAGATGTGGATGAACGGGACACATCCGCCGCGAATGCAATGCGTCGGGAGTCTGGTGCGGAAAATGTCAATCCAGCACTCATAACAACAATGCCTGCCGCCGGGGGCCGGGAAACTCGAGAGCCAGCGCGAAAACAGGCCGCGCGGAGACACAAGTAGCCCCTGCCTCCGACAGCCAAGCGGTCAACTTCTGCCAGCAACCTCCGGCAGCCTCGGATTGGACCTGGCAGCAGCAGTAGACACCACACTCTACAGTAATGGTCCACATACTATTCCTACTGGTATCTATGGACCATTGATTGTTAATGGACAACCAACTGGAGGACTGATATTAGGCCGCTCCTCAGGTTCCGTTTTAGGCCTTTCCATCGAGCCAGGGGTAGTTGATGCTGATACTGAAGGAGAACTCTTTATCATCGTTAGTACCCAGTTTCCCCCACTTACCATTCTAAAAGGACAAAGAATTGCGCAGTTTGTACCTCTACCACACTTGACCGCTGGTATACCACCTCGATCTACTGAACCACGTCGGACAAAATGCCTTGGTTCCTCAGGGGACATTGCTCTGCCTGTTATTGACCTTGCCACGCGACCAAAGAAAGCATGCCATCTCCGTTATCAAGGGCAGACCGTTACCCTTGAAAAGGCCTTGCTAGATACCGGAGCAGATACTTGTATCATTGACACTGGTAAATATCCTAAAATGTGGCCTCTTTTATCAGCAAGCACTACAGTCTCCGGTATAGGAGGAATCCGACTTGCTAAACGTTCCCCTTTGATCACCGCAGAAATCGAAGGAAAACAAGCAACGGCTATTTTTTCACTTACCCCGCTCCCACCGGAGGTTGACTGCATTATTGGAAGAGATGTTTTGTCGCAATTGGGATACGTACTCACAGACTCCCCTTTATCATGACGGCCATTGCTTGGACATTCCCTCTACCATTGACATGGATTTCCGATACACCTGTGGTAGTTAAGCAATGGCCCTTAAAAAGGGAAAATCTTGAACAAGCACATCGCTTAGTGGCAGAACAATTGCAACTAAAACATCTCAAACCTTCCACAAGTCCCTGGAACACGCCTGTTTTTGTCATCAAGAAGAAGTCAGGCAATTATCACCTCCTACAAGATCTGCGTGCGGTTAATCAGCAAATGGAACCCATGGGGGCCTTGCAACCTGGCCTCCCCAACCCGGCCATGCTACCTCAAGATTGGCTCATCCTTATTGTAGATTTGAAAGACTGTTTTTTCACAATACCATTACATCCCCAGGATACGAAAAGATTTGCATTCACTTTACCCTCCTTAAATAGAGGAGAACCAGACAAGCGATTCAAATGGACGACACTGCCCCAGGGCATGCGAAATTCGCCCACTTTGTGTAAGTTGTATGTTGATACAGCACTACAACCTGTTAGATGAGCGATGCCAGACACTATCATTTATCATTACATGGATGATATACTGTTTGCTCAGAAGTCTCCATTTACGACAGAGCAGGTGCGTGCTGTTATAACTCTGCTGCAGAAATATGGTCTCAAAGTCTCCGAGGAAAAACTTCAGATGCAGCCACCGTGGAAATACCTAGGCTGGACTATTACCGAAAGGCAAGTAAGGCCGCAAAAGCTTACTATCCAAGATGTACCAACCACTCTTCACAAGGTGCAGAAGTTATTAGGTGATCTTCAATGGCTCAAACCGATTGTCGGCATTCCTAACACGTTATTAGATACCTTGCGACCATTGCTAAAGGGCACGGATCCTTGCGCCCCAGTAACATTAACGACATCCCAGCTCGCCGCCCTGCAAGACATATCGTGGTGTATCTCCACTGGATTCGTTAGCCGTTACGACCCAGCTTACCCAGTCAGCCTCACTATCTGGAATAGTAAAGATCACCTCATGGGAGCCATAACTCAGTTAAAGAAAACGGGGGAGACAAGGGTTTTGGAATGGCTTAGTCCTCAGTTGCAACAAAGAAAAACAATAACCCAAAAAATTGAACGGCTTGCGGCCTTAATCATTAAAGGCAGACTGCGCACGATTGAACTGAGTGGAAGAGAACCCGCAATTATTCAGTTACCCATGGAAAAAGCAACTCTTGACTGGTTTCTCCTTAATTCAGCAGACCTTACGGAGGCGCTTTTGCAAGCTCCCAGTTGTGTCACCACAGGACCCTTAGCTCCCAAGGTTCTGCATTGGCTTGGAGAGTGGCAATGGATTACCAGACCATTAAGAGAAAATCAACCCATCCAAGATGCAGTTACAGTTTTCACAGATGCAGGAAAACGCTCCAGGAAAGCTGCAGTTACTTGGAACAGAAGCGGCCAATGGTATCACCACATCATTCTAGCAACTTTGCGTGATAATTTACAAACCCTAGAACTTTTAGCTGTCATATGGGCATTTCAGACATTCCAAGAGCCTGTCAATGTAGTTTCTGATTCTATGTATGTCGTCGGAGTGGCATCAAGAATTGAGGATGCAAGTGTTAAAGAAGTCACCAACCCTCTATTGGCTGAACTGTTTATGCAATTGCAACGAACTTTACAAGCCCAAAAGCATCCTTATTCTATCATCCACGTTCGTAGCCATAAATGGGAAGAAGGTCTTGGAGAAGGGAATGCCAGAGCCGATAGATTAGTAATGGTGCAGCAGCAAAACATTCTTCCACGCACCATAGCAGCAAAAGAAAGTCATAACATTTTCCATCAAAATGCAAAAGGACTGGCCCGTGAGTTCCAGTTACCACTCAGCGAAGCACGAGCCATTGTGAAGACTTGCCCTGTTTGCAGTCACCATAATCAAGGAATGGGACTTAGCGTGGGAGTCAATCCAAAGGGATTGCTGCCCAATGAACTGTGGCAGATGGACGTTACTCATGCACCATCATTCGGCAAGCTAAAATATGTTCATGTTACTGTTGACACCTATAGTCATTATATTTGGGCTACGGCTCAGCCCGGAGAGCAAGCTAAGCATGTTGAGAAACATCTAAATAGTTGTATTGCTATAATGGGCATTCCCAGAAACATAAAGACAGATAATGGATCAGCATATTGTAGTCAGAGATTTAGAAAGTTGATGGACTTTTGGAGTATCAAACACACCAAAGGCATTCCACATGTCTCTACAGGGCAAGCAGTCATAGAAAGGGCCAATGGAACCTTGAAGCGCTATTTAGAAAAATACACAGACATCAAAAGCCCCGCGGAGAGACTGCTAAGAAGTCTGTTTGTTTTAAACCATTTATGTCTGTTTGGGGATAGAGACGTACCCCCCGTTACTGTACACTTTCAAAGAGATCCATTGCCCTCGCCCCCTATATTTGTCAAATATAGGGACCCCAAGACTGGCATCTGGCAGAATCCCGCTCAAGTCCTTTATTGGGGACGGGGCTATGTGTGTGTTTCCACCCCTACAGGTCCACAGTGGATACCCGGAAGGTGGACGCGTGCTGCTATATCTGATGAGCCGCCCGGTGAGCAGCCCAGACAAGTGAAGGTCGCTCCGACTTCAGAAGGCCATCTCACCTCTCCTACTACGGATTGAGGAAAGATTCGGCACCCGGATTCTGTTTGAGTCGGAACGTGAAATAGAGGACTTTGTGCTACCAGCTTTGAATCATCATTATTTATGCTATCTCCCCAGGCATTGCTTTCATTGTTACTCAGTTGAACACAGTGCGTGGGTTAAACTTAAGTGTGGCGGGTGTGGGAAGACCCTTTGGTTGTCACAGCGTGCGCTTGGACGAGGGTATTGGTGCCTTGTTTGCTCTTTTGAGTGGCAGAGGGCTTCCCCTCAGAGAGCATTAGTTGATTTAGTGGGAGAACCATTTGGCACCGCAGTTCAAAGAATTGAGAACAGGGAGGATCTACATCTCAGGGAGTTAGTTTGGAGAGTGAGGCACACAGTAGATCGTATCATCGCAGATAGTAATTCCGTAATACTTGATACTGTTTGTGGAAAAGATGTCCGAATTCCGAGAAATTGGCAAGTGTCTCCAGATCGCTGGGAACATACCTGCCGTCGTTTCGCTCGACGTTGCGGGCCCCATCAAAACTGCCGCTGATCAAATGAGGCAATCCCTTAAACAACAGAGCATTATGATATGGCTTTTACTCGTGCTTGTGATGCTACCGTTGACCAGTTGTGTTTATGTACCAGCACAACCCAAAGAAAATGTTTGGGTTACGCTAGCTAACAAAACTGGTCAAGAAGCAATATGTTTAGCTCTTAACTCGCCAGGCAACCCCTTTTCCACCTGCCTTGTAGGCCTTCCGCTAGATAATTGGCCTTGTCCATTAGCAGCACACCTTTGTAACTCTACTAATCCCCAGAATAATGTAGATCAGTGGGATCAAATTATGCCCCATTTTCCTCCACTAGCTATTGAGCCGCAAGAGCTTGAGATTTTAGGATCTATATTAGCAGATGATTGTTTGAAGTTTAATTGGACGAGTGTTTTTCGAGGAGTGGGACACAATAGATCGTTACCCATAAGTGTTAACTCATCTCTGTCGATCTATAGAAATGACTCAGTATGGTGTAACTATACTACAGTGAACATCTCCATATCCTCTAACACGCCTATTAGGCTGCCAAGCGGTGTGTTCCTAATATGTGGAGATCAAGCTTGGGCAGGAATCCCCTCACGAATGGAAGGTGGACCATGCACACTAGGCCGATTAACTCTCTTAACACCTAACACATCAATGATCCTGCACCGATACCAAAAGCATAGAGAGAAAAGGTTTGTCCACGCCTTTGCCAACGATTGTGATGATAAAGCAGACTTTTGGAGCCCAGTGCAAACAGTTTTTGGGTCCCTTGTCCCCGGCATTGGGACCGCACAAGCCTTGAGTACATTGAGGAAAATGGGATGTTGGCTTGCTAGACAAGCTAACACCACATCGCAGGCTTTGTCTGACCTTTTGCTAGATGTAGACTCAATCAGGCACGCTACGCTTCAGAATAGAGCTGCTATTGATTTTTTGTTATTAGCACAAGGACATGGTTGTGATGAATTTGAAGGGATGTGCTGTATGAATTTATCAGATCATTCTGTTTCCATACATGCACAAATCAAGAAGTTACAAGAGTTGACTACACACTTGAGGATAGAAGAAGGATGGGGAATAGACGGATGGTTACAGTCCCTAGGCATTACTGGGTGGTTGAAAAATCTGGTGCAAATGGGGTTAGTTATTCTCCTTGTAATCCTAGCCATCATGATTATTTTACCCTATTTAATGCAATGTTTGCAACGAATGGTAATGTCAATGTTTGAAAAACACCAAGTAGCAATGATGGCCTTAAAAGAGAACGGGGAAAGTGTAGAGAGTTTGTTTGAAGAATGGCTAAGACCAAAAGGACATGATGCTGTCCGATTAGTTAAAGTATAAGGCCTCAAGGACAGAACGTCCTTAAGGACAAACTGAAACAACTATCAGGATGTGAAACTGCCAAGTATGTGGATCTGCAATAGAAGATAGGGAACTAGTAACTTCAAGGCTAACCACAAGGAACAATGTGCGTCAATGTTAGTGGACCAATCATGAGCTTAGCTTTTGCAATATGTATGAGCTGATTATGAGCATTATATATTGTATAGTGTAAACTCCAATAAACTGACACTTGCTGACCATGAGAGCATGAGGCTTGTCTTCCGTGGCTCCGGCAAATCCCAGCATCCGTGACATAATATCAAAGACAAATCTGAATTCATCCCCTCTGATAGGCCACAGCAGTGGCAGCCTCAGTTTTCTTCTCTCTGGGAGATCACTGCAGTGACAAGTCCAATTTACGCCTCTCTGTGACACCACAGTGGTGACAGACGCGGTATTCCCCTTTCTGTGATGTCACAGTCATGACAGAACCAATTTAAGACTCTCTGTGATACCACAGCCCTAACAACCCCAATTCCACTCCCTGTGTGCCAACACACAAGTCATAGCACCTGTGTTACTTTCTCTGGGACTGCACAACTGTGATCACTCCAGTTTTCCCCTCTCTGGGACACCACAGTGGTGACAGACTCAGGTTTTCTCTATCTGTGACATCACAGCAGTGACAGACTCAGGTTTCCTCTGTCTGTGACATCACAGTCAGGACAGCCTCAAATTCATCCTCTTTGGAACACCGCAGCAGTGTCAGCCCCGGTTTCCCCTCTCTTTGACATCGCAGCAGTGACAGGCCCAATCTACACCTCTCTGTGACACCAGTGCAGTGGCAGTCTCAGGTTTTTCCTCTCTGTGACATCACACCAATTAGGGACCCATTATTCCCCTCTCTGTGACGTCACAGTCATGACAGAACCAATTGAAGACTCTCTGTGATACCACAGCCCTAACAAGCCCAATTCCATTCCCTGTGTAGCAGCAGACAAGTCATAGCACCTGTGTAACTTTCTCTGAGGCTGCACAACAGTGATCACTCCAGTTTTCCACTCTCTGGGACACCACAGCAGTGACAGACTCAGTTTTCCTCTATCTCTGACATCACAGCCATGACTGCCTTCATTTCAGCTTCGATGGAACACCACAGCAGTGACAGACCCCTTATTCTACTCTCTGTGACATCACAGCAGAGACAGAACCAATTCCAACTTCTCTGTGATACCATAGCCATGACAACCCTAATTCCATCCCCTTTGTGGCAACAGACAAGTCATAACACCTGTGTTCCTTTCTCTGAGACTCCACAGCTGTGATAGCCCCAGTTTTCCCCTCTCTGTGACACCAGAGCAGTGAAAGACCCAGTTTCCACCCTTGATGATGTCACAGCTCTGACAGACGAAATTTCACCCTTGCTGTCACACCCCAGATGGAACAAGCCCAATTTATACCTCTCTGGAACACCACAGCGCTGACAGTGCCACTTTTCTCCCCTCCGTGACATAACATCAAAAACAAGTCTGAATTCATCCCCTCTGATAGGCCACAGCAGTGTCACAGCAGTGACAGCTTCAGTTTTCTTCTCTCTGTGACATCACAGCAGTGACAGGCCCAATCTACACCTCTCTGTGACACCAGTGCAGTGGCAGTCTCAGGTTTTTCCTCTCTGTGACATCACACCAATTAGGGACCCATTATTCCCCTCTCTGTGACGTCACAGTCATGACAGAACCAATTTAAGACTCTCTGTGATACCACAGCCCTAACAATCCCAATTCCATTCCCTGTGTAGCAGCAGACAAGTCACAGCACCTGTGTTACTTTCTCTGTGTAGAAGTTTCTCTTCCGGTGGGAGGGGTTTTGGGATGCTTGAACCCCAATATTAGTGTGGCTTGAATGTGTTGGACCCCAATATCAGGTCCTGGAATGGCGGGAAGAATAATTTCCGTACCTTCAGCCCGATTCAGGGCCCTTATGTGAAGGGCATGACGCCTTTGCCCGTCTCAAGAGCTGCTTTGGGAGGGGCGTGGCTCTGGGTGTGGGGGGCAGGGCTAGGAATAAGGGGCAGCACCAAGGCATGTCTCTCCACTCAACGGCCTCAGGAGCGTCTTAGGGAGGGGCGTGGCTCTGGGTGTGGGGGGCAGGGCTAGGAATAAGGGGCAGCACCAAGGCATGTCTCTCCACTCAACGGCCTCAGGAGCGTCTTAGGGAGGGGCATGGCTATGAGTGGAGGGGCGGGGCTTACAAAAAGGGGCGGGGCCAGAACTTGTCTCTCTCGTCACCTGCCTCAGCAGCAGCTCCGCGCGGCGCATAACTATGGGTGTGAGGGCGGGGCTTACTAAAAGGGGCTGGGCCAGGGCATGTCTCTCTCCTCGCCGGCCTCTGGAGCTTCTTTGGAAGGGGCGTGGCTATGATTGGGTGGGCAGGGCATAGATAAATGGGCGGGGACAAGGCTTATCTCTCTCCTCACTGGCCTCTGTAGCTCCTCTGGAGGGGCGTGGCTTTAAGTGGGTGTAGGGGCTTACAAAAGTGGCGGAGCCAGGTCTTTTCTCTCACCTTGCAGATGCCAGTGAGGTTTGGGGGTCGTCCTGCCTTCTTCTTCATCTTGGGCTGGCTCTGTGGCTTCTGGACGAGTGGTCAGGTGTCACTGGAGGGGCTGGGAGTACCCAGGTGTGCTGAGGTGTGTCCCCAGTTGTGCCCAGGTATTCCCAGGTGTGTTGAGGTCAGCCCAGATGTGCTCAGTTATGCTGTGCGCTGCTGTTAGGAGGGTTACGGTATTGAGCTGATATTGATCATAGCCGGAGTGTGCTTCAGCTAGGAGGGTTATGGCAGTACACCACTATTAGGAGCATTACGGTAGGCAGCAGCAGCAACGGGTTATGCCGAAGGCGGCAATTGTGGGAGGCGCAGCTATTACAGGCATTACGGTACTTGCATCCCTCGATTATTCCTGGTGCAGTTCTTCGGAGAACAATGGTAACCGACCCCTGCTGGGAGGCGTTTTGGTGTGCCTGCACCCCAATATTAGATGGCCTTGAATGCGTTGAACCCCAATCTCCAGTCCTGGAACGGCCGGACTCTTGGCATTCGCACCAAGAGTCGCAGATTGCTTAACTCAGGAGTTCTGAGAATGGAACCTCAAGAGGCGTTCCACTTTTGTCATAAACAGTGCTCCAGAGCGCTTGGCAACCGGTACAAGAAACCATGTGTATGGGATAGCGACCATTCACGCCCAGGACTGGCAATGCACGAGCACTGCCAAAAGGCGAAGGAAGGCGCTTACCATCCGGCTTGTGTGCAAAGCTTTCAGAATGCCAGAGGACCGTAGCTGTGGTAAGCCTGCTTGCTCAATTGATGTTAGCTGTCGCCTGGAAGAACTTGAGCCGCATGTTGTTTATGCTGTCGCCTGTTCCTAGGCGATGACAAGGGCACATGAAGCAAATGCTTTTTCCTGGCCGATTTTGCTCTGCCACGCTCTTCTGCGGCTGCACCCCAACTCAGGGACCTTATATTAAGGGCATTAGGGCTTTGCTGGCCTCAAGAGTTACTCTGGGAGGGGCGTGGCTATAGGTGGAGGGGCGGGGCTTAGAAAAAGGGGAGGGCCCAGGGTTTGTCACTCACCTTGCAGGAGCCGGAGAGCTTTGGGGGTCACCCCGGCTTCTTCTTCTCCTTGCCCTGGCTCTGTGGCTTCTGGACAAGATGAGGGGTGTCACTGGAGATGCTGGGGGGGCCCAGGTGTGCTGAGGTGTGCCCAGGTGTGCCCAGTTGTGTTGAGGTGTGCCCAGATGTGCTCAGTTATGCTGTGAGCTGCTGTTAGGAGGGTTACGGTATTGAGCTGATATTGATCATAGGCAGAGTGCACTTGTTCTAGGAGGGTTACGGCAGTGCACCACAATTGGGAGCATTACGGTAGGCAGCAGCAGCAACGGGTTACACCAAAGGTGTCTATTGTGGGAGGAGCAGCTATTAGAGGCATTATGGTACTTGCACCCCTCTATCACTCCTGGCGCAGCTCTTAGGAGAACAACAGTAACCAACTCCTGCTGGGAGGGGTTTTGGGGTGCCTGAAGCCAAATATTGATGGGTCTTGAATGCGTTGAACCTCAATATCCGGTCCTGGAACGGCTGGTAGGATCATTCCCATAGCTGCTCCCCGATTCAGGGCCTTTAAGTGGAGGGCATTAGGGCTTCGCCAGTCTCAAGAGCTGCTTGGGGAGGGTCGTGGCTATGGGTGCGTGGGCGGGGCTTATAGAAAGGGGCAGGGCCAGAGTTTGTCACTCACTTTGCAGATGCCGGGGAGCTTTGGGGGTCGCCCCAGCTTCTTCTTCTCCTTGCCCTCGCTCTGTGGCTTCTGGACGAGAGGAGGGATGTCACTGGAAGGGCTGGTGGTGCCCAGGTGTGCTGAGGTGTGTCCCCACTTGTGCCCAGGTGTGTCCGCAGGCGTGCCCAGGTGTGCCCAGATGTGCTCAGTTATGCTGTGCGCTGCTGTTAGGAGGATTACAGTATTGAGCTGGTATTGATCATAGCCGGAGTGTGCTTCTACTAGGAGTGCTACAGCAGTGCACCACTATTAGGAGCATTACGGTAGGCAGCAGCAGCAACAGGTTACGGCCAAGGCGGCAATTGTGGGAGGCGCAGCTATTAGAGGCATTACGGTACTTGCACCCTTCTATTACTCCTGGTGCAGTTCTTAGGAGAACAATGGTAACCGACCCCTGCTGGGAGGCATTTTGGGGTGCCTGAAGCCCAATATTGAATGCGTTGAATCCCAATATCTGGTCTTGGAATGGCTGATAGGATCATTCCGGTAGCTGCACCACGATTCAGTGCCCTTATCTGAAGGGCATTAGGGCTTAGGCGGCCCCAAGAGCTGCTCCGCAAGAGGCGTGGTTATGTCTGGAGGGGAGGGACTAAGAGAAAGGGGCGGGGCCAAGGTCTTGTCACTCACCTTGCAGGCGTAGGTGAGTTTCGGGCGTCCCCTCCGCTTTTTCTGCTCCTTGCCCTGTGTCTGTGGCTTCTGGAAGGGAGGGGGGTTGTCGCTGGGGGTCTGGGGGTGCCCAGGTGTGCCCAGGTGTGCTGAGATGTGCCCAGATATGCTCATGTATGCAGCAGCAACGGGTTACGCCAAAGGCGGCTATTGTGGGAGGAGCAGCTATTAAAGGCAATACGGTACTTGCACCCCTCTGTTGCTCCGGGCACAGTTCTTAGGAGAACAACGGAAACCGACACAAGCTGGAAGGGGTTTTGGGGTGCCTGAACCCCAATATTGGTGGGGCTTGAATGCGTTGAACCCCAGTATCTATCCCTTTAAATGCTGGTGGGATCATTCCGGTAGCTGCACCCCAATTCAGTGCCCTTATATTTTAAGGGCATTATGGCTTCGCCAGCCCCAAGCGCTGCTTCGGGATGGGCTTAGCTATGGGTGGGTGGGCGGGGCTTAGAAAAAGGGGCAGGTCCTGGGCTTGTCTCTCACCTTGCAGGGGCAGGGGAGCTTTGGAGGTCACCCCGGCTTCTTCTTCTCCTTGCCCTTGGTCTGTGGCTTCTGGACAAGAGGAGGGGTGTCACTGGGGGGGGCTGGGGTGCCAAGGTGTGCCCAGGTGTGTCCTCAGGTGTGCCCAGATGTGCCCAGGTGTGCTGAGGTGTGCCCAGATGTGCTCAGGATACAGTGTGTAAGCTCTTCGGAGGGCTCTGCAAGTGCGCTTTTATTAGAATGGTTACGGTAGTACACTTGTATTAAGATCATTCCTGGAGAGTGCTGCTACTAGGAGGGTTATGGTAGTGCACCGCTCTTAGGAGCATTACGGTAGGCAGCAGCAGCAACGGGTTGCGCCCAAGGCGGATATTTCGGGAGGAGCAGCTATTAGAGGCATTACGGTACTTGCACCCCTCGATTACTCCTGGCGCAGTTCTTAGGAGAACAAGGGTAACCGACCCCTGCTGGGAGGGATTTTGGGGTGCCTGAAGCCCAATATGAGCGGGGCTTGATTGCGTTGAACCCCAATATCCGGTCCTGGCAGGGCTGGTAGGATCATTACGGTAGCTGCACCCTGACTCAGGGCACTTATATTAAGGGCATTAGGGCTTTGCCGGCCCCAAGCGCTGCTCAGGGAGGCGTGGCTATGGGAGGAAGGGCGGGGCTTGCAAAAAAGGGGCGGGGACAGGGTTTCCCTTTCGCCTTGCAGGGGCCGGGGAGCTTTGGGGGTCGCCCCAGATTCTTCTTCACCTTGCCCTGGCTCTGTAGCTTCTTGAGGGAAGTGGGTGTCACTGGAGGGGCTGGGGGTGCCCAGGTGTGCTGAGGTGTGTCCACAGGTGTGCCCAGATGTGCCCAGAGGTTCCCAGGTGAGCCCAAGAAAGCCCAGGAATGGCTAGTTGTGCCCAGTGGTGCCCAGTTGAGCCTTCATGTGTTCAGAGGTGCTCAGGTGTGTGTGGATGTGTCCAGATGTACCCAGGAGTGCCCAGTGGAGTGCAGCTGTGCCCAGATGCGCTCAGGGGTGCCAAGGTGGTCTCTGGCGTGCCCTAGAGCACACAGGTGTGCCCAGGTGAACCCATGTGTGTCCAGATGTGCCCAGGTGCACGTTGGTGTGCCCAGGTTTGCTTAGGTGCACGCAGGTGGGACTAGGATTGCCCAGGAGTGCCCAGGTGTGCCCAAGCATTAGTGCATGAGCCCAGGTGTGCCCAGGAGTGCCTAGTGGAGCCCAGCTGTGCTTAGAGGGGCCCAGTGGGCCAAGGTGAATCCAGGTGTGCCCAGGTGTGCGTTGGTATGCCCAGGTGTGCCCAGGTGGGCCCACTGGAGCTCAGCTGTGCTCAGATGTGCCCAGGGGTGCCAAGGTGGTCTCAGGTGTGCTCAGATGTGCCTGGAGGTGCCCAGGTGAGCTCAAGAGTGCCCAGGTGTTGCCAGGTGTGCCCAGTAGTGCTAGATGAGCCTATGTATGCTCAGAGGTGCCCAGATGTATGAGGGTGTGCCCAGGAGTGCCCAGTGGAGCCCAGATGTGCCCAGATATGCCCATGGGTGCCATGGTGGTCCCAGGTGTGCCCAGATGAGTCCAGGTGTGCCCAGGTGATCCCATGTGTGCCTATAGGTGCACAGGAGACCCCAGATGTGCCCAGGTGATCCTATGTGGGCTCAGGAGTGCTTGGGTGTGCCAGGGTGTGCCAAAGTGGGTCCAGGTGTGCCCAGGTGTGCCTAGGTGGGCCCAGGTGTGCCTAGGTGGGCTCAGGTGTGGCCAGGTATTTTCAGGTGAGCCCACATGTACCCAGGTGTGTCCAGGTGTGCGTAGGAGTGCCCAGGTGTGAGTGTGTGTGCCCAGGTGTGCCCAGGAGGGCCCAGTGGACCTCAGCTGTGTCCAGATGTGTCCAGGGTTGCCTTGGTGGTCCTAGGTGTGCCCAGGAGTTTCCATGTGTTTCCAGGTGAGCTTGGGTCTGCCCAGGTGAGCCCATGTAAGCCCAGATGTGCCCAGATGTGCCTAGGTGTGCCCAGGTGTGCCTAGGATTGCTCAGGTGTTCCCAAGCGGGGCCAGATGTGCTGAGATGTGCTCAGGTGTGTCCAGGTTGGCTCAGGTGTGCCCAGAAGTGTTCTGGTGTGCCTAGATGTGCCCAATGGTGCCAAGGTGGGCCCAGGTGTGCCCAGGTTTGCCCACGTGTACCCGGAGGTGTGCTGGTGTGCCTAGATGTGCCCAAGGGTGCCAGGTTGGGCCCAGCTGTGCTCAGCTGTGCCCAAGTGTGAGTAGGTTTGCTCAGGTGTGCTTGGGTGTGCCGAAGTGTGCCCTAGTGGGCCCAGATGTGCTCAGGTGGGCTCAGATGTGCCATGGGGTGCCCAGGAGAACCCAGGAGTGCCCAGAAGTACCCAGATGAGCCCAGTTGTGCCCAGGAGAGCCCATGTGTGTCCAGCGGTGTTTCAGTGTACTCAGTGGTGCTTAAAAGATTCTAAGTGTGCCCAAAGATGCCAAGGTGTGGGTGGGTGTGCCCAGGTGTGCCTGTGAGTACCCAGGTGTGCCCAGGTGTTCCCAGAGGTGCCCAGGTGAGCCTACATGTACCCAGAAGTGTCCAGGTATGCCCAGGGGTACCCAGGTGGTCCCAGCTGTGCTCAGATGTGCCCAGGAGAGCTCAGGTGTTCCCAGGTGATCCTATTTGTGCTCAGGTGTGCTTGGGTTTGCCAGGGTGTGCCAAAGTGGGCCCAGATGTGCCCAGATGGGCCCAGGTGTGGCCTGGTGTTCCCAGGTGAGTCCACATGTACCCAGGGGTGTCCAGGTGCACCTACAAGTGCTCAGGTGTGGCCAAGTGTGGCCAGGTGTGCCTTTGTGTGCCCAGGTGTGCCTGGGAGTGCCCAGTGTGCCTAACTGTGCCAAGATGTGCCCAGGGGTGCCAAGGTGGGCCCAGGAGTGTCCAGGTGTGCCCAGGTGTGCTTGGGTGTGCCCAGGTGAGCCCATGTGGGCCCAGATGTGCACAGGTGTGCTCAGGTGTGCCCAGGTTTGCCCAGGTGTACCCAGGTTTTCCCACAGGTGCCCAGGGGTGCTCAGGAGGGGCCAGGAGTGCCTAGCTGAGCCCAGGTGTGCCAATGATTCCTCAGGTGTGCTGAAGTGAGCTCAGGTGTGCCCACGTGGTCCCAGATGGGCCCATGTGAGCCCACATGTACCCAGTGGAGTCCAGGTACACCTAGAAGTGCTCAGGTGAGGCCAGGTGGGCCCAGATGAACCTACGTGTGCCCAGAGGTGCCCAGATGTGCATGGGTGTGCCCAGGTGTGTCCAGGAGTATTCAGTGGAGCCCAGCTGAGCTCAGATGTGCCCAGGGGTGCCATGGTGGTCCTAGGTGTGCCCAGGTGTGTGCAGGTGTGAGTGGATGTGCCCAGGGGTGCTTGGAAGTGCCCAGTGGATGTCAGCTGTGCCCACCTGTGTCCAGGGTTGCCATGGTGGTTCCAAGGTGTGACCAAGAGTTCCCAGGTGTGCCCAGGTGTGCTTCGGTCTGCCCAGGTGGGCCCATGTGGATCTAGATGCACCCAGATGTGCCTAAGAGTGCCTAGGTGTGCCTAGGATTGCTCAGGTGTGCCTAAGTGGGCCCAGATGCGCTGAGATGTGTTCAGATGTGCTCAGGTTGGTCCAGGTATGCTCAGGTGTGCCCAGAGGTGCCCAGTAGAGCCCAGATGAGTCCAGTTGTCCCCAGGTGAGTTGATGTTTACACAGAGGTGTCCAGAGGGGTTCTGGTGTGCCCAGGTGTTCCCAGTGGTGCCCAGAAAAGTCTACATGTGCTGAGAGGAGCCCAGGTGTGGGTGGGTGTGCCCAGTTGTGGCTGGGAGTGCCCAGTGGAGCTCAGTTGTGCTCAGATGTGCTCAGGAGTGCCCAGGTGGTCCCAGGTATGCCCAGGTGTGCTTGGGTCTGCCCAAGTGAGTCCATGTTGGCCTACATGTGCCCAGGGGTGCCCAGGTGGGCCCAGGTGTGCTCAGGTGTGGCCAGAGGTGCCCAGGAGAGCCCAGAAGTGACCAGCTGTGGCCAGGTGTCCTGGGATGTGCCCAGGTGCACCTGATAGTGTTCAGGTGACTGAACACTACCCTGGTAGTTTCAGATGTGCTCAGGAGTGCCCAGATGTGTCCATGTGTGCCCTGGTATCCCCAGGTGTGCCCAGGTTGGCCAATATGTGTCTAGGTGTGCCCAGGTGTGTAATGGTGTGCCCAGGTGTCCTAGTGTGTGCCCAGGAGTAGCCAGATGTACCCAGGGGTGCCCAGGTGTGTAATGGTTTTCTCAGGTATGCCCAGATGTGCCCAGGAGAGCCCAGGTATGCCCAGATGGGCCTATGTGTGCTCAGGTGTGCTTGGGTGTGCCCAGGTGTACTTGGGGGTGCCCAGATGTGTCCAGGTGTACTTGGGTGTACCCAGATGTGCCCAGGTGAGCCCACATGTACCCAGAGGTGTCCAGGTACACCTAGAAGTGGTCAGGTGTGGCCAGGTATTCCCAGGTGAGACCACATGTACCCAGGAGTTTCCAGTTGTGCCCAGGTGAACCTATGTGTGCCCAGAGGGGCCCACGTGTGCGTGGGTGCCCCCAGGTGTGCATGGGTATGCTCAATGGAGTCAAGATGTACTCAGATTTTCCCAGGGGGGCCAAGGTGATCTCAGGTGTGCCCAGGTGTTCGTGGGTATGCCCAGGTGTGAGTGGGTATGCCCAGTGGAGTCCAGATGTGCTCAGATTGACCCAGGGGTGCCATGGTGGTCCCAAGTGTGCCCAGGTGTTCCCAAGTGTGAGTACATGTAGCCAGGTGTGCCCAGGAGTGCCCAGTGGACTTCAGCTGTGCCCAGATGTGTCCAGGGATACCATGGTGGTTCCAGTTGTGCCCAGGTTTGCCCAGGGGTGCCCAGGTGAGCTTGGGTCTACCCAGGTGAGCCCATGTGGGCCCAGATGTGCCTAGGTGTGCCCAGGTGTGCCTAGGATTGCTCAGGAGTGCCCAAGTAGGCCCAGATGTGCTGAGATGTGCTTAGGTGTACTCAAGTTGGTCCAGGTGTGCTCAGGTTTGCCAAGAGGTGCCCACGAGAGACCAGATGAGTCCGGTTGTGTCCAGGTGAGTCGATGTATACCCAGAGGTGTCCAGAAAGGCTCAGGTGTGCCCAGGTGTTCCACATGGTGCCCAGAAAAGTCTACGTGTGCCAAGAGGAGCCCAGGTGTGCATGGGTGTGCCCAGAGGTGCCCAGGTGAGCCCAAGAGAGCCCAGGAGTGCCCAGGTGTGGCCAGGTGTGCCTAGAGGTGCTCAGATGAGCCTACGTATGCTCAGAGGTGACCAGGTGTGCGTGGGTGTGCCCAAGTGTTCCAGGGAGTGCCCAGTGGAGCCCAGATGTGCCAAGATATGCCCAGGGTTGCCAAGGTGGTCTCAGGTGTGCCCAGGAGTTCCCAGGTGTGCCCAGGTGTGCTTGGGTGTGCCCAAGTGAGCCCATGTGGGCCCAGATGTGCTCAGATTTGCCCAGAGGTGCCAAGATGGTCCCAGGTGTGCCCAGGAGTGCCCAGGTGTGG
Source organism: Pseudopodoces humilis (assembly GCF_049639895.1). Classification (NCBI taxonomy): domain Eukaryota; kingdom Metazoa; phylum Chordata; class Aves; order Passeriformes; family Paridae; genus Pseudopodoces; species Pseudopodoces humilis. Next base: position 1,415,119 of record NC_142230.1, read on the forward strand.
ATGGGTATGCCCAGGTATACCCAGCAGTGCTCAGTGGAGCCCAGCTCTGCCCAGTTGTGCCCAGGGGTGCCATGGTGCCATGGTAGCTTCAGCACCAGAATCCCAGTGGTTGGCCTCAAGTCTTCCTAGGCACTTTTTGCCAAAGGCACTAGGATAAGCCATTGTTCCTGGCTGCAGAGTAGAGCACATTCTTCACATCTGGTCCTGTCCTGACTGGGCCAAAGGCTACTGCATGAGCAATCTCCTGCTTGGTTTGGGCAAAGGCTTGTTGCTGTTCAGGGACCCAGTGGAAATCATTCTTTTTTCAGATAACTAGGTAGAGAGGGCTTACAATCTGGCTGTGCATCTGAATGTGCATCCTCCAAAAACCTATGGCGCCTAGGAAAGTTTGCGTTTCCTTCTTGCTGGTCAGTGGAGACATTGCAGTGATCTTATTGATGACCTCAGTGGGAATCTGACACCATCCGTCTTGCCACTTTACTCCCAGGAACTGGATCTCTTGAGCAGGTCCTTTGACTTTGCTCTTCTTGATGGCGAAGCCGGCTTCTAGCAGAATCCGGATGATCTTTTCTCCTTTCTCAAATACTTCCACTGCCATGTTCCCCCACACAATGATGTCATCAATGTACTGCAGATGTTCTGGAGCCTCACCCTTTTCCAAGGCAGCCCAGATCAGTCCATGGCAGATGGTGGGGCTGTGCTTCCACCCCTGGGGCAGTCGGTTCCAGGTGTACTGCACTCCCCTCCACATGAAGGCAAACTGAGGCCTGCATTCTGCTGCCAGGGGAATGGAGAAAAATGCATTGGCAATGTCAATAGTGGCGTACCACTTCACTGCCTTGGACTCCAGCTCGTAATGGAGTTCCAGCATGTCTGGCACGGCAGCACTCAGTGGTGGAGTCACTTCATTCAATGCATGACAGTCCACAGTCAATCTCCATTCTCCTTCAGATTTACACACAGGCCAAATGTGGCTATTGAAGGGTGAGTGGGTTTTGCTGACCACCCCTTGACTCTCTAGTTCTCGGATCATCTTGTGGATGGGGATCACAGCATCTTGATTTGTCCAATACTGCAGGCGGTGCACCGTCAAGGTGGCAATTGGTGCTCGCTGTTCTTCCACTTTCATGTGCTTTTCTTTCTTATGGGAAAAAACCTTCCATCTTGACCAGGCATCCATGGCCAAAATTGGGAATCTGCCTCCAGAATTCCCTATATTCAAGGATAGCTCCCAGACAAAAGCTGCCCCAGAGCCTGACCCTGTCCCACAACCCACCTCAGAAATGAGCCACCCAGAGTGGGTGGGGGTTCTGGTGAGGGAGATGGGTGAGATAGGCCAGAAGCTAGAGTGCATTTCCTCAGCTGTTGGGAAACTCTCCCCCTGCCTCGAAGAGGGAGAGTCTGATGGTGCAGCAGTGGAACCCACAGATGTTACAATGGAAGGGGCCAGCGAGCTGGGGCAGCCGAGGGATGACAACAGCCTGCAGGGACAGAGGCACACGGCTCAGCACTGGCAGGAGTTGTGGGATGTCCCAGAGGGGGCTGTGTCACATCAGCCCTCTGGAAGCCAAGGCCAACCAGACTTCTCAGTCCTTTTAGCACATGGTCCCAGTGTTTCAAAGGCAGATGACAGGTGGTCCCAGGGTGACCAAGGCAGCCAGACCTGTCTCTCCTGGCAGATTTCATCTGGGAACAATCTTTGCATATAAGGAAATATGAAGGAGAAATCCCAATTTTGGCCATGGGCCCCTGGAAGAGAAGGACAGTTCTCTCCCATAGGAAGGAAAGCCCAGAGCCCCGGTGCTTCAGGGGCAGATGAGAAGCAACCCTCGACATGCCAAGGTCAGCTGGACCTGTCAGGTGGTAACCAAGGGGGTCCAGCCAGCCAGAGCTGTTCCATGTTCCCTTGGTTTTGTGGGACCTCACAGTGTCACAATAGTCTCCTTGGTTCAATGAGGTCCTGGATTGTCACAGTGTTCCCCTTACTTCTGCAGTGTCACAATGGCCCTGTGCTCCCTTGAGGCCTTGCACTGTCACATGGCTCTGTAGTTCCACAAAACCCTGATGTGTCTGTTGCCTTCGTGAGCGTGTTGACCTGGTTCAGGAACGGCACGGCAACCAACCCCAGGTGGCTCGGTCCATCAGTTCACAGACACCAATGTGGTGGATGGCAAATGGCATTTATTAGAGAAAGATATGACACTATATAGTCCGGGTTTACAACATCACTTCCGTCTGCTTACATCACTATCTAAACACTATTGGCTATCAGAAGAGGGGTCTTATCTTTCCGTACAGTGCGATTTCTTCCAGCCGCTGGACCCTAGCTGCCTACATGTGTCACAATAGCCCCTTGGCTCTGTGTGCCCTTGTTGTGTCACAATGACTCCTCCATGACACTACAGGCCCCACAAAGTCACCTTGGTTTCTTGGGGCCCCCAAGTTTCACAATGGTCTCCTCGATTCCATGAGGCACCACAGTGTCACAATGGCCACATGGTTCCATGAGGTTCCATAGTGTCACCATGGTGTCCTTGGACCTACATTGTCACAACTGACCCAGGGTTCTATGAGGTTCTGTAGTGTCACCATGGTCGCTGTCAGAGGCTGGATGTGATCGATGTCCCTAGACACCTCGGGATGCTCGGTATGCCCATGTGGGGTTAGAGGTGAGTCAGGTCTTGGTGTGTGATGGGACAGAGCCCTGCCCCCAACCCTGGAAAAGCTGTCAATCACATGGGGGGGGGGAGGGGTGCTAACCCAGCTGTGATTGGCTGAGCTGTCAATCAATCACATACTAGAAGGTGTTGCACCTTGACTCTGATTGGCCAAGCAACTGGAAATCCCACCCAAGGGGCGGGTCCATGAAGGCCCAGGGGCTAAAAAGATGGAGCCCGAGATCAGCCTGTGACCTGGGTCCTGCCTTCTCCTGAGCTTCCTGTGTTAGTGATGCTGGAACCCAAGCAGTTAGTACCTATATGCATGTCTTTCTATAGATCTTCTGTATTTTTGTTGTTCTCTATTTCTTCTCCTTCTAATCCTACATACCTGGAACATTTTTGGGTAACTTAACATGTCAACGGTTAAAGGATTTAAGGTTAAATGAGCTAAGGTAGTGAAGTTAATGCTATGATAAGAATTTTACGTTGAATTGGATGTTGTATTAAACCCTTTGCCAAAGTTCCTTGATTATCTATATTTTGCCAGTAGAATTTTGTGTCATTTTGACCTCTTAACTCAGTTGGTTATGTTAGCATTCAGGAGCACATAATCACAGAATGATTATATGAAGGTGCTTTATTAAAGAGCTCTGGGTGTCAGGGGTACACATACCCAAATTTGACCCAACTTGGTTTTGAGCTGAACATATATTCTATTGTTATATAACTTACGTATTAATTATTAAACTTACATTGTTCTACTGTATGCTATTGTTCTATTGTATTGATTTTACCCAAACATGGATTTTTCGTGATCCCTACAAACCCCCTAACATAATTTCTCATGATTCTTTAAACAATAATTATATCTAATCACATCTAACAATTATATCATTTATCATATACTGACTACACAGGTGCAGTTTCACATGATCTTAGCAAGCACAAGGCTTAGCATTTCCCAGGGCCTACCTTTAACATTTTTCCCAGGGTTTGCCAAGCCAAATTTTCTTTCTAACTCCCCAAATTTTCTATGATTTTAAAATCTTTTACTATCAGTTAGGGCATGGTGCCAGCGCCACTCAGGCTGTGGGTTCAATCCCTTTGTGGGCCATTCACTTAAGGGCTGGACTTGATGATCTTTGTTTGTCCTTTCCTACCAAGAATATTCTTTGCATCTGTCCAAGTTGAGAATATCTGGTTGGTGTTTCTCCTGTGCACCAAACTCAAGGAAAGGAATCTTTGGTTACCACCAGCATTTAAGTATTCTGGGGTGTTACAGCCCTGCAGGCTCACAGTGGCCTCTTGTTTCCATGAGGCCCCACAGTGTCTGGCCCTTTGGTACCATGGGCCCAAGAGTACCACAATGATCCCCTTGGTTCCACAACTTCCCATGGTATCCCACTGGCCCCTTGGTTCCATAAGGATCTGGAGTGTCACACAGGTTTATGGCATTTGTCCTTGCTGCCCCTCACATCCCACTGGCCTACAAACAGTCCCAAGCCACCCATAAGGGACAGACCCAGCTGTGCCAGGCCTGGGCTCAGGGCTTGGCCTTTCTGCTTCCTCCAACCTAGCCAGGGCTTGCTCAGCATTTCAGTTCCTGCTCAGTCAGAGCCTTTGTTTCCCTGCAGTCCTGGCCTCCAGGATCTGCTCTCATCAGTCCCTTGGGAGCCTTTTGGCAGTCCCTGCCTTCAGTGGGGCCCATTGATGCTCCAAGAGACTTGGAGTTTTGCTTCTGACTCTTTGAGCAGCTTCTTCAAATTTCTCTCAGTGTCTGAGGGTCCTGGACTCAGCCCCAAATCCACAGGGGGGCTTGTTAGAGTACAGAAAGCTTCAGAAACTCTTTCTCTTCCTTCGGTTAATTCAAGTCTCCAGGGCTTGTGCAGCTGATTGGAGTCAGTTTGGAGTTCTGTTAAGGAGGAAGATGTCAAAGTGCACCTCATTGCTTTCTCTCTTTAATCAAGGGAATATTTTTTTATTTTTCAGTTCAGAGCAGAACTGATAGAAGCATTCCCCAGGTGATCTTGATGCTGAATGCCTCCTTAGGATGTCTGGGCATAGAGAAGAATGAGCCCCTTGAGGGCTGACCCTATTTAGACAACCTGATCCTCACTCCCAACTTCCACATATATGACATGGCCCACCTGGGACTGACATCCTTGTGCCTTGCATCACAGCCTTGTCCTCTGAGCTCTGCAGCTCCATGTCCCAGCCCATTGCCCCGCATCCCACCTGCTCTCCTCAGGGCTCTAACTGAGGAGTTTTCACAGGCCTAGGAGAAGTTTTCCTGTTTGTAAGGAAAGAATGGAAGAGCCTGAGCGTGTTTCCTAAATAACAAACTCACAATCCGCTAATACACGTGGGAGTCATGAGAGGTTAGTTTTATCTCAGAGTGCAAAAAGGACACAAAGGGATTGCAGTTTAAATCACAGCAGCAATAATGCACCTTTATTTTAGTGCCAGCAACATGGGTTATGCAATAGATGAGAGGGAGAGAGAGAGAGAGAGAGAGAGAGAGGGGGATAAAGAGGCAAAGTGAAAAGAGAGAAAAAATGGGGGGTCATAGCTACCAACAGATGAGACAGGGTCACCTGCTCACCCCTGAAGCAGGCATGACAGTATCTTAAATATGGGGAGGAACAAGGGGTGGGGGGGGGGGGGGCGGTGCGGACAGACTGCAAACCAATGGGTAACAAGGGGGGACTGTGATAGGATCAAAAGGACATTGGGGAGAACCAGGGCAGGACTTCCTCTGTCTCTGCCCTATCACTCAACGGTGTTCCCCGAGCTTTCTAGAAGCTGGGAGGAGTAGTTGAGTGACAGACTGTGGTGGTGTGTTTTTAATAAGTTTGAGATTTGTTGCATAAATGGTTTGTTCTGTTTTCCCCTTCTGATGTTGGTTTCTTCCAAGTTCTACCCTCCTCCCTACTGCCATCAATCATTGTACCCCAACCCCTTTTTCCAGCGCCTTCCCTGTCAGTTATTGTGACCCTACCTCTTTATCCAGATCCCTCCCTGTCATTCTTATTTAGCACCAACCCTTTGTTCTAGAATCCTCCCTGTCAATCATATTGTATTTGACGTTCCATTGGATTTTGTTAACTGTTCCTGCCCCCCAAGCTTTCCCATTGGTTTATGTATTGTAAGCTCTGCCTTAAACTCCTCCCCTAAGGCTTCCCTATTGGTTCATGATTTGTGTCCACCCCTTACTCCTCTCCCATATATAAGATGTTGCATAGCATACAACTTCTGTCTTTTGTCCCTGGCTCCTTTGGATGTTAAGCCCATCTTCAAAACCCACACAAAAGGCCTCCCCTCATTCTTGCCTCCACACTGCTCCTGACAAGCCAAGAGAGCCATAGAGCTTTGCTCTAAGCTGCACCTCAGGTCATCCTGCTCCCGAGGTGCGTCCCACTCCTGACGCAGGGCAGAGGGAGAGCTAGCCAGCTCTGGCACTGCATCAACAGACAATCCAGAGGGGAGGAACAGGGAACATTTAGAAACAAGGGGCAGGTACCCGGGTGGATGGACAACTGAGGTAGGAGAGTACAACTTGGGCTAAACTAGCAACAAAACAGAGGGGAGAGGGGAACAAACCATTAACGTAACACCATGGGGAGCCAAATTAACAACACAACACTATAGAAGGGTGTAGTCTTCCTTTGAAGTTCCAGTGGTGTAGATAGGACCGGAATCTCCTCTCAGAATCCAGTGGAGAAAGGCTGCCTCTGGTGTTCTGATTCTGTGATTACATCCAGCTGGGAATGCTTGGCTCTTCCCCCTGGGTGGAGCATCTCACAATGGAATGATGTAATTTTATCAGTCATGCAGTGAGACTCAGTGGCCCATTAACAGAAAATATCTCCCTGGAAGGAGGATGGGTGGTGGAAGAGATAAAGAGCGATGCCCCACCTGGTTTTAACAGATGCTAAAAGAATACATACTTTTGATTACATCTTGCATTGCAGTTCAAGAGAGAGTCCCACCTTAAAAAGCTTTTGAAGAGATTGTTTAATCTTCAATGACTTTGTGCCTATAATCAGGAAGTATTTTTAATTATTCTAACTGTTGCTGCCCTCAGAGTGGGTTTGCCTGAGGAGAATAGAAACTCAAACATTTGGGTGTGAGCAGGCTGCTTCCCCTGGAGAAATCAGAGCAAAGACAGAATTCAGATCTGGATTTGAGAGGTCCCAGCTGACTGGAAACTGGCAAATGTTGTCCTGATTTTCAGGAAGGGCAAGGAGGACCCCAGAAATTACAGGCCTGTCAGTTTCACTTCAATACCCAATAAAATCAAGGAAAAGTTTATTCTGGATAGTATTGAAAACACTTGGAGAACAATACAGGAATCAGAGTCAGCATGGCTTTATGAGGGGAAAGTCCTGCTTGTGAAATCTGAGTTTCTTCTGTGGCAGGGTAACCCACTTGGTTGATCTGGGAAAGTCATGGATTATGAGATTCCAAGATGGAATCTTTCTGGATTTCAGCAAAGCTTTTGGTACTGTGTCTACCTGAATGCTTCTGGACAAAGTGTCCACCACATAGGTGGATAAACACATTGTGTGATGGGTAAGCAACTGGCTCATGGGTCAGGCACCAAAGGTGACAGTGGCTGGGGTGACACTACGCTGGCAGTGGTCACCAGTGGGTTCTGCAGGGCCCCATTGTCAGCCCCTGCTCTTCAACATCTTCGTTAACAACCTGAACACAGGACTTGAAGGGATAATCAGTAAATTTATTGGGAGGAGCTGTCAACTGCCTGGAGGCCAGAGAGGCTCTGCAGAGAGAACTCACAGAGATGGGCAGTCACCAGCTGTGTAGAATTTAACAAGGGAAGGGTCAGATTCTGCCCCTGGGATGGGGCACTGCTGGCTTGGTGTATGGACTGGGGAAGGAGAGGCTGGAGAGCAGCTGTGGGGAGAGACCTGGGGGTCCCGGCCAAGGGCAAGTTGAACATGAGTCAGCAATACCCTGGCAGTCTGAAGTGCCACCATGTCCTGGGGCACCAGGCCCAACATCAGCAGCCGGGCCAGGGAGGGCACTGTCACACTCTGCTCTGCACTGGGGTGGCCTCACCTTGAGTGACACCACAATATAGAAAAGACATAAAGCCATTGCAGAGTGTCCAGAGGAGGTCACAAGGATGGGGAAGGGTCTGGAGGGGCTCTGTGAGGAACAGCTGAGGACACTTAGTTTGTTCAGCTGGAGAAGACTCAGGTCAGACATCACGGAGCTCTCAACATCTTCCTGAATGCAGGGGCCAATACCAATCTCTTCACTCTCATGATCAGTGACAGGACTTGAGGAAACGGCTGGAGCTGAGTCCAGGGAGGGTTAGGTTGAATATCAGGAAAAACTTTTTCACCTGGAGCTGGGTTGTGCACTGGAACAGGGTCCCCAGGGAAGTGGTCCCAACCCCAAGTCTGTCTTGGGACAAGAAACACTTGGACAATGCTCTCAGGCCCATGGTGGAATTGTAGTGTTCTGTGCAGGGCAAGAGTTGGACTCAATGATCCTGATGGGTCTCTTCCAACTCAGCACATTCTGAGTTTCTCTGAAATTACTTCAGCACCCAGCACTCAGCTTTCACTCCAGAAAAAAGCTGTGCCAGCCTGGTGAACACAAACATTTCACTCCTCCTAAGTACATCGCCTACAATATTTCTTAACTTCTTTGGATTAAAGAAATAAACTGCATGCAGGTGTCACTGTAACAATTTCATGCCCTTCCTTACTGGCTGCTATTAGAGGGGCCATTTACAGGGCAGCTCAGCAGGGGCCGTGACCATCCCCAGACATCGGAGGGGAGAGGACAGTGTGTGGGTGCTCCCGTGGGTGCACCCATGGGGGTGTGGCAATCATGGGAGACATGTGGCCTGGCCATGCCACCAGGGGTGCCAGGATGGGGGAAAGGTGGCCATGGAAGTGCCCTCATGGGTGTGATGACACCACAGGACATGTGGTCGTGGAGGTGCTGCTGCCAGTGCTGGGATGCTCATGGAGATGCCAGCACGAGCGTGGCAGTGCCAGGGGACACTTGTCCATGTGTTGATATATTTTATATATTAGTAAAGGCCTGTCTGCACAAACCAGCCTTTGAAATAAGTCATGATATTAAAGGCTAAAGTCCTTGAAACCTTCATGCAGAAGAGAGAGTAAAGCAAAACAATATCCCTGTGTGTAGGAGAAAAAATGTAAACTGTGTTAGCCAATAGTAGTTTGCTCTGCCCGCAGACCCTGTAGAACCCTATAAAAGGTGTGCTAAAGATAGAAATAAACGGTGTTCATGATTACTTCTGTGAAGACTGGTGAATAAGCTGGCGGTTTCTCAATATCCATGGGGTGGCAATGCTGGTGGCAGTGACAGTGACAGACCACGTGTGGGGCCAGGCCAGGCTGGCTCCATACATACGCATGGGTGGTTTCGCCCGTGCCAAGCAGGTTTGGCCAGGTCCCAGTGCCACTGTCAGTGCCAGCCCCACCATGGGGACGCATGGGAACAGCCCCTGGGGACAGTGGGGATAGGGCACCCCTGTGGGAGTGGCTGTGCCAGGACAGCACCTCCCACCCCACACCCCATAACCCATCACCCCATCATCATCATCACCCCAAAAGTCATCACCCCACACCCATCACCCCAAAATTGCCCCCACCCTACAACCCATAACCCCCCACCCATTACCCCCAAAATCATTCCCATCACCACCCACCCATCATCATCCCTCACCCATCATAATCATTCCAAAATCCATCACCCCCCACCCATCACCCCAAAATTACCCCCACCCCTCACCCCCTACTCTCCCACCCCTGTAGCCCCCTCACCTGCCCCATCCTATGTCCCCAGCTCTGCCCTGGCTCTGCTGTCGCCATGTCCCCTCCTCCTGCCTAGTGGTGCAGGTACTGCTGCAGGGGTGGCCTCATGTCCCCTCGGGTCCCCGTGGCTCCTTGGACACCTTGGAGGGGGTGGAAAACACTGTCTGGAACAGTGACCAGTGCTCACTGGCCTTGGGGACACCTCTGTCACCACCCCTGTCGCTGTCAGTGTTGGGGTGGCTCTAGGAGTGTTTCAAGCCCTGCAGCCATGCCCAGCGACAGCTCCCTGGGGACCCCCCCGCTCCTTTTGGGGTCCCCTCTGGGGGTGGCAGTGATCGTGGTGCTCCACTTGTAGGTCTTCAGTAGGGTGGGGGCCCGGGGGTGGCCGGGCCTGGCTTCCACCTCCATGTGTGGTGTGGGAGAGTTGAGCTTGGGGGGCTCAGGGGCTGGATTTAGGGAGTGGTGGGATGGGGAGAGGCCATTTTGGGAGGTCCAGGGGCTGGCTTTGAGAGTAGTAGGATGGGACGAGAAATTTTTGGGGCTGGATTTGGGGTTCTGGGGTTGGGGGAGGCATTTTGAGGGTCTCTGCATGGGCGTGGGGGGTGGGGGTGAAATGGGAGGAGTCACTTTGGGGAGTCCAGGGACTGGACTTGGGCGTGGTGGGGTGGACATCCCCAACCTGGCATTCCCACTTTGAGGGGTCCCCAATATTTGGAGTCCCAAATCTGCCCATTCACGTGTCCCAATTTTTTGGCTGCCCACCCCAGGAGTCCCAATTCTTTGGGTTCTCCTGCCCACCCAGGCAGTCCCCACACAATGGACCGGGGATAGGGTGCCAGGGGGACAGGGAGACAAGCGCCCTGCCACCCGTGTCCCAGGTGTGGGACCGGACGCATTTCCCCTGTTGCACTTCCTTCCCGGCACCCTGAGGACTCCCCTGATCCCCCCTTTGTCATTCACTCAGCGTGGGGGCATGATGGCACCACAGGACCCCTCTCTGCACCATCCCTGAGGTGGCACCTGCACTTTTTGTCATCACCACCTGCCAATTTGTCATCAGTGCCGCAAAGCAGGGGTGGTCTTGTTGTAATAAATCAACCAGAACTCCATTTCGTCATGCAGAAAAAGCCAATTCTTTATTCACAGAATGCATTTTTGTACATTTTTACAGACCTCATGTTGAACTCCCATTGGTTAGTAGTTTCCATGATATTCAATTAATTGGTTAGAAGGTGTTTTGTGTGTATGTGCTGACACTCAGATGTTTACATATCTTCTTCACTGATTCTCATGGGACAGACCCACTGTGCTCACACAGGTGAGCACTTGTTTTTCACCCAGGAATAGTTTGTTGTGTTAACAAACTTTTCATTCTCAAGATAGTCCATGTGGCACAGGGGAGCAGTTGGGGACACAGCTGGGGACATAGCCTGGGGTGACAGGGCAGGAGGGGCAAATGGGGCTAAGGGGTGGGGAGGGCATTGGAGGGTGGGGATGGACCCAAAAATATGCCAAAAGCAAGGGGAGGGCAGACAAAACTGGGGGAAAGAATGGAAAAGAGGGAAAGGATCCAAAATAGGGGGAAAGGATCCAAAATAGGGGGCAATGGACCCAAAATAGGGGGGAAAGACATAAAATAGGAAGAAAGGACAAAAATAGGGGAAAAGAATCCAAAAGACGGGGTAAGGACCCAAAATGGGGGGGGGAAGGACCCAAAATCAGAGGACAAAAGGTGTCATGGGATGTCGTGGGGTGTCACAGGGTGTTTTGACGTGTCCCCACCTGTGCTGGCGCAGGCACAGATGCTCATCCAGGAGCAGCCACGATAACATCCTGCAGGATACAGGGACACCCTGCAGGACACGGCCCTGGGACCTTGGGGACTTTGGCCCTGCCGGGGGTGGGGGACAGAGACACAGGAGGAGGGGACAGGGACTCACAACGGGGACAGAGAGACATGGGGCAGGACAGATGTCGCTAAAGGACTCAGAATGATTCACATGAACACGTCTCAGTGGTATGACAAGAAAAAGAAAAAACTTTATTTTTTGACTCCAGTATTTATAGATCTTTGATGATGACCAGGGATTGGATAATTAAGTTACCACCTTCCCAATCACACTGGTCATGCGAAACGTCCATCAAAGAAGTTTCTTAGAAGGAATGTGTTTATGTTTATAGTTCATAGTTACTTTCCTGGGAAAGTAGCTAAAACTATGAGAACAAGATCAGGAGGCTGTTTTCAGGGCGACAGACAGGAACACACAGAAGGATGACAGGGAGCCATGGTGGGGGATGGGGAGATATGGAGAGGAGGGGACACGATGCCACCAGGACACCCATCTGGTGACAATGTCGCCACAACTGTGGGGATGCTGCCATCAGGACACCTCCAGTGACACCCAGGAGGGGGCCACATGACCCCAGGGGTGACACTGACCCTTGCCCTGTCCCCAGGGGCAGTTAGGGTCCCCTGAGCTCGCTGGTGGCTGTCACTCATGTCTGGCCTACTTGTCACCAACTGAACAAGTTCCCCATCCTGCCCTGGTGGGGCATGACATTTGGCTGGGACACTGGTGGTGAAAGTGTTGATGTGGTGGTCGGAACTGCATCAGGCAGTGCTTTGCCATGGCTGAGATGAAGGTGTTGGTGGCACTGATGCTGTCCCAGTTCATATCGCCATCCATGTTCATGTCCCCTCATGTCCCCACCCAGGGCTGTGTCCTCACATGTGCATGTCCTACCATGTTCCCATCCATGGCCGTGTCTCCATCTATGTCCATGTCCCCATCCAAGTCCCCTCATGTCCCCATCCATGGCCATGTCTCCATCCATGGTCATGTCCCCCATGTCCCACCATGGCCCCACCCATGTCACTGTCCCCAAGATGTCCCCATCCATGCCTTAGTTCAACGTCTTTATTTTTACCCCTGTTTCAGGGGTTTCAAAGGGATGAACAGAAACCTTTTCATTTCAAAGCCAAAAAAAGGATTTATGTGTCCCTGCTGGCAGAGCATCCTCATGCTTGGGTGGGTGGGAAAAAACATTTTTGGAGGCGTTTCCACCTCACTGTCTCCAGAATCATGGGTTTTGCCCCAATCCATCCCATTTTGGATGTGGAAGATGCCAAAGGGCCAGAGAGAATTAAAACAATGGATTTATGTTAGAGAAAACCTCCAAGGACATCCAGTGTTTCTTGATGCCACCAGAAGATGCAAAAAGTGAGATTTTTCTGGGGTCAGGAGTCAACAAATCTGCTGTCCACAATGGATTTCTGATGTTGGTTTGTAGATGTGACCAGGTCCCCACAGGGAGCCAGGAGGATGCAGAGCCCCCAGCCAGATGCCTTTCCAACACGGATCATCCAGTGTGGATCCTCCCAAGGGCGATGGAGCTGGAGCAGCACACAAAGCTCTTCCTGCACTCAGGGTACTGGCAGGGCTTCCCTTAGTGGTTGCTCCGTTGGTGTTGGTTCAAGGCTGACCTCTGTTTGAACCCCTTCCCACACTGGGGACACTCAAAAGGCCTCTCCCCAGTGTGGATGCGCCGGTGGGTGATGAGGGTGGAGTTGAGTTTGAAGCCCTTCCCACAGTCGGGGCAGCGGAAGGGCCTCTCATCTGTGTGAATCCGCTGATGTACGAGGAGATCTGAGCTGGTCTGAAACTTCTTCCGGCACTCCTCACACTCGTAGGGCCGTTCCCCTGTGTGGCTCCTCTGGTGGATGATGAGGTTGGAGCTCCGACTGAAGCTCTTCCCACACTCACCACACTTGTAAGGCCGCTCCCCAGAGTGCATCCTCCTGTGATGCATCAGTTCTGAGCTCTGGCTGAACCTCTTACCACATTCCCCACATTCATAGGGCCTCTCGCCGGTGTGGGTCCTCTTGTGGACAATGAGGTTTGACCTCTGGGTGAATCTCTTCCCACACTCAGGACACTCATAGGGCCTCTCCCCGGTGTGAATGCGCCGGTGGGTGATGAGATCAGGGTTATTTTTGAAGCCCTTCCCGCAGTCAGGGCAGCGGAAGGGCCTCTCATCTGTGTGAATCCGCTCATGCCTGAGGAGCCTGGAGCTGCTCTGAAACCTCTTCCCACACTCAGGACACTCATAGGGCCTCTCGCCTGTGTGCGTCCACTGATGCTTCAGGAGACTGGAGCTTCTCTGAAAGCTCTTCCCACATTCCCCACACTCATAGGGCCTTTCTCCAGTGTGGCTCCTCTGGTGGTTGATCAGGTCAAAGCTGTTTCTATAGCTCTTCCCACACTCCCCACACTCATAGGGCCTTTCTCCAGTGTGTATCCTCCGGTGGTGGATCAGGGTTGAGCTCCGGCTGAAGCTCTTCCCACATTCCCCACATCTATAGAGCTTGTCCCCACTGTGGACCTGCTCATGGACCCTCAGTTCCAAACTCTGGCCGCCTCCTCGGCCCAGGGTGGGTCTTTCTTCCTTGGATCCCTGTGATCTGCGTTTGCAGCCCGTCTTTGTGCGCGATCTCCGTGGCTTTTCCTCCCCATTGAATTCCTGAGCTGTGGCGCCACTCAAAACAGCCTCTTCCACGAGGTTCTGCTGCAAAGATCTGTCCCCACTGGTCTCTGTCCACTGCTCCTTGTCTGGGGGAGGAAGGACAAGGAGAAGACGGGATTTGCCTCTGTGCCAAAGGGAAGGGGAAGGAGATCCCCCCAGTGCATCCCTGGCAGGATGGCGTCAGCAGCGGAGTTGTCCTGCAGCCAGGGGCTGTGCTGGGCTGGGACATGGAGCAGGAGAAAGGGGGAAAAGGGCACAGACTTCCTCCTCACCTGCCAGGGACTCCTGGGCCATCTTCCTTGCATTGTCCTCTTCCTATATCCGGTCAAGGTTTGGGAATGGGAAATCCTGGTTTGAGGGGGAAAACAAGGGCTGAAAACGTTGTGTTTGATGGTGCCGCTACCAAAGTGCAGCTCGAAAAGTCACCGTCCCTTTCAGCCTCGCGGGGACCAGACCCCACTCATCTCCAGCCTCCCCACCCCTCTCCATGCTGCCAGGGGTCCCCCGGATCCAGGATCGCCCCTCTGTGCCCTCCCCTCTCCGGGGCTCTCGCGTTCCTCCCCGGCTCTCCCGGGGACCCCCAAACTCGGTATCGCCCCTCTGCCCACCGGTACCAGGCGATCGCCACGTGGGACCCCCCCAAGATCCCTCCAGGGCATTTGCGGCTCAGCTTTGGGGTCCTGCAAGATTCAAACATGCCCTGTCCCGTAAAAAAAAACCCTCCCGGAGACTCCCACGATGGATTTGGGGCGAGCTCCCCCTCCCCGCTCACCTGTGGGTTCCGGGGGTGGGGATTAGGTGATGCTGCTGGAGCCGGGGGAGCTGCGGCCTGAGCGGCCGGGCGGGGAAACCGCGCGGTTCTGCTGCTCCTCCTCCTCCCGCTGCTTCTCTTCCTTCTGTTCCTTCTCTTCCTCCTCTTCCTGTTCCTCCTCTTCCTCCGCTCCTCCTCCGCTCCCAGCCCGGGCCGGGCAGGTGCCGACACCCAAAAGCAGCCGCGCTTTGCCCTGGGGTGTCTCCCAATGCGGCCCCGCCTCGCGCGGCACTGGGAACGATACTGGGAGCACCGGGGAGGAACTGGGAGCGCTTTCCCTCCCAGTACGGCTCTTACTGGGAGCACTGGAGGGAACTGGGAGGAAACAGCGCCGGGACACAGCTACACCGGCGGTGGGCGGGGCTAAACAAAAGGGCGTGGTCAGGAGCGATCGCGCGCTGTGATTGGTGGGCAGGCGGAGCGCGGTGTTTCCCTGGTCACGTGAGGGCGGGGGGAGTTGGAGCGATGGCGGCGGCGTCCGGTGAGAGGGGGCAGGGACCGGGAATGGGATGGGGAATGGGGACCGAGACAGGAACCGGGAATACGGGAATGGAACCAGGAATGGAGTCCGGACTGGGATGGGAGCAGGACGGGACGGGGGTAGGGGGGACACGGAAACGGGCGGGGCCGGGGGCGTGACAGCGGGGAGAGGGGCGTCCGCTACAGGGGACACAAGGGGTCGGAATGGGGGGACATGGGAACAGTTCCAGGGCAGGAGGTCCTTGATCAGCTGCCCCAGAACCTCCACCAGGGTCTCCCAAGCGTAGCCGGAGTCACTCAGCTTGGGGTCCCCAAAGCCCTGAGCAACCCCCAAGTCCCTCCCAGGAACCCTCAACACCGCTGAACCCCGCATCTCCCAGATCCCTTGGACGATCGTCCCATGTTTTAGTTCAACATCTTTATTTTTACCCTGGTTTTGGGTGTTTCGAAAAGACAAAGAGAAATGAAAAGAAAATCCAGGCCACGGGGAGCCAGGAGGATGTGGAGCCCCCTATCCACTGAGGGCACTCACAGGGCTTCCCTTAGTGGTGCCTCAATTGGTGTTTGCTCAAGGCTGACCTCTGGGTGAAGCTCTTCCCATCCTTGAGACACTCAAAGGGCCGGTGACATCACAAGGAGCAGGGCTGGCTGTGATTTTTTTGGTGCCTATGAAATCCCAAGGGCAGTGTCACACCGGGGGCAGCTCTCAATGTCCCCAGCAGGTCACGCTGTCCAGTGCAGCCCATACCAGCAGTCACTGTGCACATGGAAGAGGCTGGGCTGGATGTGGGTCAGGGCAGAAACGCTGCCCCCAGGACTGGGGTCTCCCCCTGTCTCTGGGGCACAGCCCCTGGTGGGAACACCTTCGGCAGGGCATGCAGCTGCTGCTAGGCCATGGGGACAGGCCGTACCCCATGCCAGCTGCCTGGACCCCTCTGATGCCTGTCCCAGATCCCTGTGGCTCCTGTCCCCACTACTCCTGACCTCCTTCACTCCATCCATCAAAGTCCCACTCAGTCTCTTCACTGTGAACTTTGGAAAGAATGAAAGAAAGGATGCGTTGTCAGTTGACCCTGGCTGGATGCCGGGCACCCACCAAATCTGCTCTCTCACTCCCCTCCAGAGATGGACAGGAGAGAGGAAATAGAATGAGGGCTTCATGGGTTGAGATAAGGACTGGGACAGATCACTCAGCAAATGCCATCATAGGAAAAACAGGTTTGAAATTAGTGATATTAATTGAATTTATTGCTATCAAAATCAAAGCAGGATAATGAGAAGTTAAATAAAGCTTTAAAAACACCTTCTGCTCATCCCTCCCTCCTTCCCAGCTCTGCCTCCTGCCCCAGTGGGTGCAGGAACACAGGGAATAGGGGTTCTGGTCAGTTCATCACACGTTGTTTCTCCTGCAGCTCGGGGATAGGAGTTGTTCCCCTGTTGTGCCAGGGGTCCCTCTTGGAGATGGTTCTCCATGAACTTCTCCAAGGTGAGTTCATCTCATGGACAGCAGTTCTTCCCAACCTGCTGCAACCTGGGTTACTCCTCCATGGGCTCACACGTCCTACCAGAACCCTTCTCCAGGGTGGGCCCCTCTCTCCACAGGTTTGTAGGTCACTGTCAGGTTCCTGCTCCAGCCCAGATTTCTCATGGGGTCACAGCCTCAGCTCAGGCATCCCCGTGCTTTGGCACAACATCCTCCAGGCGCTGCAGGTGCATCTCTGCACGCTGTGCCCTTCATGGGCTGCAGGGGCCCAGCTGCCTCACCACAGACTGCACTATGGAATCTCAGGGCAATCAGCTGTAGCACCTGGAGCAGCTCCTGCCCCTTCTCCTGCCCTGCCCTGGGTGTGTGCAGAATTATTCCTCTCACATGTTCTCACCCTGCTCTTCCCTGATCATAGTTACAACTCCACAATAACTGATACGCCGAAATCTGTTATCCCAAAGGCATTACCACCATTTCTAACTGGCCCAGCCTTGGCCAGTGGCTGGTCTGTCTTGAAGCCGGCTGGCGTTGACTCAGAAGGACATGGAGGAGCAGCTGCTTCAAGCAGCCTGTCACTGAAGGTGCTCCTAGAGTCCCCCTTTACCAAAACCTGGCAAGGGAAACCTAGAATAAGTATGGTAGGTTTTTTATTACAATTATTGATTATTACTATTATAGGTATTACTTCTATTTTTGTTAGTAATATTACAGTTATTACTAGTAGTTTTAGTCTTTTTGACTCAATAGTGGCTATAGTAGAACTGAAAAGTTCTTGATTGCAAGTAGAAATTTTAATTTTATCAGCCTCTTGCCCTGCCCTGTTCTGTATCATTGCTGTATGTGAAGCCACTGCTGCCAGGGCTCCATATTTCCCTGGTTTGGGAAATTTGATGGCATTGCTTACATGTCAGACAGAGAGGGCTTATTCCAATCAAATGCACTGCCTTTGCTCTTCTAGTCTCCGTGTTGGAAGCTTGTTCTCTAGTTGTCTCGTTAAGGACTTTTGGGTTAGGTTCTTTTTCCCCTTGAACTGGAGATTGATGAGAGGGAGGCTATTTTCTCTTGTTTGGTCTCAGTAGTTTATTATTTTCTTATCAACATTACAAGGTACAAGGAGCCATGTGCACTATGATAGAAAGGGGTAAAATGGCTAACAAAGATTCTTTTCAAGGTCTTTTACCCATTTACCCAATTAACAGATGCCAACTAAATTATTTTTCTTAGTGACCCAATCACCCAACACCTGTGTGCTGCACTCTGACATCTTTTATCCAATCACTTAGTACCACCCAAAAACTCCATGAAGAACATGAAGAAGAGACAACAATCTAAATCCTCCATCTTGTCTCCTGTTCTCTAAAATAACTTTTTCACCCAGTGATTTAAAAAAACTTTCTGATCTACACACTTACACTTCTAGCTTTTTCTATCTAACATTTGTTTTCATGTCTCACCATGAAAACATGCTCATGAATTTCCTGTTACATGAAATTCAGTGTTTTTTCTGGATCCTAGAACTAAGTATTAGAAACAAGGGCACACACTCTGTATCTCAGACTCCAACATCTAACATTGTTGACTTTCTCAGTTTCTCTTAATATTTGTGAATATTTGATTTTGCAAGATTCTGTAATCGGCTTTCTGCTTTGCTGTTAGATTTCTTAATGGTGTGTCAGAACTGAATGTAGGATTTTGGGTGGGACCGCTTCAGTCTGAGATGGGATTGTCTCAGCAGCAGCTGGTTTTGCACATCTGAGCAGAAATAACAAGGATTCAATGAAATTAATATTCTGCCTCGTTGCGCAACCCGCAGTGGCTGGCTGGAGGGAGCAGTAGTGGGAGCTGCATTCCAGCACAGTGCAATCTAGATTACACTAACATATGAAACCAATTAGACCATGATCTTTTAAGTACACATACAAATACACATAGTTTTACTACCACAACTAGCCCCACTAACAGCAGTAATTGTAACCATATACATCTATGTGATCATGACACTAGCAGGATCTGGTAAAAGGGATGAACTGGTAACATTACCCCACCTGATCTGTATCAGGAATTCAATAAACTTTCGAAGTCCCTAAAATTATGAAAATAAGTTTTTAAAACACAAGTAAATCCAAAACCCAAGCTAAAAACAAGAGTAGTGCCCTGATATGAAAAATAAGAGCAGTTACCTAATATGAAAGTACTCCATGAGATGAGGGGTGGGGTAATGGCCGGAGCCCCCGGCAAGGGGCTGGCAATGGACACTGACCCTTTGCTGAGCAGGGGCTCGGGGCCCTGCGGCGCCGGGCGGGAGCCGGGAAGAGCGAGAGAGCCGGGCTAAACATCAGCATTGGGGCGGGCACGAACTCGGAGGGAGGGGGCACTGCCCGAGGGGGCCCGCAGAGCCTCCCTGCTCCAAAATCCCGCGCGTGACAGCGGGGCAGCTGCCGGCATATTTGGGGCAGGGAGGAGCCGGAGGCGGGCGTTCCAAATAGCTCCTTTGGAGCCGGATTTTGTCCCAATGAGGGGCAATTCCCGTGGTTGCCGAGCGTCGCCGTCTCTCCTCACGAGCCTCAGGGCAGAGCTCTGTGCTCGGGGCCAAGGGCCGAGCTCCCGTCCGGAGGCTCCGAGACGGCAGAATTTTGGGGAGTTCCGGTGCTGGCTACCAGCAGAGCCCCAGCGCCGGGCCGGAGGATGCGTGGGACCCTCCCGCGGTGGGGGTTGGGCTGCCCGACTCAGGCGCTGCATTGTCAGGACAGAGCCACGTGGCAATCACCCGGCACCGGCGGGGTGGGGATTGGGAGGGCGGAGAAGGGCGGTACCGGAGCTGGGGGACCCTCTACAGCCTGTGGGGGGCAGGCGTCCCGATAAGGGGGACCCCCGGCACCCTGGAACGTGGAGCCCGGATAGGGGGAACGCCAGCAGCCTGGAGATGTTGGGACCATGGACAAGAGAGAGAGCCATGGGTGCCCCGGAGCCCTGAAACGGGGACGCCGGACAGGCAGTACCCCTGAAGCCCCTCTGACACCCAGAGAAGGGGAGCCTCTGGGATTCCCAGGAGCCCCAGCAGCCCAGAGAGAGGGGATACCACTACACACTGGAGCTGCAGAAGCCCAGATAAGAGGGACCCCCTGAGCCCCAAAGTGGAGAGGCCAGAGAGGGGGATCTTCTGGTGAAGAGCGGAAAAGATTCCACAGCTCGTCTGAAAGTAGATACGTATTTTAGCCGGTGGACATAGGCGTAATTATTTCCAAAGGCATATGGCCCGGGAGTAAGGATCGGCTTTCTTTTATTCATACGGTCTAGGATTACACAATGCGCCTAACACATATTCATTCCTTAGCCCCGCCTAGACTCGCTTCGTATGCTAATGAGCTCCAGGCTTCTCTACGCCTGCTGCTCCTCAATTCGGGGGTCTTCGGTGGTCCCTGATGAAGATTTTCAAACTCCTCCTCGCATCTGAACTTTTCACCTTTGTCTCCGGAGCATACGCCTTAGTCCCTTGGTCACATTCCAGACCTCGAGATTAGTCCTTGCTGGGTCAGGGGTCTCTTAATGCAAGTAGCCTTGTTCTCTCATCTTGTTTTCGAGCCCTGGCTCCTGTCTTAGTACAGCTGTGCTCTCATCCTGTCTCTGCACACACAGAAAATTTTCAGCATTCCTTAATGTCTTGTCAGCTAACTTTTAACCAGGTTTGCTTTTAACTCCTAAACCCCCTTGTTTCACTGGGTGGATGGTTTTTGCAGAAACTTGGTGGTTCTTGTAGTAGAGACAGACAATGACACCTGTTTCTTCTTCCAATCTTTATTGCACACATCTTATATTTATATGGTTATCAGAAGGCACTGTGTTCAGTTCCAGTTGGTTAGGAACTCAGTTCACTGGTTGGTAATGATGAGTGTACATGTCAATCAAAACTTTTCTCTCTAACAGTGTTTACATACTTTTTCTACTGATTCTCATGGAACAGACCCCTTGTTGTTACAGGTGCACTTGTTTCTATCCCCAATAATAGTTTGTTATGTTAACCAACTTTTCATTCTCAAGATGTTTTTGCAAGGGAACTTATCAGGCTAGCTGCTAGCTACACTCAGCTGAAGTAACAAGGCCTGAACCATGATTTTACAAGGCCTTTCTTTTATAAGGTTTTATCTATATGTGACAGGTGGTTTGGGTTTTTTTGAGGGTGGCTGAATCTTGTTGGTCTGGAGGTTTTTATGGACACCAGACAGCTGGTGACTTCCAGAGGTGGACTGGGCAGGAGGAATATCCAAGCCAACATGCTCACACCTTGTTTTTCCCCCAAAACAGGAATTCCAGTTCCCAAAGTTTAGCCAGATGGAGGAGGAGGCTACGAGGAAGAGGAAGATGCCCAGGACACTGAGACAGGTGAGGAGGAAGCCACTGCCCCTTTCCCCCTCTCTCCTGCTCCATCTCCCAGCCCAGCATGGTCTCCGGCTGCAGGACAACCCTGCTGCCAACACTGTCCTGCTGGGGATGTATTGCTGCTGGAGATGAATAGGTCAAATGGACACAGCTCGAGGTGTGGTGAAAGGAAGAGAGAG
Organism: Pseudopodoces humilis; assembly: GCF_049639895.1. Lineage (NCBI taxonomy): Eukaryota > Metazoa > Chordata > Aves > Passeriformes > Paridae > Pseudopodoces > Pseudopodoces humilis. The sequence continues at coordinate 1,436,454 of NC_142230.1, forward strand.
TTTATTTCTTCTCCCAGGATTTATAGGTTTCTGATACATGGCTAGGGATTGGATGGTCAGGATAACACTTTCCCAATTGCACTGGCTGTGAGAGATGTCCATCACAAGACACGTAACAGAAGGAATGTACACATCTCTATGTTTACAATTACTGTTCTGGGAAAGTCTTTAGAAAACTATGTTAGCAAGCTCAGAAGCTGAGTTTTCAGGGTGACAGGGATGCACTGCGGGGATCTCCTTCCCCTTCCCTCTGGCACGGAGGCAAATCGCATCCTGTCCTTGTCCTTCCTTCCCCAGACAAGGAGCTGAGGACAGAGAACAGGGAGGACAAATCCTTGCAGCAGAACCTCGTGGAAGAGGCCATTTTGAGCAGCTCCACAGCTCAGGAATCCAGCGGGGAGGAAAAGCCCGGGAGATCCTGCATGAGGAGGGGCTGCACATACTGGACTTGAAGGAACAGTAAGTAGAGTTTGCAGGCAACGCTAAATTGGAAGGAGGTGCTGACTCCCTCAAGGGCAGAGACCTTAACAAATCCAAGAGATGGGCAATCATCAACCATAGGAAGTTTAAGACGGCTGAAGGAACTTGCAGGACACCTCATAGCAGCCTTCAGCTTCCTCCTGAGGGGCAGTGGTAGGGCAGGCACCAATCTCTGAGCTCTGCTGACCCATGACAAGACCTGAGTGGATGGCTTGAAGCTGTGCCAGGGCAGAGTCAGGCTGGAGATCAGGAAGATTCTTTGCCCAGAGAGTGATTGGGCACTGAGTGGCTCCCATGGGAACGGTCATTGCCCCAAGACTGCCAGAGCTCCAGGAGCATTTGGACAGTGCTTTCAGGAACAGACTGTTCCTGAAACAAACAATCCTGGGATTGTTGGGGTGTCCTGTGCAGAGCCAGCAGATGGACTTGATGATCCTTGTGCATCCTTCCAGTTCATTAGTCACTGAAAACCACTGGGGGAAGTGCCATGTGCTAAACCACGAAGGGCAGTTCCTGGCTCCTGGGAGAGAAGCAGACACCAGCTGCCTGCTTTGCAGCTTGAGATCCCCATGAAAACATTTTGGGTTTCTATGTTCTGAAAGGTGGCACTGCCTGCATAGCAGTGCCTTCAGTTTACCACTCTTTGTGTCTGGAGTTGACCCACAAATGTCCCATGGTGGGGTGCTCCATTCCTACAGTCACTTCCATACCGGGACCAGACCTGGAGTGTGAGGAGCAAGCTCCAGATCCAAGCACCATCTTCTCAGACCACAGAATATTAAAGCATCTCCTTGGGATTGCCAAAGGAAGGGGAAATTTGGGACAAGGGGGGACACAGCAACACCCCAAAAAGCCCCCCAAATTGTCCCTCTGCCCTTCCCAAACCAGCCCATGTTTACCCCTAAAACGGCTTCAAACTGCCCCATAACTTTTGCGTGGGGTGGAGGGAGGCATCAAGACCATTCCCCCACCCCCCCTGTGTCTTAGCAGCTCTGTGCCCAACCGGAGGAGGAATGGGGCTGGGGGTGTGGGGGGGGTCTCCCTGTTGGAAATGATACAACTTTTAACATTTTCGTAATTTAAAATTCACCGTATAACTCATCAGCCCCCAAACCATCCCCATCACCTTCCACCCATCATCATAACCCCAAAGTTCATCACTGCCCACCCATCACCCCATAACATATCATCCCCCATCATCATTGTCACCCCAAAATTCATCAGCTCCCACCCATCACCCTACAAACTGTCCCCATAATCCCCCAACCCATCATAATCACCCCAGAATTCACCACCCCCCACCCATCTTCATCACCTGCACCTATCACCCCATAACCCATCAACCCCTTAACCATCCCCAGAACCCCCCACCATCATCACCCCAAATGTCATCACTCCCCCGCCCATAATCACCCCAAAATCCACACCCCACCCCATAACCACTCACCCCCCACTCCATGCCCCACTCACCTGCCCCTTCCTGCATCCCCAGCTCTGCCCTGGCTCTGCTGTCGCCATGTCCCCTCCTCCTGCCCAGTGGTGCAGGTACTGCTGCAGGGGTGGCCTCATGTCCCCTTGGGTCCCTACAGCTCCTTGGGCACCTTGGAGGGGGCAGAAAACACCATCTGGAACAGCGACCAGTGCTCACTGGCCTTGGGGACACCTCTGTCACCACCCTTGTCGCCATCGGTGTCGGGGTGGCTGTTGGAGCGTTACCAGCCCTGCAGCCATGTCCAGCACTGGCTCCCTGGGGACACCCCGCTCCTTTTGGGGTCCCCTCCGGTGCACCACTTGTAGGTCTTCAGTAGGGTGGGGAGCTCGGGGGTGGCTGGGCTCCATGTGTGGTGGGGGAGAGTCAGTTTTAGGGGCTTCAGAGGGCGGATTTAGAGGGTGGTGGGAAGGGGAGAATCATTTGGGGGGATCCATGGGTTTGAGGGCAGTTAATTTGGGGGGGAGTAATTTTGGGAGTTGGATTTGGGGGGTGGTGGGATGAGGAGAGTCACTTTGGGTAGTCCATGGGCTAGATTTGGGGTTGGTAGGATTGGGAGAATCATTTTGGGGGTTGAATTTGTGACTGATCAGATGGGGAGAATAATTTTGGGGGCTCCAGGGCTGGATTTGGGGGTGATGGGATGGGGAGAAGCATTTTGGGCTGGATTTGGGGTTGGTGGGACAGGAGAGGCATTTTGGAGGCTGAATTTGGGAATGATGGGATGAGGAGAATAATTTGTGGGGGTCCAGGGACTGGATTTGGAGGTGGAGGGGCACCCACAACCTGGCATCCCCACTTTGAAGGGTCCCAATATGTGAGGTCCCAAATCCCTGAGGTGTCCTTGGCCACCCAGGGGTCCCAGTTTTTTGGGTTCTGCCCACCCAGGGGTCCTCATCCAGTGTGTGCCCTCACAGCCCCGACCCCTGCTGGGAACAAGGGGACAGGGGGACAAGTGCCCCGGGCGTAGGCAGGACTGGAGGCATTTCCGTCCAAACTTCCCCTACACCCTGCCTGCACCCTGGGACCCCAATTCACCCTCCCTTTGACACCTGCTCAGAGGGGGGGCTTGGTGGCACCACAGGACCCCTTCTCTGTGATGTTCCTGAGGTGACACCTGCGCTTTTTGACACCACCACCCACCAGTTTGTCACCAGCTCCCCAAAGCAGGGGATGGCCCACATCTTACAGGAGGGGGGTGGTGACAACATTTTTGGGTTCCCCCCACCACCCTTACCTCCTCCCCCACCTATGCCCCAGGAGGTAATTCCACTGGGGATGCACCAGTGACACCAGAGGGACACCATGGGTCACCCCTTGAAGAGACTGGGGGGATCACAGTGGCTCCTGGAGTCCCTCCAAAATGACAGCTGGGGGACCGAGGATGCTGCGGGAACAATATGGGGAGTGGATTCTCCTTTGTGGGGGGGGGGAGGCACGCAGGCTTTGGGGTCTCCAGGATGGGTCCTGAAGTCCCCTCCCATCACTGCAAAATCACCCCCCCCAGCCCCTTCCTCAATTTCCCTCACTCTGTAGCCAATGTTCTGCAATTAGGTTTATTTTGGGGTGGGGGCTACTGGGATGGGCTGGTGGGCCAGTAGGATGGGCCATGGTATGTCCAGGTTGGTGGTCATCTGGTCTGGGGCTGGCCAAGCTGGTGGGCTGCAGGGCCAGGGGCCATCCAGACCAGAGTACAGCTGGGATCCATGGCTCTAATGTCCATCTGGACCAGTGTCCATCCAGAGTGGGATCCATGGTCTGGTGTCCATCTGGACCAGTGTCCAACTTCTCCTGCCCCTGTCCAGCCCAGGCTCTCCAGCCAGGGCCACTCCTCACTGCAGAGTGGACAAGACCCATAGTCAGTCCCAAGATGACCCCAAATGCCCTCCCAGCAACCCCATCAGACCACCCACCCTGAGCCCCAGTGCCACCGGTGTCCCCTGGAAGCCAGGCCAGCTCTGGATCTCCTGGAAGAGGGCATTGCCGGGGCAGTCGGTGTGGCCGAGCTGGCGGTGGCCATGCAGGGTAAAGTCCGGCCGGATGTGGCCAGAGCGGACGGCACAAGGCAGGAGCTCATCTCGCACCAGGGTGAGTGTGTCAGTGTCCGGCAGGGTGGCCGTGAAGTCCCCAATGATGCCAACTCCAAAGCCTTGGGTATTGTAGCCCTTGGTGTGGGCACCCACCCAGTGCCACCCCCGGCCCTCATACAAGTACCCGTCCGAGCCCACCACGAGGCTGTGAGGACACAATGGGGACAGTGAGGGCACAGTGATGGGAACTGCAAAGAGACAGGGATGGGGATTGAAGGGGGACAGCGGTGGGGACAATGTGGGGACAGTGGTGGGTGCTGTGCGGGCTTAGGTGGGGAGAAGGGGAACAGGGATTGGGAAAGTGGGGGGGCAGGAATGGGATGGGGACTGTGAGCGGTTATGAAGACAGTGTAGGGACAGGGATGGGGATTGTGGGGGGGGACAGGGATGGGGACTGCAGGGGGACAGTGATGGGGACAGCAAGGGGACTGGTGAGGACCATGGTGGGGACAGTGATGGGGACCATGAGAGGACAGTGGTGGGATCTGTGAGGGGACAATAGTGGGGACTACAGGGGGACAATGGTGGGGGCCATGGGGGAACAGTGGTGGAGACCACAAGGGCACAGTGATGGGGACCATGGGGGTTGATAGGGACCATGAGGAGACAATGACAGACCTCATGGGGGGTGACAGGAACTGGGGGGGTGGCAGTGCCCACAGGGGTACAATGTCAGGGCCCATGGAGGTGACAGGGACTGTGGTGGCTGACAGGGGCTGAAGGAGATGATGGGAACCACAGGGGATGACGTGGCCTATAGGCAGTGACAGGAACCAGTGGGGGTGACAGACCCCAAAGGGGTACAGTGACCACCCCACAAGGGCTGACAGAGTCTGTGGTGGGTGCCATTGCCCCAGAGGGGTAACAGTGACCTGTAGCCGATGTCGTCCCAGCCACGAATGTCCTGGTGGAAGCGCTGCATGTCCCTCATGGCGCGGGCGCAAGCGCTGAAGGTCCGGCAGGGCTGTGCTGGCTCCAGGGTGTGGTGCAGGAACACCAAGCCCAACGGGGGCTGCAGCAGGGCTGGGGTGCCCCGGTAGGGACGGGCATCCCACAGGCAGCGGGGCATGATGGCTGGGCACTCTGCAGGGACAACAGGGTGGAGGTGCTGAGATCTTGGAGACATGGGAAAAGCCTTGTGTGAAAGGGACATGGGGCTTGATGGGGGCATGGCAGACACATGCCCACATGGGGACAAGGGGCTTGATGGGCCCTTGGGGGAAATGGTGGTGATCACATGGGGACATGGGACTCCTTGGTGACATGGTAGAGTCCACCAGGGGACAAGGAACTTGATGGGGATACAGTAGAGTCTGCATGGGGACAAGGAGCTTGATGGGCCCTTGGGGACGTGGCAGAGACCATATGGGGACAAGGAGCTCCTTGGGGACATGGTAGAGGGGATGAGGGACTTGACAAGCCCTTGGGGATATGGTAGAGGCCACGTGGGGACATGGGGCTTGATGGGGACATGGTAGAGTTCACATGGGGACAAGGGGCACGTTGGGGATGTGGTGGTGACCATGTGGGGATATGGCTGGATATGTCTCCTGAGGCACTGCGGACATGGCAGAAGCCATCTGGGGAAATGAAGCTTGATGGGGACATGGTAGAGGCCTTGTGGGCACATAGGGAGTGACAATCCCTGTCTGGTGGGTGACAAACCCTGTTTAGGGGGTGACAACTCTGGGGCGCAACAATGCCCATTTGCATGGTGACAATCCCTGTTTAGGGGGTGACCACCCTGTTTAGGTGGTTACACCTCCGCTTAAGGGGTGACAATCCCTGTATGGGAGGTGACCATTTAGCCCTGTTTAGGTTTAACAACCACCATTTGGGAGGTGACAACCCTAATTTGAGGGGTGACACCCCCATTTAGGAGGTGCCACCCTGCCCGTACCCACGTAGCGCTCGATGAACTCCTGTGCTGCCCGACGAGCCACAGCTGCCACCTCCTTTGTCCCCACGTCCCTCAGGAGCTCCAGGCTGGGCGACAGGGTCCTCAGCACCCCCAAAATTGCCGCCACCTCCTTCTCCAGCCGTCCCTGTCCCGCTAGAGCTCCAAAATCCCGGCGCCGGTAACTGCTGGGGGGTCTCCCCTCTTCTGAGCCATTCCCGGTCCCATAGTAGCCCTGGAGCAGCTCAGCCAGTGGGAGGGGTCCCTGGGCCAGCCGCGCCCCCAGGAGTACCCCATCCATGGCCCCGATGGCCACGGGGTCGGGGACAGGGGACAGGGGACCCCTCAAGGTGTAATTTTGGGGGTTCTCCACGTCGTCCCAGCAGCCATCGGGTCCCAACGTGATGCTGTTGTTGTCACCCCCCTGTGCCAGCAGGAAGGATGTCCCCAAAGCCTCAGCGATGGTGACAGCCAAGAGGGGGTCGGTGGGTGGGTTGAGGGTGGGGAGGGGTCGCCCAAAGCCGCCAGATCTCAGCCCCGCCTCGATGCCGGCCAGGAGGGGACCGAGGGCCACCGTAGAACCGTCAGGGGCCAGCACCGCCCCCAGCTCCGGAGTCGCCGGGTCTTGGTGGAGGAGCTCGGTCAGGAGCTGCCACTGGCCCGGGGTGAGAGCCGGAGGGCGTTCGGGAGTCCCGGCGGGCTCGCCCAGCACTGCCCGGCACCCCGGGGTGCTGCAGACTCCCAGCTGCCTCCCCAAGGCCGTGGCAGTGCCAGGGGAACCCCCCTGGGCTGGGGACTCGAGGACGTCCAGGATGGCGAGTACCGAGTCCATGTGGCGCGGGGGAACAGCTGGGGACACAGCTGGGGCACGGGGGGTGGGAAGTGAGGAGGGTTAAGGGGTGAAGAGGGAGTTGGAAGAAGGGAAGGCACCCAAAAATGTGCCAAAAGCAAGAGGAGGGCATCCAAAATTGGGGGAAAGGATGGAAAAGTGGGGAAAAGATCCAAAAGAGGGGGAAGGGACCCAAAATAGGGGGAAAGGGTTCAAACGAGGGGGAAAACGACCCAAAATAAGGGGAAAGGAATCAAAATAAGTGGGGGGAAGACCCAAAAGAGGGGGAAAAGAATCCAAAATAGGGTAGAAGGGACTCAGAATAGGGGGAAAGGATCCAAAACCAGAGGGGAAAGGACCCAGAATAGGGAGGGGAAGACACAAAATAGGGAGAAGAAATCCAAAAGATGGGAAAGGACCCAAAATGGGGAGAAGGGACCTAATACAGGGGGAAAAGGACCCAAAATCAGAGGACAAAGGGTGTTGTGCATCGTCATGGGGTGTCCCAGGGTGTCGTGGCATGTCCCTACCTGTGCCGGGGCCAGCGCAGACACTCAGTGCCAGGAGTAGCCACAGGAACATCCTGAGGGACACGGGGACACCTTGAAGGACACAGAGACACGCTGTGGGACACAGAGACACACTGTGGAGCAGGGGGACCTCCTGCAGGACATGGCCTGGGACTTTGGCCCCACTGGGGGCGGGGTACAGGGACGTAGGAGGAGGGACACAGACACAGGGGGAGGACAGGGAGACACAGGGAGGGGAGGGAACATGATGCCACCAGGACACACATCAGGGGACAATGTTGCCATACCTATGGGGATGCTGCCACCAGGCCATGTGACCTTGCGTGTGACACTGACTCTTGCCCTGTCCCCATGGGTGGTTGGGGTCCCCTGAGCTCAGTGGCCCTGGCACACCCTGGTGGCTGTCACTCACTTCTGGGACACTTGTCATCAGCTGAACAAGTTCCCCGTCTCGCCCTGGTGAGTGGTGGCATTCAGCTGGGACACCGCGGTGGTGACAGTGGGGATATGGTAGCAGGAACTGCATCAGGCAGTGCTTGCTATTGCTGAGATGAAGGTGCTGGTGGCACTTGTGGTGGCGCAGGTGATGGCATTGATGCTGCCCCAGTTTGTGACCCCATCCATGTCCATGTCCCTCCCTACTCATGTCACTGTCCCCCCAAAGCCCCTATCCATTTTCACATCCCCCCATGTCCGTATTCTACCCATATCCGTTTCCCCCCAGGTCCCCATCCATGGCCACATCCCTATTTATTTCCATGTCCATACCTATGTCATTGTCTCCCACATGTTCTCATTTAAACCTTAGTTGAAAATCTTTATTTTTACCCCAATTGCAGAGATTTTGAAGGGATAAACTGTGGAGGCCAGCAAGGCGACTAATAGTGTAGCCACTCTGCCCTGGAAAGAGAGCCCATAGGCTTGAGTTAGCCACACGCCCCCCAGGGGGAGGCTCTTGGTTGAGAGCTTTTTTGTCATGGTGAGTTGTTAAGTTTCCCCCAATGTGCCTTTCCCCTGTATGCATATAATTTGTATCTTATTTGCCCTTCCCCCTTGCTCCACCCCTGTGCCCTCAGACCATTGGCCCTGTTGTTCTACCCTGCCCCCTAGCATCCCTATATAATCCTGGCTCTCCCAGAGCCCAGGGTCAGTCTTTGTCCTTGGACCCCTTTGTGAGGAAGAGAATAAAGGCTTCTTGTGGAACCCCATCCAAGGACTCCTGCCCCTTTCTTCAGAGTCCCTGAGGACCTGTGGCCACCAAATAGCCCTTTTCAAGTCTAGAGCTGAAATCACTGGGGCAAGGCACACATGCCTGTGTGCCCAAGGGGTGTTCCATTACAGATGCTTCCCTGGGAAGGTTGTGGCATCCTCGCCCACAGCAACAATGAACAGAAACAAGAAGAAAACAAAGACCAAAACAAATGGATTTATGTGTCCCTGCCAGATGAACAACCAAGTGCTTGGGTGGGTGGGAAGAACTATTTTGGAGGGATTTCAACCCCAGTGTTTCCAAAATTGAGGGTTTTGCCACAATCTGTTCCCAATTGGCTATGAAAGATGCCCATGGGCCTGAGAGAATTAAAAGGATGGATTTATGTTGGAGAAGACCTCCAAAGCAAACCAGTGTTGCTTGATGCCATCAGAAGAAGCAAAAAGTGATATTTTTCTGGGGTCAGAAGTCGACAAATCTGCTCTCCATGATGGATTTCTGACATTGGTCTCTGGATGTGCCCAGGGGGAGCCAGGAGGATGTGGAGCCCCCCAGCCAGGTGTCTTCCCAACATGGATCACTGGGGCTCTGCCCACCAGGTGTCACTGGGGATCATCCAGCACAGATTCCCCGATGGGGGATGGAGATGGAGCAGCGCACAAAACTCTTCCTGCACTCAGGGCACTGGCAGGGCTTCCCTTTTGGGTGCCTCCATTGGTGTTTGGTCAAGGCTGAGCTCTGTGAGAAGTTCTTCTCACACTCGGGACACTCACAAGGTCTCTCCCCAGTCTGGCTCCTCAGGTGGACAATCAAGTCAGAGCTCGACCTGAAGTTCTCTCCACACTCATTGGTCCAACCCCCTGTGTGGATTGTCATGTGGTGAATGATGTGGGAGCTTGTCCCACATTTTGAGCAATTCTGGGGCTTCTCCCCATGGTGAAGTTGCTCATGGACCCCATCTCTGAGCTCTGGTTGCATCTGTGGTCCAGGGTGGGTCTTTCCTCCTTAGAGCCCTGTGAACTGCATTTGCAGACCCTCGTCATGTCTGCAATCCCTGGATCTCTGTTGGATTCTTGTGCCATGGAGCTGCTCAAAATGGCCTCTTCCACAAGATTCTGCCACGTGCATTTGACCTCCCTGGTCTCCATCCTCAGCTCCTTGTCTGGGGGAGGAAGGACAAGGAGAGGATGGGATTTGCCTCCATGCCAGAGGGAAGGGGAAGGAGATCCCCCCCAATGCATCCCCGGCAGGATGGCGTCAGCAACGGGATTGTCCTGCAGCCGGGGGCCATGCTGGGCTTGGAGACGAAGCAGGAGAGAGGGGGAAATGGGTAGTGGCTTCCTCCTCACCTGCCTGGGGCTCCTGGAACATCTTCCTCTTCCTCACAGCCTCCTCCTCCACCTGGCCAAGGCTTGGGAGTGGGAAATCCTGGTTTAGGGGGGAAAACAAGGGATGAGCACGTTGAGTTTGAAGGTCCTTCTGCCCAAGTCCATCTCTAGAATTCACTGGGCACCTGGGGTCCAAAAAAACCTCCTAAACACCAAGATTCAGCCTTGAAAATGCCTCCCAGGTGTTCCCTGTTTCTGGTCTCTCCCCTTTGGTGTTCAGGGGTTCCCCCCTGTCCCAGCTTGCTGCTGCTTGTACTTGGGGTCCCCCATGTACTCAGTCCCAGTCTAGTCACTTCCCAGGCTGCTGGGAGTCCCAGGAATCAAAAAAGCCCCCTCCTCTGGTCTCTCCACTTAGGGATGCTGGGGATTTTTGGGGTCCTGGGGTCCCTTCTCCCCTTATTCTCTGCTTCAGGGTGCAGGGGGTCAAAGGAGTCCCCTCCTGCCTCTCTCCAGGCTGTTGAGGATCCTGCGAATCACGACACTGTCCCACTCTGGACTCCCCACTTTGGAGTCCTGGGGAACACAGGGCTCTGCTCCTTCAGGCTGCCTCTGCTGGCAGCTGCCACTGGGACCCCCCAATGTCCCTCCAAGAGCCATTTTCTGCTCAGCTTTGGAGCTCTTCATCTCAAATCACACCCCCCCTCAAAAAAAAAAAACTCAGCCCATGGGCCCCCCAGGATATCTGGGCCAAGCTCTTCATCCCCCGTCACCTGCGAGATGGGAGGGGCAATGATCCCACAGGTGGGGGAACTGTGAATTCAGGGAGCTCTCAACTTCCTTCTTCCTTCTCCTTTTCTTGATCTTTCTTTGTCCCTCCTCTTCTTCCCACTCTTCCTCTTCCATCCCTTCTCCTCCCTTGTTGGTGTTAATTTTTTACAAAGGGGACAGGACCACCGGGTGACGTGTCATGAGCTTTATTCAGGCACCAGTCTCAGCTACATCTACAGGAGGTGGCACAAGCTTACATCTCCCACAGCAGCTTCAGATATCTTTGTTAAAGAATATTTTATAAGTTTTTCAGCCAATAGCAAATTGCTAAAACTTACGGACAGTTGTTCTAACCAATCACTAAAAGCACACATACACCTGCTTCAAACAATCCTTGCTTGTTTGCTTTCTTAACAGTACATAATACTCTGTTATTAAGCTTAAAACCTTCTACTATCTTAGTAAACCTATTTTTTCTGCAGTCTTAAAATCTATCTTAGCCAAGCCTAAAATCTCAACTATTGTTTCCTTGCATGTTGTATTTTTCTATCTTCTTTAGTTTCAGGCTTTGCAGCTGCAGCTAGGTCTAAGTTCTCTGCTTTTTCTTTTCTAAGGCCTATTTTCACAGCTTCTGAGAGTCTTCTTATTTTTACTGTTTCCCACAGTCCCTAATCCCACCTCCTTCTCCTACTTCCATCATTTATCGAGCTTCTTCATCCCTCCTCTTCATCCCTCCAGGACAGGTTGGGATGGGCAGCGCGAGGCTCTTGGCTGCTCCCACCCAGTGGGGGTGGGGGGAACCCTACCTGGGGAAAAGGAAAGGGAAACTGTGAAAATTGGGGGCTGCAGATCCAAATTGGGGCTGGCTGGGGACCCTGGCTGGGGACTCCCATACCTTGGGGCTCCTCTGGGGAGATCCAGGAGGGGTGAACGCAGAGGGAGCTGGGGATCCCAGGAGTGGCATCACTGGGAGGGACTAACTTATACTGGGATCATACTGGGAGTGAATAGGAGCCTACAGGGGGCAATTGAGACCATGTTGGGGGCAAATGGGATATACTGGGAGTGTCTGGGATCATTCTGAGGGTTACTAGGAACAGCTGTGGGCAACTGGGATCATGCTAGGAGCAACTGGCAGGAACTGGGAGTGACTGGAATCATGCAGAGGGTGACTGGGAGCAACTGGGCTTATACTGGGATGAACTGGGGTCATCCTGGAGGTGAGTGGGATCATACTGGCAGTGAGTGTGACTACACTGAGGCTGACTGGGAGTGGTTGTGAGCAAATGGGATCATGCTCAGGGAATGGAACTGGGGGTGACTGGGAATATGCTGGAGGGAACTGGGGTACACTGGGAGAGAGTGGGACTGCCTGGAACAAAAGTGAGGGTGAAAGGGAGCAACTGGAACCATGTTGGGTGCAACTGGTTCATACAGGCAGTGGCTGGGACCACACTGCGGTCAAATTTGGATCATATTGAGAGTTGCCACAGTGGGGTGGATGTCAAAGGTGCCACGACCTTCCTGAAAAAGCGTCCTGAGAAGGACGGCTCTCAGTGGCACAGGCACGTCCCTCTCCTGGCCTGGCAAGCGGTGTCCAGCTCAGCAGCAGCTCTCTCCCAGGCGACACAGGGAATAAAAGGACTAGAGCTCTAGCTAGTGATTCCACAGAGAAATCAGCCTTTATTGGTGCAGGGCCCTCTGCAAAGGGGGCTAGCACAGAAGCTACACTCAACTGCAGAAAAAAACAGGGTTTATATAGGGAAGGAGAGGGGTGGGGGGAACTTGGATACAAGCAACAGGTTGGAGTGACAGGGAAGAAAACCAATGGGATACAATAAATCAACATAAAACTTGCAAGGGTCTCTGTGAGTGACACTATGAGAGAAAGTGCCTTGCCTATGGAGAAGCTCTCCATGGGAGCGCCACAGTCCTCTTGCTGGCTGATTCTTTGGCCCCCACAAGAGTGACTGGACTCATACTGGGAGTACCTGAGAATGACTGAGAACATACCATGCACATCATCCTCCATACTGGGGGTAACTGAGAGCAACTGGAGCATGCTGGGAGCAGATTGCATCATACTGGGACTGAGTTGATTTAGGAAGCAACTGGAACCATGCTGGAGGCAACTGGGACCATGCTGGGAGTGATTGGAAGCAACTGGGATGATACTGGGACCATCCTGAGAGTGCTGGCATGTGACTAGATTATACTGGAAGTTACTGGGATCATATTGATCTTGAAAGGGAGCAACTGTGATCATGCTTTGAGCTACTGGGTGTACCTGAGAGAAACTGGGATGATGCTGCAAGCAAATTGGAGTAACTGGGAATGACTGGATGCATGCTGGAGGCAACTGGGATATTCTGAGCATGACTGGGATCATACTGGGATCACTAAGACCTTACTGGGGCCACTGGGAGTGTCTGGGAATGCCTATGGACATGCTGAGGGCAACTGGGATATACTGGGAGTGTCTGTAAACATACTGGGGTGACTGCAAACAGCTGGGCCCATGCTGGGGGAGATTGGAATCACACTGAGAGTGACTGGAATCATACTGGGATTGACTGGGAGTGGCTGTGAGCAACTGGAATCATGCTGAAAGCAACTGGGAGGAGGTGGGAGTGACTGGGAGCATGACAGGCGTGACAGGGATATACTGGATGAGACAGGGAGTCACAGGGATCATCCTGGAAGCTACTGGGGTCATGCTGGCATTGACAGGGAGCAACTGGGAGCACACTGGGGGGCACTGCCATCATACTGGGAGGGACTGGGATCATACTGGGAGTGGCTACAATCATACTGGGATCATATTGGGTGTAAATGTACTCTGACTGGAGGTTACTGGGAGCTACCAGGCCCATGCTGGCAGCCAACTGCACACACACTGGGAGGAACTGGAAGCAACTGGGAATGATAGGATGCATGCTGGTGACAACTGGGATGTACTAGGAGTGACTGAGATAAAACTGGGGGCAACTGAACAATGCTGAGGTAACTGGGAGTGCCTGGCAATGACTACAGACATGCTGATGGCAACTGGGATATACTGAGCGTGTTTGTAAGCATACTGGGGTGACTGGGAACACACTGGGGGTGATCGAGATAAACTGGTATTTACAGAGCCTTCACTGGGGACAACTGGAAATGATCCCTCTGTTCCCCCCCAGCCCTCCCTCAGGCACTGTCGCATCTCCCAACCTGCACCACCAGGATCTGCCCAGAGCAGCTCAATGGCTCCAGCGCTGGGGCTAGTGGTGCTCCTGGGGGGTGACGGGGGAATAAGACCCCAGGCACTGGGACCCTGAACTGCCATTCTTGACACCAGGACCCCCCTTTTCCTCTTATCCTGCACAGCGACCCCACTGGATCCTCTATTTCTGGGCATCAGGACCCCCCTGCTCCCCTTTTCCCAGCCATCCCATGGCTTCCAGACTCCAGACTTCCTGTGTGCTTGACCTGGGGACACTCTGGATGCCTTGGACCCCCATTCCTGCTTCTGCCAGCCCCCAGCCCCACCTTTCTTCAAAACCAGAGACACCCTGAATTCTGCCTTCCCGATCATCCCGTGTGTCCCCAGTCTGTTACCCCCTTTTCTGGAAAAGCCTGGACTCCCCTTTCCTGGGCACCAGGACCCCCTTCTACCTCTCCAAGTCCCTGCCCCCCATTTCCTTGACTCAGAGACCCCATGGAACCCCCCCATTCCTGAGAACCGAGATGCACTTTTACCCCTTTTCCCAGCACTGAAACTCGCCTGCACCCCCTTATCCGGCACCGACTCAGCCTTTTCCGGCCACCCCACCTCTCCCAGCCCCACCCTTTTCCCTGACCCTGGGACCCCTGCGCCCCCATTCCTGCATTTGCCAGCCCCCAGCCCCTCCCTTCCTCACACTGAGGAGCCCTGACATCTCCTTTCCTGGGCACAGGATTCCCTGGACACCTCATCCCAGCTCTCCCAGTCCCTGCATCCTCCTTTCCTTGACTCTGAGCCCCTGAACCTCCTTCCCAGCTCTGCCAGCTTGTTGTGTCATTCCTCTCTGGCTGTCAGCTTGGGGAGTGCCCACTCCCCCCCCGCCCCACCAACGGGGGTAGTGCCAGAGGTTAAGGCTTTTTTTCTTTGCCCCCGCAACCTCCCTGCAGGGGGGTGGGTTTACTGTTGTTGTCGGAGTTTTCCTCTTCCAGACCCCTCTGAGTCCTTGCCGCCGCCGGGGGCCGTGCTGACTCCCCTCCCCCTCTTCCCCACTGCAGGGATGCAGCGGGGAGCCCAAGGGGGTGGAAAGAAAGAGCCGCTATAATTTACAGCAGTCAGGGCCGCTCCGTGTTTCTCTGGCCCCAGCGCGGGAACATGCAAGGGACTCAGCCTTTTAGTTTATAATGAAGTATTACCGCCGGTGGTCCCCGGGGCATTTCCGTCTCCTGTGTCCCATCTAAAGGAGGTTGAGTGACTACCCTCCACCCCCCCCCACCCCCACCCCCCCCTGCATACCCAAGTCCCCCTCCCTGTGAGTTTACTCCTACACCTTTGTGGGCATTCGAAGGAGTCTGTGTCTGTTATTTCTTAGCGTGTTTAACCTTGATTTGTAGAAAGTTTGTAAGTTTGCTAGCTGTGAAAAATAATTGGTTCTTTCTGAAATACCCACTCTCTGAAGAAGTCCTGTTAAAAGAAGCAGCCCCAGACCCCCAACCTTTGTCTCTTCCTGGCGTTTCCCTTTGCAAGAATAAACTGTGAAATATAACTCAGAAGAGTCTGCCCTTTTGGCTTTTTCACTTGGTTAATAGACTTGTGCTCAGAGGGAATTGGTCTGCTCAAATCCTGAACTAAACCCGGACAGCAGCTCTGGTCAAGATCCCTCCTGGCTTTGGGCCGGAGACAGAATATTGAGAGAAAGAAGTGCATTTGTTAAAGTTAACTTTGTGAGGTTTTTTTTCTTTCCCTCCGTTTTTCCTCTCTGCGAGAGTATGTGGGGGATGATGAAGAAAGATATCAGCAGAGCTGCAGCAGCAGCAGAGCGGGCAGTCGTCCCCCCCGCCCCCCCCCAAGAAAAGCACCAGGATAGTACCCAGTTTGTCAAAAAGTAATGATTTATTGTTTTTTTAAAATGTTTTTATATACCTTGTCCGGCCTGGAGTGGGGGGAGGAGGCCAAGACAGAGCCTTGTTAACTTCTCAGAAGCCGGAAACACAAAGAGGACAAGAGAGCTTTGACTTTACATCTTAAGGGGGTGTTCACAAGTTGATTTCACTTTTCAATGGTTAAAACTGCTGTCAGTTCTTAGAAATGACTGATAATTGGTCAGGAGAAAAGACTCCCATCAGCCACCAGCAGCTTCAACTTCCTTAGCTCTCAAAACTATCTTAAAGGCAAAGTCACCCCATGACACCTGGCCAAGCCTTGACTTTACCTGGACAGAATGTTTGCCAACAGATCCAGATGGTTTTGCACCAAATCAGTATTTGAGTCACCTTTTGACTCAGCAATTTGACCCTATGAATATGACAGCTGAATCAATTTTGAAGTGGGCTTGGAGAATAATTTCCAGAGGTGGTTATCCAATCCTTCACTGATTTTTTTTTGTTTGTTTGCAGACTATGAGATGCTGGTACAGTGTTTTAGTGGTTAATAGTAGTTTTATATTTATATATGTCATTAGTAATGTTTATGATTTCATTGATTTTGAACTGCTATAGGTTCTTATTCATTGTGTATATGGTTTTGTGTTAATATTGCTGTGTATGACAGAAGTACATCTCTTTTTTTATTTTTTTTTTTAAAAACAGGGGGAATTGATGCCCTAAAAGCATTTGATTAATGTAATTCATTAACTTCAAGGGGAGAAGTGTCTGTGTTTTGTTGGCGGGTTCAAAAAGGTCACCTGTTCATCTGACCAGACTGTGTGCCTCTGAACACATGAGATCCAGTGAATGGAGACGTCACCACACAACCTTGATACTCCAGACATGGATCCGAAGTGGACCTGTCAAGACACAGTTGTCTGAAAACTACACAGACAGTTTACCAACAGAAATTTTATGTTGTTATTATGATGTTGTGTCTCTAACAATTTTTTTCAGTTATTTTCTGGTTTAAGATTTAAAAGGATGTGAAGAACAACCTGAACATCGAAGCCCTCAGTCACCAATCGGCTGCCAGCTGACATCATGGGAGCAGTGAACGTTCCAAGACTGAATTGTGTTAAATCATTGTTTAAAAAAATCATTGTGTAAAAAAGAATTTAATGGAAGATCAAAAGAGTGTAGAAACCCCATCTAACTGTATAAAAAACAAATTGCAGTTGTGTGTTTACCCTTTCAGCAAATTGCTTTCACACTTAGACTGCATGAATACCAGAGCATGTGTGTTAAAAGTAGTTAGATAATAGTTTAAGATAAAGAGTTTAGCTTGTGTAGTAATTGTTATATTAGTATAAAGTATTCCCCCTTCGAGAGTTAATGTAAGCATATTTGAAAGTTCATTTAACGTTAAAGCCTTACCTGCAATTCTGCAAGCATGGTGTCATTTGCATGGAACAAACTGCTTATGGTAATTGTGTTGTGTATAAACCCAGTCAACTGTCTGCTAATTAACTTCCAAAAGCGACAGAACATATGGGTCACTCTAGCACACTTGACAGGCCAAAAATCAATGTGTCTAAGCCTAGCCACACCTGGAGATCCTTTTTGCACCTGTCTCATGGGAGTCCCTGAATGGGATCCTCAAGCATTTAAAGGTTTAATTAGTAACGAGACTCAACTGAATCGACTGGCAATGTTGCAAGAGTGCAATCGCGCTATTGGCCTCACATCAAGGCAACTTGAAGCCTGTTGGCAAGCAAAAATTATCAAAGTTCTTAATGTTATCATAGAGCCCACAGAAGATTTAGATTTGTTAAGTTCCACCAATACCTCAGGTGGATGGATAATGTTTGAACCCCCGACAAAAAGCCATTCTAACAAAGTAATGCAGCACTGGGCAACAGTCAACCCTACAGTTGATCTCGTTACTCACACTGAAAGTAAAGCTTTTTATTTGTGGTGCAATTTCACAGGATGATTACCAAAGCAATTACCTAGTTCCATATTCCTAATCTGTGGAGATAGAGCATGGAATGGAGTTCCTGCTAGCTCACATGGAGGACTCTGTTATCTCGGAAAACTTACTTTGTTCCATCCAAGCTTACACCAATTGCTGAATGTAGCTGATAAAATGAAAAACATCAAACAGTCAAAGTGAAGCCTGAATGAATTAAGGCTTAGCAACTCTAAAAAGGCTTGCTTGCTGGACTAGAAAAGAATTAAACTTAACATCAACCATGTTAAGTGAACTTTCAGCCGATGTAAGCAGTGTACGTCATGCAGTATTACAAAATTGAGCTGCAATTGACTTTTTGCTCTTAGCACAAGGACATGGTTGTGAGGAGTTTGAAGGCATGTGCTATTTGAATCTTACTGATCATTCAGTTTCCATCCATAAGCAACTACAACAGCTACAGGATGGGTTACATGCCCTGAAAGAAGATAGTGACCCCATTAGAAGTTGGTTCGCCAGCTGGGGTATCACTGGCTGGTTAAGATCTCTTGTGCTAGAAGGGGGATGGATTTTAATTATAGTGTCAATTGGGATGATAGTTTTAAGTTGTGTGTAAAAGTGTAGAATGAGTCGCATCCAAAGCCTGGTTTGTGCATAAAGAGAAAGGGGGAATTGTGGTGACTCTTTTATATATTAGTAAAGGCCTGTCTGCACAAACCAGTCTTTGAAATAAGTCCTGATATTAAAGGCTAAAGTCCTTGGAACTTTCCTGCAGAAGAGAGAATAAAGCAAAACAATATCCTTGTGTACAGGAGAAAAAATGTAAACCTGTGTGTATTAGCCAATAGTAACTTGCTCTGCCCGCGGACCCTGTAAAACCCTATAGAAGTGTGCTAAAGATAGAAATAAATGGCTTTCACTTTTACTTTTGTGAAGACTTGTGAATAAGCTGGTGGTCTCTCAATACCAATGTTCCCTGTTCCCCCTCCCATTGAGTTGTCAATCCTCCCATGTGCCAACGCCCTGCCTGGACCACCCCCTTTGGAATTCCCCTATTCCTTCAAGGCCCATTGGACCATGTGGCCCACTCTCCTCCCCTTGTGTTGCCCATCGGTTTATGTATTATGTAACCCAGCCTTGTGCTCCTCCCCTAAGTCTTCCCCACTGGTTTATTATTTGTACTCTCCCCTTGCTCCTCCCTCATATATAAGTTGCTGTAGCCCTGTATCTTTTGTCTTTCATCCCTGGAACCTTCAAGAGAATAAAACCCTTTTGGAAGCCACATGGAAGACCTCTCCCTCATCCTTGCTGCTGCCCTCGATGCTGGAAAGCCAGTTCCGTAGAAGCGTAAGCCCTAAGCTGCCCTGCTTTCCAGGAGGAGCCCACTCTTGGCTCAGTGCCAGGAGCTGGCTAGGGAAAATCCAGCACCATGTCACTCCATGCTTCATCTAGCAAAGTCTCTAAATCTTGCCCCATTGCCCCCAAATTTTCTGAAGTGTACATCTAATTTCTCCTGTGGACTGTCCCAAAAAATAAGTTTATTAACTGCTGTATCCTTTCCTCAGATTCAGGATCTAAAGATGTATGACTGTGCATTGCATCTCGCAAATGGTCTAAGAATTCCGAAGGGTATTCAGAAGGATTTTGTTTTACTGCATATAGGGCAAGCCAATTTATGGCTCTAGGGATTGATCTTTCCATTCCTTTTATTATAAATTCTTGATAGTTCTCTGATTTTTCCATCTCCTCCTCTTCATTTGGATCCCATAGTTGGTCCTGGAGAGAAAAAAAATCCTTAATATACTCTTGTCTTATTTTATGGAAGGTTTCTGCCAAATCTCCTGTTGTTTTCAAAACTTGCTGCTTTTCTGTTTCTGTTAAAGCATCAAGCAATAACTGGATATCTGCCCAGTCAGGTCGATGTTGTTTAATCATAAACCTCAATTTCTTAGCAACTCCTATGAGATCACTCTGATAGTTCTTACCAATCTTTTCACAAGCCTCTAAATCCATTGTAGAAAAGGGAACTTTAACTAACGTTCTGGTTGGGCTTACTGCTTGCCTCAGAGGTGCCTGTATAACTTCCCTAGTTTGTTTCTGAGTTCTAGATGCTATAGGGCCTTGTGGGGAGGGTCCCCCCTCTTCACTGTCACTGCTAGGTAATGATGGTTACTGTTTAGATGGCTCTCACAGATTGGGAGTTGGTGTGGAGGCCCCTGTTTCAATTACTGTTCTCCCTAAAGGGGATGAAGCAGGGGGTGAAGTGGGGGTTGAGGCTGGAGTTGATGTCAATTCTGAACTTAGTTCTTCTACCACTCCTCCCCCTTCCTGCCTTTTAGGGGGTGGTCTAAGTAAATCTATCAGTTCTTGTTCCAGGACCTCTGTTTGGTATATCGTGTGCACCAGGATGTGTGCATCTCTGATTAATTGAGCATGCACTGCAACACTGCTTGGGTTTTCCCCTGCTAACTTTATTTTCTTTTTCAAGAGCCAATACCAAGGGGTCAGAGAGTGCCCTAATCCCATAATCTCTTTGCCACTTGGGATGATTCCGAAGAGTGAAGAATATATCAGCACAAGTCATTTCCTGCCATTTCTGTTCTCTCCTAAGAAAGAACATTAGCTGTAATAGGGTCTTATAATTTAGGGTTCTGGCTGGTAGAAGTCTAGTCTGGTGGTCTTCTAGTCTATAGAGTGGCTACCATTGTGTACAAAACTTAACAAGCTCCCTTTTACTTTCTGTGCCATCATAACACACCAGCTCTTTCCAATGTGTAAAGATACATCCCAAGCTACATCCCTTTAGGAATTTCTTTGCTCTCACTTGTCCCCATGATGAAATTTTTTCTTCTCTCAACGCTTTTTAATTTTGTCCCAACTCCAGAGTTTTACAAGGTAATACTCCGGTACAAAAGTATATCAAGCAGACCCAACCTTAAGAATTTCTACTGGCTTCTTTAGAGTACCTGAAATTCCATTCTACAATAACTCAAACTGCCTATTGCTCCCATGCGTCTCCTGACCAGTCTCCACTAAAATCCATATAGCTGCCTGAGTGGACTTGTCTTCCTCTGAATGATGGAGGTGACAAGCTGACTTGGGTATTTTCCATCCAAATACTCGTCGGACCCACAGGTCTTGGTAGGCTACACAGTGAAATACTATCCAAGGGTTACAAGGGCACCCTTCCCTTGGACAAGGAACTTCCTTCAGACCATATTCTCTCTGTCTCCTATTCCTAGGCATGTAAGCTTACCAATAGAAAGAAAAGACAAATAGCCTAATAGCTTAAAAATAGCTAACTAAAAGGAAGAAATGGTTAACAGTAAACTAAACTGAGATATGTACAATAATAGCTTTTGACACAAGATGGCAGTGTTCCTCACCACACCACACCACTGGGAGGGGAAGCCTCTTTTTTATTCAAATCTATAAGGGCTGCATGCAAAGAACCAAAACCACCCCCAAATATTTTGTCCTTCTCCAACTGTCGCTGTGGACACGATGTAGAAGTGTGGGTTCACAGCACACACCAGAACGAGTTGCTAGGAAAAAGGGCCTTTATTCTCTCAACTTTTTAGCTTTTATAGGGTCTTACGCTACAGGGTTAACATGATTGGTCAAGGGAACACCACCTCTTGTCCCATTGGTGGGACAAGTGAAAAACACGCTATCTACAGTTATGTAGAACTGTTTTGAGAAAGCAAGATGATTTACAAATGTTGTCCTTGAGTGCAAGATCTCCCAAGAAACTTTCCCTTGGGAACAGATCAGCCACTGACAGGCTGTAATTCTCTCAGGCTCAGAGAAAATCAGGTCCACATTTAGCCACTCGTGGTCACCTGGAGTGGAACCATGGAATCTGGACTACCACACTCACTTCATGCTAACAGCATGTCTCAAACGTGTACTTTTGCTCGCCACGCAGGACACTCACACAAAATAATAAAGCAAAATTTTGCTTCCCCAAACTACACAAACCACCACTGCTACCTGGTCTAGAATCGTGCGGAGTGCCCTGTGGACTGTATCTGCGGTGTGTTCCAGGGCCACGGGTTGGATCCCTCCACTGGCACTGAACGTAAGCCCTGGGCCACCAACTCCCTTCATGTAGCAAGGAGCAACCTTCAGTTTCACCAGGACGCAACCCCAAGTGCTAGCAATCCCAGAGCTGCACAGAACAGCTGCAGGCCATCCCACAATTCAGAACAAGCACCCAGTCAAGGGCCCTCCAAAGCTGAGCTGAGAATCCAGCGGTCTATGGCCGAGGTGCACTGCAGATCTCTCCGGTGGTCTAAATGCGTATTTTACAATTCTTTCCCATAGTCCAAATACACACAAGCCAAAACACACTCAATACACCACCAACAAGCCTTAAAAACATGCGATCCAAGAAAACACAGAAAACTATCACCACACAGCTCAAGCACTTAAAAAACAAAATACACACAACACATCACTAATCCGCACATCATCTTTAAGCACACACCAAAACAAAGATCCATCCACCAATACACATACACAGCCCGAGTGCATGTGAGCAGCAGCTGCTGCTATTGGTCACTGAACCTCCGCAACTCGGGATGCAGCCAAACTACTAAAAAAGTCCACAGCTGCCACTGCCACATAGCTGAACCACAAACAGAACCTATGGCTGCGGGCCCCACTGCTCAAGCCCTTTCCTGGCTTGGAACACAGACTACTGGCAGTCGCCCAAGCCCTTCTTGGCTCAGGACACAGATCACTCTGCTGAGCCCCGTCTCAGCTTGGAACACAGATCACTGGTGGCTGACACCACTGTTAGCTGCTTCTACCACTCTCAACTTAGAGCACAGATTCCTGATACCAGATTTCCATGGAAACTTACAAACAAAACCACACAGGCATCTGTTGTGCATAAGATGTTTCTGAGGACTCTCTCGACCGCCTTCTGATTCTGCGTACACCTTACAACTCCTTCAGAGGTACCTGTTTCAATTTTTCGGCAAGTCCTGGTCTATCCCCAGGTGGTCAGTTGGGGGCAGTGGAGCCCTATCCCCAGGAAAATTCGGGGGGGTGCCCTGGAGGGATCCACAACCCCAATGGCTCCTTGGTCAGACAGAGCAGATCTCCTGGCTGGCTCGCCAAATTATTTACCAATATCAATATCGATCTAGTATCAATATCAATCTGTTGATGGACAAAAGACCCCCTAACGCTTTAAAGTTAGAGAATGTATTTTTATTCGGCACTGGGCTAGTGCTGGGATAGTCTCCTTAATACACACTGCAAGTTCACAAAAGATTCCAGCGTCTATTTACAAAAGTCTTGAATATCCAAAATACTAATACATATTCAAAATGCTAACACCTCCCATTCTCTGCTTCGTATTAAAATACATAGTTGACCCGAGCCAGAGATTTCTGGACTAGCTCAGATAGTTTTTCTTCTCATCTCCAGCGTGGGGCAGGAGGGGTCTGGGCCAGGACTTCTGTTTGAGTCCTGACTAGGATTAGAGTTTCCAGCCCTACTTTGAACACGAGTCCATGGATCAGGCAAAGAAGCAGGGGGGACTTTTCTCCGGTTTTGCAATTCACAGATTTATTCTGCAAGGGTAAAGCCGGAAGAAAGGACAAAGCTCGGGGTTCTGACTGTCTCTTTTTAAAGGGTTAACGCCTCTGGGGACTGGAAGTCGAGAGAACCAATCAGGAAAAAGAGCCGGTGGGCATATAAACTTTCTACAAATCAGGTACAGACAGGTTAAGATAAGCAGTAGCAAACATGTGAATTCTGTAATAAACTTCTGAGGATTATGGAATTTCCAACGGTGGGGAAAAGCACGGTGGAGCGGTGGTGGGGGAGGGGGCGAGACCGAGCCGCCCGAACTGCTTTGGCTGGGACACAGGCAAAGCATAAATGCACGGCCTGAAATGGCGGAGGCACCCTGGTGGTGCTTTTTCATTCTTCCAGTCCCTCCGGGAGCAGTGCAGGGCTGGCAGGAGCAGCGGGAGGCAGTGCCGGGCGGCAGGGCAGCACAGTGTGGTGGGGTGGGCCAGGGCCAGTGGGCTGGTGCCGGTGGGCCGGAGGCCGGAGACAAAGAAGCGGGTCCCCCGCAGTGGCGCGGGCGGGGAGGTGGTGAACCCAGTGGAAGCTTCAGTTGCGGAAGCAGAAGCCCTGGGCCGCAGGCGGCAGCAGGACCCCGAAAGGGAAAAGCAAACACAAAAACCTTTAACTTAGCTAGCAAACTGAACCCTCACCACAACACACAGTAATGAGTTTAAAAGATCATTATGCCTGCATGATTGGTTCCCTGAATTGAGGAGATGGTCATTTTTAGTGAGGAGTGGTTGTCAAAAGATGAAGGAAAACTGTCACTCTATTGGGAGCGGCGAGAAGAACGACACAGACTCTCTTGTGGAGTTGAACTGGAGAATTTTCTCTCTGTTTATCACCTCAGGTCTTTTTTATAGACCGATACGTGAAAAGTACAGAAAAGAAAACTTTTATTGGTTAGTAAACTAACACATCACCATCATTGGTCAGTGGGGTTCACCACCTCTCGACTTTCTCTTGCAAGAAAACAAGGAACAGACAAACAGCACCTGCAAGGCTGTTCTCTATCTCTGAGGATTGTTTTAATTCCTCCTTATGATTCCCAAGCCACTTTCCCAGGCAAGACTGAGAAAATTATGTGGCCTGTAATTTCACAGGCACTATGCTGCCTGCTTCAGAGTTAGCATCCATAGAGAACCACTCTTCCTCACTCTGACCTTTCTGCCTTTACAGTGGTTGATACTACAAATGACACTAGGTGGAACTCCAGTTTCCTCCCTTTGAAACAGAGAAATTCAGAATTAGGAATCATTTATAAAATTGCTTTGCGTAAAAGAAGGGGCTACAAAACCCGTGTGAAATGCTGACTGTTCCCATAATAGCAAGAAGAGAATAAAGACTATAGGATAAGGTAAGGAGCTGGAATATGTAAACAAGATACAAGCCTAAATGTGCCATAGGATGAGGGGTTTCCTTGGATTCTTTTGGACCCCTAAGCCAGAGGAAATGGAAAGAGGGGGCGTCAAAAGAACTAAAGGGAGCAGGTGCGAGGAGACAAAGTAAAAAGTTCAGCTGAAGGAAAAATGCTGACTTCAGCCCCAAAGACCCCTAGAAGACCACCAGAGTGACCAACAAGGAGCAGTGTGCAGCTGCAAATAAGCGTAGAACTAATTCTAATACTAAGCAGGGACAGGCGGGGTTAGCAAATGAATATGTATTAGGTGTACTCTGTAATCTTACTTTGTAGAGAATAAAAAGGGAGAAACAAGTCTCCAAGGGTGCATGCCTTTGGAGGAGATATCCCACATGCACCTCAGTGCTGGATAAATTCATACCTACTCTTATAACTACTCTGCAAGTTATAGAGTTCTTTCTATCTGCAAATCATTTTTGGTGAGCCAGCCAGGAGAATCTCTGTCTGGCTGTGGGAGCGGCTGAGGAACAGATTCCCTGGCGGGTCCCCAGGACTTTTCCAGGAGGGACCCGAACCTTGGTTCGCTCACTGCAGGGACAGACAACAACCTGCCGGCCTGCAGACAAAGGTATGAATTGAATATCAAGGGAAAGGCTGCTGGTAAAGTGAGCAGAGACGTCTGTCGTACAGCATAGTCCCGGTGGGCTTGCAAGCAGCTGGCCAGAAGGAGCCGGAAACAGAGAGAAAGGGATTGATTCTGGCGCAGCCGACTGAGGGGGGTTCTCGCTGAGCTGATAGGGCAGCCTGCTAGCGACTCTGGGGGTGAGTCAAGCGAACCCTTGTTTTGTGTGAATGCTAAGTCTGGACACATTGAGTCACTGAGTGTGTTTGGTGGTGTGAATGAGCGAGTGAGACACACCAGAGGTTCAGAGCGAGTGTGGAGCTCTATCCACGGTTCCAACCTCGGGCGGCTGAGGCGGCCAGAGAAAAGCAAAGTGACTGGAGTCAGTGTGGAGCAAACCCAAGTGTAAAATGAGGAGTGTTGTGCTTGAGTGTGAAGTGGTTAATATTTGTTTTAACCATGGGTAGACACTGGTGTTGCTTTAATAACCAGCAGGGCATGTGCTCCACGTGCAAAGTGAAAACTCTGAGGTTTGTGTGTGGAAAGTCACATTGGGTGCCCACAGATTGCAATTGTGTGTGAGAAGAGTATTGGGAAGAGACAGTGGAATTGTGTGAGGAAAAGTTTGGGTGGAAACGGGACAGGACAAGGAGTAAATAATGGGCACTGGACAAAGTAAAGAAATCCCTAAAGTGAGTCTGCTAGGTTGTATTCTTGCACATTGGAAAGATATTGCTGGACATGGGGAAACTGAGAACAAGAGGAATTTAATCAGATTCTGTAAAAACTGGTGGTGGCTATATAAATTGGATGAGGGAGCGAGGTGGCCACCTAGTGGAACTTTGGACTATAACATGCTATTACAACTCGTGCTTTTTCTCAGGAGGGAAGGGAAGTGGACAAAGGTATCATATGCTGATATGTTTTTCTCCCTTCGAAATCACCCCAAATGGCAGAGGGACTGTGGGATCAGGACTCCCTCTGACCTTCTGGTATTGGCCCTGAAGAAGGAAAATAAGACTAAGAGGGGAAGGCTTAAGCAGTGTTGTTCAGCGAGTAGCATAGGGCAAAGATGCACAAAATCAGATAAGGTTTATCAGACTGTGGCCCAGGAACAAGATTTAGCAGACGATTTGCTTAAGCCTCCCCATATAAGATCAGCAAGGGATGAGGATGAGGATGTGGATGTGGACTCAGGGGATGTAGATACCCCTCCGATTGCACACCAGACTAGACAACAGACACACATATTACAAGCACCTCTGTGTGAGACAGTGGCACCAGAGGGAAGAGTGGTACTGGTTAAAATTCCCTTCTTCACAATTGATTTAGAGGCATGGGAAAAAGCTGCTAAAAATTACTGCAATGATTCAGTTAACATAGCTAAACATCTGTGATATATAATAAAACAACACAATCTGGATTGGAGTGATATGCAATTATTATTGGATGCACTGACCGAGACAGAGAAACAACTAATTATAAAAACGACAGGGGATCTGGCAGAAGATCTGGCAGAAGATTAGAAAACCCAACGATTGCATGTGAAAGATTATTTCCCACTCCAAAACCCACAGTGGGACCCAAACAGATTAGTAGAATTGAAAAAACTAGAAAGCTATCAGGAGTGGATTGCAAAGGGGATGGAAAGAGCCATCCCAAAAACTATAAATTGGTCAGCCTTATACGCAATCAAGCAGGGGACATCTGAGTTGCCATCTGAATTCCTAAAAAAGTTAAGAGATGCCATGCGCCATCACACATCACTGGACCCTGGGTCTGAAGTAGGGATACAGCAGTTAGTTAATTTATTCCTGGGGCAGTCTACGGGTGACATAAGACGTAAACTTCAAAAGCTTCGGGGGACAGATGGGAGGAACTTAGAGACTTCGTTGGATGAGGAGTGGAGAGTTTTTAGTAACTGGGAAGAAGGATACAAACAAGGAATGAGGAAGTTTGTAGCTGTTGTAAGTGAGGGAAAGGGAGGAAAACGTGGATAGGGATCACATAGACAAGGCCCTTCCCGGCTGGGCAGAGACCAGTGTGCAATCTGTAAGAAATATGGTCACTGGAAAAATCAGTGCCAAGAGTGGAGATAGGGTGGCTTCCAGGAAAAGGGAGACCAGGAAAAGGGAGACCAGGATAAAGGAAAAATTATTGCATATGTGAAAGAAGATTGAAGAGGACCAGTAGATCTCACCCCAGAAGATCCACTGGTTATAAAACTGAAATTGGGGGACAAAGGGAAAGAGGTGGAATTTCTGGTTGACATGGGGGCAACATATTCAGCCTTGAATAAGACTTTAGGACCTGTGGGGAAGGATTATGTTACAGTAATAGGAGCAACTGGTCAACCTGAAAAAGCATATTTTTGCAAGCCATTAAAGTATAAGCTTGGAAAGCAATGGGGAATTCATAAATTCCTATATCTGCCCAGCTCCCTGAGACACCTTTTGTGTAGAGACTTGTTGGATGAATTACAAGTAACTATTAAATTTAAAAATGGAGAGGTCATTTTGGAGGTAAATGATGAACAGTACATAGAGGCATTGAGTTTAATGTTGACAACCATCCAAACAGAGGGTGAAATCAGTGAAGAAATAATAAATCAAGTATTTCCTGGAGTGTGGGCCTCCAATGTACCAGGGAGAGAGAAAAATGCACTTCCAATATTAATCAAACTCAAGGAAGGAAGACAACCAGTTAGAATTAAACAGTACCCCGTGAAGAGGGAAGATAGGGAAGGAATTAGTCCCATAATTGAAAACTTTTTTGCAGTTAGTCTTGTTAAAAGAGTGCCCATCTGAGTTCAATACTCCCATTTTGCCAGTCCGAAAACCTGATGGGTCATACCGGATAGTACAAGATCTAAGGGCTGTTAACAAAGTAACTGAGGATCTCTATCCAGTAGTCGCAAATCCATACACTCTGCTAATGTGCCTGACACCCGAGCTAACTTGGCTTACTGGTTTAGACTTGAAAGATGCCTTCTTTTGCCTCCCTATCCATGAGGACAGCCAGAAAATTTTTGCATTTGAATGCAAAGTGGGTGCAAATCCCAGCTCACGGGATTGGACTGTGTTGCTTCAAGGATTTAAAAACTCTCCTACTCTGTTTGGGGAGCAACTTGCCAAGGATCTGGAATCCTGGGAGACTCTCCCAGAAGAAGGAAAGATACTGCAGTACGTGGATGACATCCTCATAGCCACCCAGACAAAAGAGGCATGCATAGCCTGGACTGTAAGACTGCTAAACTTTCTGGGACTTCAGGGATACAGGGTATCAAAGAAAAAGGCCCAGGTAGTGAAGCAAAAGGTAATTTATCTGGATTATGAAATCAGTGCTGTACAATGGACTCTAGGGCAAGATCACAAAGCAGTGATATGCCAAACCCCGAAACCTCAAATAGGGAAGGAGCTGCGAACATTCTTAGGCGTGACAGGATGGTGCAGACTATAGATACACAGCTACAGGTTGCTTGTGAAACCTCTGTATGCTCTCATTACAAGCAGGAACAGAGACCTCCAGTAGACAAAAGAGGACACACAAGCCTTCCACCAGCTAAAGAATGCTCTAATGTCAGCCCCAGCGATTGGGCTCTCAAATATAAGTAAACCATTCCTCCTGTTTTCCCATGAGAAGCAGGGAATTGCCCTGGGGATACTGGCCCAGGACTTGGGTCCGTACCAAAGAGCCGTTGCAGCAGTGGTGCTGAATATTCAGGAAGCATGCAAATTCACCCTGGGCCAGAAGATGACTGTATTGGTGTCTCACACAGTGTCTGCAGTCCTAGAAGTAAAGGGCGGGCACTGGCTTTCCCCGCAAAGGTTCCTGAAATACCAAGCCATCATGGTCAAACAAGATGATGTAGAGATAGTTGTAACTAACATTTTCAATCCAGCTTCTTTTCTTAGTGGAAATCAAGGGGAGCTGGTGCACCACGACTGCCTGGAGACTATAGAAGCCTCCTACTCCAGCCTCCCAGACCTGAAAGACACCCCGCTGGATGATGCAGAAACCTGGTTCACTGATGGGAGCAGCTACATCATCAGTGGAAAGCGGGTATGCCGCGTATGCAGTTAACACCAGCAGAGAGGTAATAGAATCTGGACCCTTGCCAGCAGATACCTCTTGTTGTGGTTTTAAAGCAGTAACTAAAAAAATTAGAAAACTTACTTATTTCTCGCTGTGAGATACGGATTAGAACAAGAGCAAAACAGGCTTAAAACTTAAAAGGAACAAAGAAAATTTATTAACAAAAACTACAAGAATAAGAAACCAGAATAAAACTTCCAGAACAACCCTTTTCTTTCCCACTACTCAACAATTCTCTTGTTCACATGACAACATAGAGACAAAAACCTTTGGTGGTTAAAACAGTCTCAATTTTTTCTATAATCCTTTCATCAGTCTTTGTAGAGAAACAGAAGTCTTCTGCTCATCTATGGAGTTTTTCACAAGAAAATTATTTCTCTTCATAGCTTTCTATTTCTCTGATGGCAGCTGCTCGGAAATTCTGTCATCAGTTCACTCCTCCCATTTCACATCACTCTGAGGTGTGTTATAGGTCAAATGAGTCTAGGGATGTCGTTTGTAAGGATGAGTTCTTCAAAGGCAAAAGTTCTCTTCATCTGTTTTGTGAGCCTCTTTGGAAACAGAAGTTTTCTCTTTGCTCCTTAAAGGCCACAAATCTTCAACTATTACTTCTCCCCCTCTGTGCCGCGGCAACCGAAAGCCCAGAGCACCGCAACTTCTCTGGAGAAACAGCCCTTAAGAGGGCTGGGCTGAAGCGCGTGTGTGTGGCTTCGGGCGGGCGAGTGATTCCAGCTCAGCTCAGTGGCAGCGGGCAGGCGACACGGGAAGCAGGGACGAGAAAGCTGGTCCAGTGTTCTGCTAAGCACAAACCTTTATTCAGGCAGAGCTTTGGCGAAGGGAGCCAGCAACAGCGAATCTCTCAAACAGGGTTCGCTGCAGTCCATGACGGGTTTGCAGGAGCCCACAACCTGAGTCCACATAGCACTGGGGTTGAGGGGAACATGATCTGGGCAGTCACTAGGAAGTAAAAAGGCCTGTGCCATGGGAGTCTGTTCCTTTAAATAATAAGGAGGGTCTATGCAGGTCAGAGAGATGGAAATTTCATCTCCAGGGTATATAGTTTGAACTTCAGGAACAGTATGAATTTGTCCTGGACAGTTGGTAGGATCCCCAAGTATTAAGATGTTGGATGGACCGCCTGGTGGTCCACGTTCCCCTGTGGAGATTTTGTAAATACAGTCACCCTTCATATGTAAAGAGAGTCTAGTTACCAGTTGACACCAGGTTCCCATCTGAAGCGCTCCACCTGCTGGGCTTGATATCGGGGCCCCCGTGAAGGCAGGATGGTGGGTTTGGCAGGAGGGGTAGAGCGGTGCGGCATTTGATTTGATGTCAAAGCGCGGGTCCGTTCCGTGCTCTGCTTGAAGTTTCCCGAATGCCAGTTCTGTCTGGGGAACCGTTGGTGGGCTGGCAGTTCTATAGAATGTCTCTCTGGACAGTCTTTGAAAAAATGTCCAGGCTCACCACAATTAAAACAACGATTTGTGTTGGGGTCTGCAGCATAAGCTCCAGATAGCCCCTCTGCCACTCCTTTAGCCACTGCAAGTGCCACTGTATTCTCACTTGAGGCAGAGGAGTGTTCGGTGCAGGCTTCAACCATCTGATCTATGGTTGGTTCGGGGTCCAGTGGGAGGGCTCGCAAAACTGCTTTGCACTCCTGATTAGCATTGGCCATTGCTATTTTTACTAATAATTCTTTTTGTGCTTGAGGGCTCTCTATCTGCTTTTCAATGGCCATTTTTAACTTATCAATATACTTAATAAAAGACTCAGTTGTCCCTTGCTTAATATTGGTGAAGCACTGTGTTGGCACTTTATCATCAGGGATGGTAGCAGCATTAGCTATATCCTGTAAGGCTGCTTCAGGCAGATCCCGGGCCTGATCTCGGGGCTTTTGGAAATCTCCTTCTCCTGCTAATTGCTCTAAAGTAAAATTAGGTCTGTTAGCATCTTTAGCATAAACATCTGCCAATTGCTTTAAATTTTTTTTCTACTGCCTCTCCCACAACATGTACTCTGCTGGGGAGAGAAGGCAGTTCATAATATTCTTGATGTCATGCGGGACCATGACGTGGGCAGAGAAGGAGGCTTCCAGCAAGTGTTTAAAAAAATGTGAACCCCTGCCACGTTCCTCGGCAGCTTTACAAAGTTCCTGCAGTTTCCTATAGTGAAGGGATTCCCATGTGGCAACTTGTGCCCCTGCCCTGTCTCTCCTCATTATTACAGGAAAGGCAAGTATTTTCTGGGACAGAGCTGAGTTCCCCGCTTGTGTGGCTTCCCTCTGCACCTCAGCCCAGTGGTCTTCATACTCGGAATCTGAATAAGAAGATTCACTGCTCTCATCTCCTAGTGGAGATAGGGGGCACTTGCTGGCAGCGCGGGGCTGGCTCGGGTGCCTAGAGCTGGCCGGGTGGGGAAGCCGAGATGGCCCCGCTCCGGCCGGAGCAGTCCTGACCTCCGGGGCACTGGGACCCTGGAGCGGGCATGCCGCTGGGGGCGGGGCCCTGGCGCAAAGGGGAGGAACCGGGGTCCGCGATGGGGAGGGGTTTCCCGATGGATGGGGCGGGGCCCGACACGGTTACACCCAACAACGCAGTGGGGGGGGAGGAGGAACAGGATGCGGCGGGAAGAGAAGGGGTGAAGGTGGGAAAATGGCCATTTTGGGCATCAAGGGCGGGAAAACCGGGGTGGGAGTGGGACAAAATGGCGGGGCTGGCCACACTGCTGGCGCCATCTGTGCTAATGCTAGGAACTGGGGGGGACACAACCAGGTGTGAGGGCATAGGGGAGAGGTTAGAGGAAAGACACAGAGCGGCATGGCCAGTGCAGCCCTGGTACAGGTAGAGAGACGGTAGGAGGGTGTTGAAGGACCCCCCAGCTATTCACCAGTCTTCACAGAAGTAATTGTGAACGCTGTTTATTTCTATTATTAACACACCTTTTATAGGGTTCTACAGGGTTTGCAGGCAGAGCAAGCTACTATTGGCTAGTACACACAAGTTTACATTCTTATCCTTGTACACAAGAATATTGTTTTACTTTCTACAGGCAAGTTTCAAGGATTTTAGCCCTTAATATTACGACTTAACCCAGAGGCTGGTTTGTGCAGACAGGCTTTTACTAATATATCATGCCCTCCATCTGCTAAAAAACTCTCTATAGGACGGTGTCAGGGAGACAGCAGCAGCCCTGTGCCCAGGGGCAATGTCCACCCGCCGACTGGCTCTCAGATAAGGAAGAGGGTTTGGGGGCACTTGGAGAGGTTGACGGGGTTGGAGGGTTCAACTGGGGACCCAAAACTCCCTCTCCTTTTTTTTCTTCTTTTTCCAATGAGAAAATAATATTTTGAAACAGAGGAAAAAATTTTGCGACAGAAAAATCTCCCTTTGCTTGAACTGTATATAACTTTCTTCCCACATTATCCCAAAAAATTCCTGATTTAGCAGAATCCGAATTAATCTTAAAATGTTTTAAAACCCAATGAATAAATCTCTTTAAATCCCCTTTAGAAAACTTAAAATTTCCCGCTTTTAGGGTGCTTACAACTTGGATATAAAAGTCCCTCTCAGGTGGGGTCAGCCTCCATGCGGAGGACTGATTTCCCATCCTTTTTCACTCCCCACCCAGCAGTAAAACAGCAAAGAAAAAGAAAAAAGCCCCAAAAAACCCTTCACGGGATCGACTTACAATTTCTCTTTGGCAGATGCAGGTGGGCGAACAAAAAGCTGCTGGGCAGGTGGTCACCTGGGCGGCCGGTCCTCAAGGGCTCCTCTTCCTTGCCCCAGATGGTCAGCTGAGGGTCCCGGACGTAGCCTCTTGGATCGCCTCTTGCTAAAACGCAAGCAAGCTTCCTTGAGGGGCGGCGGCTCGAACAGCGGCGTGCCTCGCGGTTAAAGCTGCAGGCGGACGCTTCTTCAGGGCTCCTTCGAAGGCCTCATGTTGAGACACCAGTTGGCGCGGCTACCGAAAGCCCGGAGCACCGCAACTTCTCTAGAGAAACAGCCCTTAAGAGGGCTGGGCCGAAGCGCGTGTGTGTGGCTTCGGGCAGGCGAGTGATTCCAGCTCAGCTCGGTGGTGGCGGGCAGGCGACACGGGAAGCACGGACGAGAAAGCTGGTCCAGTGTTCCGCTAAGCACAAACCTTTATTCAGGCAGAGCTTTGGCGAAGGGTGCCAGCAACAGCGAATCTCTCAAACAGCGGAAAACCCAGGATATTTATAGGAGAGGAGAGGGGCGGGGGGAGCCCGAGATACATGTATTGGGGTGGGACAGCAGGGGGAAACACCAATGGGGCACAACAGTTTAACATATCTAACTCAAAGACCCCTGGGAGCAATACATTGTGTCTCTCTTACAGAGAAGTATCTTGTCTCTAGGGGAGAGTCAGGATCTCAGGCTCAGCAGGCTCCTCTGCACCCACACCTCTGTTCCCGCATCTCACAGTATCACAACTACTTCACCATTTGCTCAAAATTCACCCTTTGAAACACTCCATTTCTTCCAATACTCTGTCATGAATTAAAGGAGTTTTTTTCAGAACATTACTGTCCATCTCCACAGCTTTAACAGAAAAATATTTCCACTTATTAAAGCATCTCCTTCTTTCTCTACCTCCTCTGAAGCTTAATTCCTTTCTTCACTGTCTTTGATAGTTTATAGGGTCTCTTTGCATGTTGCTTACTCTTTCTTTCTCTCTCTGGAAAAAAGGATTAATCTGCAAGTCTCATCTGGGTAATGAAAGGGTTAAAATCTTGCCCAGGCCTTGTAGCTGGTTTTGTTATCTCTGCCAGAGTGGCGGCTGGAGCTGTTTGTGATGGCTTGTCCTTACTCGGCAGTCTCTGGTGAAACTCAGCAGTGGCAGAAACTGCAGCTGAGCCGGGGGAACTGGCCTGACCCGGCCTGGGCCCGCTCGCCTTTCCCCCCCCACCCCTCCTTGGCTTTGTCTGGCCTGGTGGGGGGCGGGGCGGGGAAAGGAGGCCAAGCTGAAGCCTGTTACCTTTTCAGAAGCCAGAAACCAAAAAGAGCAAGAAATTCCCATCCTTACATCTTAAGGTAGGTGTTCACAGGTGAATCTCACTTCTCAATGGTTAAAACTGCCACCAGTTCTCAGAAATGGCCAGTCATTGATCAAGAGAAAAAAATCCCATCATCCTCCAGCAGTTTCAACTTCTCTAGCTCTCAAAGCTAATATTAAAAGTGCAGAATTTAACATATATATAAAGCAGGAGATTAGGTATACCAGTATCATAAAGTCACCCCAGGACACCTCTGCACAAAAGGCAGAGGTCATCGCTCTAACCCCTGCCCTGGAGTGACACTGCCCGCTCTTCGGCCCACTGGTGTTCCAGCTAGCTCTTAGGTTCTTGGCCGATGGCAGTGCCAAGAGTGGGGAACCGTGTGGGGACAATATCTCCCAGCACGGAACCTCCAGAGCTCCACGCACCCGGGCTCTGTGAATCTCAGGGTGTCAGAGGTCACGACGGAAGGATCAGAGAGGACTCAGTCTCTTTGATTTCCCAGGAACAGGTTTAATGTAGGATAAAAGGGAGCTGGAACGAGGGTGAGGGCTGGGACAACAAGAAGGGAGCTGAGCCGAGACTCCCCGAGCACCTCTGTGCCTCGGGTTTTAAGGACAAGGGGCGGTCAGACCATGAACCAATGGGAATGCCGCGAAGGAGGAGTCGGGGGAGTGGATTAAAATATTATGGGCCAATGGTAAGGGCGCAGGGGAGGGACGGCAGCTATACAATCAATGGGGCGTTGAGGAAGGGGTGATGGGCAGGGAAGGATCTAGAGCAAAGGGTTGGGTTTGCACGGACAGACAGGGATAGGGAGCAGGATAAGGGTGATGGATAAGGAACTCTCTGGAAAAAGGGGAGGGGTTCACAATGACTGATAATTGGGGACAAACCATTTTCGGGACAACCGGGGAGTAACTGGGATATACCAACTTGAACTTAATAGACTTGAGCAAACAGGCGGCAACACTTGGAGATTGCAAAGGGAAGAAAAATAGACATCTATACAGACTCAAGATATGCATTTGGGGTTGTACATGCACATGGAGCCATCTGGAAAGAAAGAGGACTGTTAAATTCACAAGGGAAAAACATCAAACACATGCAGGAGATATTGCAGGTACTGGAAGCAGTCCAGCTACCTGAGCAGGTAGCAATTATGCACATTAAGGCACACCAGAAGGTGAGCTCAGAATTGGAGGAAGGGAACAAGCTGGTGGACAGAGAGGCAAAAGAAGCAGAAAAAGGTGAGATAACAATTGAGGGAGCCTTAATTCCTGATGGACAGGTCAGCCTTGAAGGTAAGCCAGTATATACTAGAAAAGATAGAAAACAAATTCAAGATCAAGGAGGAAAATATAACCAAGAGGGATGGGCTACTACTGCAGAAGGGACAATAGTCATCCCTTCTCATTTGTTATAGTCACTAGTAAGAGAAGAGCACCAGAAAACACACTGGGATATAGATGCCCTGTATAGCTATCTTATTGAAAAGATTACTGCCAGAAATTTATACTCTACTGTCATTCAGGTAACCTGGCAGTGTGACATTTGCCTCCAGACTAAACCTAAGAATACTCCCAAACAAAAACTTGGTCAAATTGGGAAAGGCCATGGGCCTGGACAACAGTGGAAAATTGACTTTTCAGAACTCCCAAGAAAAGGGGGGTATCGATATTTGTTGGTTTTAACAGATACCTTTTCAGTGTGGCCAGAGGCTTTTCTCACCAGAACTGCCAAAGCCCGGGAGGTAACCAAAGTATTGTTACAAGAAGTAATACCACGCTTCGGGGTTCCAGCCACAATATCTTCAGACAGGGGGCCGCATTTTATCTCAAAAATAGTACAACATATCAGTCAACATCTGGGGATAGATTGGGAGCTCCATACCCCTTATCACCCCCAGTCAAGTGGCAAAGTAGAAAAAATGAATTAAATTAATTAAATTAATTAAACAGCAAATCGTTAGGCTGGGACAAGAAGCTAATTTACCTTGGCCTCAATCTCTCCCACTGGCATTGATGCGGATCCGAATTAAGCCTAGAGCCAAAGAAAAACTAAGTCCCTTTGAAATGCTTTATGGGAGACCATATAGTGTGCAAAAGGGATTGTCTACCCAAGTGGGGGAGGAGAGGCTGACTGCCTATATGATAGCCTTAGGCAAGCAGCTCAGAGCAATTGAGAAACTTGTGGCTGGAACCTAGAGCAGAGGGCTGGATGGGCCAGTGCATGACATACAGCCTGGAGATTATGTGTATGTTAAGTCTCTTACAGAAAAAACTTTGGAGCCACAGTGGGGAGGACCATTCCAGGTGATCCTCACCACCTTCACTGCAGTTAAGATCAAGGAACAGAGCGCCTGGATTCACCATTCTCGAGTGAAGAAGGCTCCAGAAGCCCCTTGGAAAGTAACACTGGGTGACAATGAACTGAAACTAAAACTTACTGAAGCAAAATGAGTACATTGCAGTTGGGAGTATTCCATGATCTAGTTTGCAAAAAACTAGTCAGTAGAATCATTCTGTTTGTTTTACTTGTAGCCACAAGTGTAATTCAAGAATTGGAAAGCACCTCTAGCCAGAAAAATGCTGAATGGCCTTGGTCCCAAGCTTTCATTCAGTCCACTGGATTCATGGGAAAATACTCTGATATAAGGAATTTAAACCTATCAACTGTGGTTATGCATGAAAACTGGGTATATGAAAAGCGAGAATGGCAAAGACAAAGGTTATGG
The DNA here is from genome assembly GCF_049639895.1 of Pseudopodoces humilis. NCBI lineage: Eukaryota > Metazoa > Chordata > Aves > Passeriformes > Paridae > Pseudopodoces > Pseudopodoces humilis. The sequence continues at coordinate 1,473,525 of NC_142230.1, forward strand.
ACCCTTCAAGGGCGTATCGGAAAAGTAATCAGGGTAGGATGCTGGATGATTAATGGGACTAACTATGAAAAGGGAAGTTTGTGATCGTTTAAGTAAATTGGATTGTTGGTATAATTTTACATTAGTACAAACAGTGGATGTGGTCTGCCTTTGGGGTCGTGGTGATAAAGAGCTGACATTCAAATTTAGATTGAAAGCCTAGCCTATTTCAACAACCAAATCAACTGCAACCCGAGCTCAGACTACACCACCTAAAATTAAACCTAAGATTGAACCTAAAATTTATGAAGTTGGCCCATATGTAATAAGGAATACGGGACAATAACTGTTATTTAACCCAGAGTGGTCTCTTAAGTGTATTGAATTACTAATGCAAACTAACATCTCTGAGATTCAGCCAGCCTGCTCCTCTTTCCTAAAGACATCATCTGAGGGCTGGGCAACATGGTTACAAAAGCAAGTACACTTCAGGGACAGAATGAGAAGAAACTTAACTGGAATATTAGGAACAGGGTTGGGGGTATTAAATGGAATTAATTCAGAAATATTAATGAATAAATTAGCCACTGCCACAAGTGATTTGACAAAACTAAAACAACCCCTACAATCCTCTTTATTAGCTCTAGGAACTAACCAATGGGAAGTTTCTCAAATATTACCAAGGTGGAAGGAGGCTGGGGACCAAGACCACAAGCTAATAATAAAAGCACTAAATTTAGCCCAAAATAATGTATCATTAGCCCTCAGCTGCATACAGGCACAATTACGGATACAATCAATAGTCGCTTCAGTAATAAGGGAAGGAAGTGAAGGTGCTTTTCCAATTGAAATTCAGAAAATTTTCTGGGACAATGCAAACAATTTAGAAAGAAAACTTCAGTCTTGGTGGACTGGTAAATTTTACTTATAACCCTACCACCGAAATAGCTACTGCTTTTGTGACGCTGCTCTTGGCCGCACCAGAGCTCCGGGCTAGCTCTACGGTGCCACTCCAGCACAGGCAGTCACCAGGAGTGAGGAACTGCAGGGGAAAGGTGATCCCATTGCAGAACCTTCAGGGCACTGAATCCTGCTGGGCTCTGCCAAATCAGGCGTTGTGGGCGATGGCAAAAGGAAGGAGGAGACTCACTCAGCTGTACTTCCCAGGAACAGGTTTATTCGGGGGAGGGGATGAGCACGAGGGTCTCAGCTGGGAGAAATCAGGACCAAAGAGAGCCCAGAGCACCTCTGTGCACTGGGTTTTATCTCAGGGGCAGGCACAGTCCAGGGTCCAATGCTCATGGAGGGGGGGGTAAGGGGAGGAGGTTACAATGTCAGGGACCAATGGGGATACAAAGGAGGCGGGAATACAACATAACAACCAATAGTGTTTTGAGGAAGGGATAATATACATGGAGGGAGGTGTAAGGAGAGGTGGGGTTTACAGTGATGGATGGGGAGATGGGGCAGGGTAAAGGTGATTGACGGGAACATTCAGGAAAACTGGGAGAGGTTTACATAACAGACAAATGGAACCAACCAAAGCAATAAATGGGGGAGAACCAGGAACATACCAAACAGACGAAACACTAACAATTTTAACAGAACTGAATAAGCATACTACAACATCTCCCCCTTTCTTTTTTAGAAAGAGGAGGAAGATATGGTAGGGTCAGGGGAAGTGGAGAGGCTGGGGACAAAGTAATAATAGCACTCCCGTACCTCAGTTTCCCTCAGGAAAAATCCCTCCCGTTTTCTGGGATTGAGGTAGTTTTCCCATTAAAATCCCAATTTGGGAAAATTCCCTCCCGACCACTCCCAGATTTGGGAAAAATGGGATTTTTCCATCGAAATCCATCCTGGTCCTGGAAAACGGGAGGGATTTTCCAGAGGGAAACAGAGGGATGGGTGGGGTTTTTTTTGTTTTTTTCCCCAGATCTGGGAATGGTCATGAGGGAATTTTTCCCGTGCCTCAGTTTCCATCTGGAAAAATTGAGGTTTTGAGGTTCAACAGTATTTCAGTGTGTAATGATATGGAGGGCACTAATTCATCACAATCAGTTCAGCTTGAACTTACTTTCAGTACTACAATAAAAATAAAGCTATACTTATGTGGAGGTGTTGGTGTCTGACTAAAAGATAATTTCTCCAGAGAAGTAAAGGTACAGAAATTACCAAATTGATATATTGAATCATCTAGTAAGTTTGGAATACAACCTTTCATACAACTGTAAAACTAGATTACAGTAGAAAGTATCTATCATAAACAAGCATATGGATACTGTAGGAAACAAGTGAGGAGGAAAGGAGGGCTGGTCCATGTGATGTTCCAGCAGCACACAGCAACACAAGGCATCCTTACAAGTGGAATTTGGGTAAACCTAAGTCAGCAGAAATACCAGCTACACAAAAAATACCAGCTACACAAAGAACCACATCATTGCTTCTGCATATGTTAATGAATGTCTAGGGCTGAATTATCTAGGGCATGGCATGGCTCACAAACAGTTAACTTAGTGAAAATTCTAAGGGAAGGAACACCAGCACTTCAAACCTGTCACAATAATCACATAACTGAACCTCTAGAGAAAGAGACAATGTTTCAGTTACTGAGCTCAACCCTCAGGCTCTCATACATCAAATTCACAAACGAAAACAAACTGGAATGGGGGATGGAAAGATTTGTGGTGACAAAATGCCAAGATAATGTAGTGGACTCAAATAAATTTGCCAATAGTAAATACATAGTCTTAAAAAAGATGTCTGAACTACAACTAAGTCCATTCCTGTAAAACATAGCAAAACAGAACATGAAAAAATAAGAATAATGGGCATGTTGATAGGAAATAATGTAGGTGAGTGGTCTGAAAAAATGCAACAGCTTTTGAAGAGAAATATGAGGTGAGTAGACCTACCAAGGTATCACTTGTACTATCTTTATAAGAATAGTAAAAACTTTGGAGAAGAGGACATTTTAGGAGAGCAGACAAAGGGGGAAAAGAGAAGGTACTACTTAGGAGAGACACCAAAACAGGTAGGTTATAGCCTCTAAAGCATATAGAAGTTAAGAAAGATTATAATGTCAACAACAGCATGTTTATAGTAGAATTACTTTTCCAAAATTATAGTAGAATTACTGATTTGAATCTTTATTCTTACCTTCTAAAGATACTTTTGTGAGTTTCCCTGTAGAATCAATACTGAGAGATTACAGAATGATTATTTTATTAGAAATGTTTACCTGAGTAATTTTAGGTTCTCTGAAGACTTCCTGTACCATTCAATCTGGAGCATACCAGTGGCTCAGTTTCACTTGCAAAGTTACCATGAAAACATTTGTAATATATTACAATCCTGGAAATGTTGGTATAGAATACAGAGACATTTAATAGGTCTGTTGCAAGGATTATTTACTTTAGAGATGTCTTGGCAAGTTTTTCATTTCATGCTCAGGGACACTCTTTACTCATTAAGCATATTTGGTATTGCACACCATTTGCTTCTACTGACAAGCTCAGCAAGGCTAGAGGGCTGTTCGAACACCAGGGTAGATGGATGGGAGAAGATTTTTCTAGAAAGATGTTTCTTTTCCAAAGTAGGATCTTTTTTCTGTTATAGACTATAAATGTGTAATGATGTTCTAAAAATTCAATAGACAGATAGTGACAACAAATTATTTACTTCCTAATACTATGTTTGTGTGGCATTTTTCCACAGGAGAGGTTCTATTGATTAAAAATTCATTTTAGATGGCTGAGAAAGCATGTTGCATGTTCTGCTTAGAAAAATTTTTTTTTTATATAAGGGTCTGATTGTATATTGCATCTCGTAACAGTTTGGCACAGACATCTATTTCATGGAAATAGGTGGATTCATGGTTTTTCTATATATATCAAAGTTTTTAGGTAACAGTCAGGTAACTGATGACAACCTCTAGGAAAGTAATATTTATGTAGAAACACTCCAAAAGTGTTTGGCAGAAAGTTGATAATCACTGAATTTGTGGTGGAAACCAATAAAGGAGTCTAAGTTTCCAGTCAAGATAACTTTTGCATCCGTGTATGTCAGATATGTCATGATAACAGGGTATAATCATTTAGAAACTCTTTTTCAAGGCAGCCAGTTATAAGGTTGGTTTCTATATAGCAGGGCTATACTCATGTTTATTCTTCTATAAAATCTGGTACAGTTGAGAATAGTGAAAACATAGTTATTCTAATGGGAAAATAGAGATATGTATAATCTTTCAAAATTTTGGTCCTTTTCTTTTAAAGCTTCAAGCATGTCCCATCATGAGGTGGCATATGGACATATAGTAGTTCTACAGAGGCACTGCAGAATACTATGAGGCTGTTTGTCAGTACACTCATTCTGCTGAGGAAATCTGTGGAGAAATTCTTTTGTTCTCTGTGGAAAGCTTCTTTTTAGACTAGTGTCAAACTCAGGTATGCAGTCCTTGTGGTTTATGATCAAAACTGTGTCTTTTGCTGTTTCTGGCTTAACCACTACTTGGGTGTGGAATCTAAAGCACTTCTCCCAGTGACAGTTTTTGACTGGTATTTATTGTTGGTTATTACAAAGCCAAATCTAAGACAGTCAGTATAACAGTTGAAGGTGCAAGCTAGTCTAATACAACATTTTTAAACCTATGCTTTTATGATACTGGTCATCTGGCATTTGTGATATGAAACAACAGCAGTGGAAATGCCTTAAAAATATCTTTTTTAAAAGAAAGTTATTGCATCTCACCAGAGCTTATCTGGCTCTATCACTTCGGCCTGCAACAGGAGTGAGTCACAACCCAGGAGCAGGATGACCCCAGGTGTGACTAGAGCACTTGCTCTGTGGCTTTTTGGCTGCCAGTCTGCCCTCTGAGGAGACAAGAACGAGAGGGAGGTCTTTTGCGTGGGATAACAGAGGATTTTTTGCTCTGGGGAATACTGGGGGCAAAAGACAGAAAGTGCAAGCGTGCAACAGCTAAAATAGGGAGTCTGTTCAAAGGGAGGGTACAAAGCATCAGCTAATGAGAGATATCCTAGGGAGGGTAAAAGGCAGGGTTCACAAAATCATCATCCAATGAGGGAGGTAGGGGGGGAAGTTGGGTCACATGGACTAATCAAGCGTCAAAGTTTAGGGGATTTCGGAAGAGGAATTCCAAGCATGAGGTGGGCCTAAGACAGATTGACAGGAGACTCAGGGCAGACTGACAACATGGGGTGGGAGGGTCTCATTTGGACCAAACCATCAACTTAGGTAATAACCGAACATACCATTAACAAGAAACACACTGCAACATCTCCCCGTTTTCTGTTTAAGGAGGAGAGTTTTGGCATTGAGGAATAGATTCTGATCGGGAGAACACATTTCTCCACCAGTACTGCTGTGTGGATATTTCTACATGATTGATTTTAACATGGTAAACATTAATTAAAAACTTCTGACATATCATTGGGAAAAAGAACAGTCAGGGATAATCTGACACAATCAATTAGTGGATCGGGTTTTCCAGTTTCTTGGCACCGGCGCCTCCGGAGGGAAGCCACAGTTACATCTTTGGTGGACTGACCTGATCATGGTACGGGCTTGGGGATGTGCGGTTTGACCCACTTTTGAGGGTGTGGAAATGCAAGCGTATCCCTGACCCCAAGTGATTAACTCAAATGGGCCCTCTACTTTTGCTGTCTCAGGACTCTTTATTAAAACTGGGGGGTGTTCTCTCAATTTCAACTGTGTGTTACTGCTGAAATGCCTAACAACAGGCGGGTTCAGATGTTCAAATGAGCAGTTTAGAAAATTTATGGTAAACAGTGCTTTACAGAGTTTAATCTGTGGTGAATCACTGGTGGTATTGCTCTGCTGCTGCTCTAGGACTCTCTTGAGCAACTGATGTGTTCGCTCAATGATTGCTTGACCTGTGGGGGAGTAAGGGATGCCTGTTTTATGGTTTACTCCCCATTTCTGCAGGAACTCCTGGAAGGCCTTGGAAGTATATGTGGGACCATTATCTGTTTTAATCTCTTTAGGGATCCCCAACAAAGAGAAGGCCTGCACTAAGTGTTTTTGTGCATCTGTGGTTTTCTCCCCTGTGTGGGCAGAAGCATAGACTGCTCCGGAGAAAGTATCCACTGAAACGTGATCATACCTCAGCCTGCTGAATTGAGCGACATGAGTCACATCCATTTGCCACACCTCACAGCTGTTGAGGCCTCTTGGATTTACACCAGCACTCAAGGTTGGTACTGCGTACCTTTGGCAACTGGGACATGTAGCTACGATGGCTTTGGCCTGGTCCCACTTTAGATGGAATTGGCGTACCAGGCCAGGCACATTTTGATGGAACTGTTGATGGCTCAGCTTTGCCTTCTGAAAGATGTCTAGCAGGTTGACCATCTCAGCAGGGGCAGCCAGGGCATCTGCTCTTCTGTTCCCTTCTGCAATGAAACCTGGAACATCAGTGTGTGACCTGACATGCATCACATAGAAAGGTTGCTCTCGGTGGGAAACAAACTAATTTTGAGAGTAACTTAAACAGGCTAGGGTTAGAGACCTCCTTTAAAACAGCATTTTCGGCTCTAGATACTACTCCTGCAACATAGGCTGAATCAGTGACTAGATTAAAAGGTTCAGAAAACCTCTCGAAGGCTCTGATGACTGCATCTAACTGAATAATTTGAGGGGAGCCCTCAACCTATTTTACATCTGTCTCCCATTTCTGAGTCTGACGATCTTTCCAAGTCATCACTGACTTGTGGGATGCTCCAGATGCATCTGTGAAAACTGTCACAGCATTGAGTGGCCTCCAACTTTGTTTTTCCTTGGGCACTAATTTAAATGCTGAATTAAATAATTTATGTCCAGGATTATGAATTGAAATTTGTCCTAGGTAGCTATCTAGAGCAAATTGGAGTGTCTCATTTCCCTAAGTAACTGCTCCAGAACCACTTTTGTTAACTTACCTGATGTTAGGGTAAGTGGTAGATGGATGCATGCAAAGTCACACCCCGCCACTTCTCGCATTCTTGCCCTGGCCTTCCAGATCAATTGAGCCATTAACTTTTGTGGCCTGGTGATACTTTTGGACTGCTGGTGACTGAGGAATACCCACTCTATGATCAAGAGTGGATCCCTCTGACCTTGATCCCACTGCAAAATCAAGCCATGGAGGTGTGGCAGTCTTTCCAAAACAATAAACTTAAATGGCAAGTCTGGCAGGCAGCGATGAGCTTGTTTTGTTGCCATCGCCTCTTGAGCTTTCTCCGGAGCTAGCTTGACCTCTTGGGTTAGGACCCTAGGAGAACTCAGCTCCTCTCCCCCTTTCAATAAATTGAAAAGGGGGGCTAGGTCTTCTGTTGTTAAGCCCAGCCAGGGTCTTACCCAATTTAAGGACCCACACAGCTGGTGGAGATCAGCTAAGGTTTTTGGGTTGTTTCTGATCATCAGTTTTTGAGGAGTAATGGTCCTCTTGCTAATTTGGAGCCCCAGATACCTCCAAGGGGCACCCGTTGAACTTTGTCCTTTTGGAGTTCAAATCCTGCAGCAATCAAAATATTGACAACTAGGTCAAGTGCGTGCTGTAGTATATCATCATCGGAGGCACAAACCAGCACATCATCCATATAGTGCAGGATGATGGTTTCTCTCGCTTTGGCACGCACTGGGGACAGCAATGAAGCAACGTACCACTGGCAGATACTGGGACTGTTTTTCATGTCTTGAGGCAAGGTTTGCCAATGGTAGCACTTCATTGGAGCTTCTCGATTGATGGAGGGAACTGAGAAGGCAAACTGTGGGGCATCAGCAGGGTCAAGGGGAATCTGGAAAAAGCAGTCTTTTATATCAATAACTGACAAATTCCAATTTTGGGGGAGCATCGACGGGGAGGGCATTTCTGGTTGAAGAGACCCCATGTCTTCAATGACTTTGTAAATTCCTCTAAGGTCCTGGATGAGTCGCCACTTGTCCTTTCCCAGCTTCTTGATAACAAAGACAGGGGATTTCCAAGGGCTGGTGGTTGGCACAATGTTGCCTTTGGCTAACTGCTCTTCTACCAATTCATTGAGCGCCTTCAATCTTTGTTTATTCAGCAGCCACTGATCTACCCATACTGGGTGTTCTCTTTTCCAGTTCAGCTTCTGGGCAGGGCACTCATCAGCAGCCGCTATGAGAAATCCCAAGGGGCTTTTGGTATTTCAATTTTCACTCCCCATTGGGACATGGCGTCTCTCCCCCACAGGGGAAATTTATAGTCTAAAAGGAATGGGCGTAAGCTGGCCAATTGCCCATCTGGCCCTTCAATTTGGACGATGCTCTTCAATTGTTTGGCGAATTGGGCACCCCCAATGCCCTGTACTTTACCTACCACGGGTTGCAATTCCCAATGTGATAGCCATCCGGTGGTTGGGATGATTGTCACATCTGCCCCTGTGTCCAACACTCCATCATGATGAAGGTAATCTTCACCTCGCCGGAGTCCACACCTCATCCAAGGCTTGTTTTCTCCAATGATTTCTGCCCTGTAGAAGTCTGGTGAAGAATTGTCCACTGGCATCTCATGTGGCATTGGAATCACCTGGGCGAAGATTTGGCCCTGTGGCATAAAGAAGGGTGGGTGGACAAAATGTGCCATGAGAATGAGTGCCTCCAGCTCTGATGTTATAATTGCTGGAGAGATTTCAATCTCCTGGGGTGTGTGCTTGTTGTCCCCAATAACAACATACTTACAGTCCAGTCTAGCAAATAAGTTTTTGTCAAGTGGGTCAACTGACACAACCTGCCAGTTGTCTATATTAAAGAATCTGTTTTGTGTCACAACTAGCTTAAAGGGAGTTTGTGGCTTCAAAACCTTCTCTGGGTCCCTATTCTGACCTGCTTCATTTTTGTCTACATGCGACGCAGGCCCGCGCTTCTCATCTAGTTTTTTGGAAGCGGTTGTCCCCCTCCCCCCTGAGAACTTATTGGTTTATTTTGCAGAAGCTGCCTCTTTGGGCAAACCTTTGCTACATGTCCCTCCTGCCCACAGTTAAAACATCAGAAAGGCTGTTGGTGTATTTTTGGAGTAGCAGCAGCAGCTGTTTTCCCCATTCTGTCTCCTTTTCCTCGAGGCTCTGGGATGATGGTCCTCTTTGTGTGGGCTTCGATGATCAAGTCAAGGGTCGGTGGTGGTTCAGAGGGCAGGCCTAGGATGATCTTCTCGCAGATGTAATTAGCATTTACGTGAGCTACTTCCATTATCTGTTCCTGTAGTTGCCGACTCTCAACCTGCCTCTCCACTTCAACTTGGAGCCTTTCAACAAAATCTATGAAAGGCTCAAAGGGAAACTGTTTAATATTCACATAACTTTGCTTAGGTTCTTTAGTGCGCATAAGGATAAAGGCCTTCTCTGCAGCTCTCTTTACTTGTTCCAACACAGGCTGTGGTATATTTTCAGCCTGCATCCTAGCTTGTGACCAATCCCCTTTACCACAAAAGTGGCCCATTGAGATATTGTTATCTGCATCAATGGCACAGTCAGGGCTTTGCAAGAGCTCAGGAAGGAGTTCCCATAATAATTTCTTTCATGTCCTCTCCCACAACAGATATTCTGTTTGGGTTAGGAGACATGCAAACAAATCGCTGATATTGTCAGGAACTAGTGTGTTTGAGGAAAAGGTGGCTTTTAAAAGACATTTAAAATATTCACTTTTTCTCCCAAACTTATTCTGAGCCTTGCAAAGCTCCTTTTTATGCTGATAATCAAAAGGTTGCCACCTAGGGGTTCCTCTTGCTCGGGTATAGGTAACAGGTGCAGCGAGGGGATGATCTTCTGTTCCAGGTTCTGCTTTTTAGTCTCATGGCTTCCAGTTCCCATGCCATCATGGAAAGTTGAAGCTGGAAGAGGATGAAAGCTGCCAGAGAAGGAGGAGGGAACAAGGGTGGGACAGCAATTGGAATGGGAGTTGCTGTTCACAGGTGACATCATGGGAACAGATGAATTGATTTGAATGGGAGGCGGAGCCAGTGGAAAGGAAGGGGGGGTTACCCAGAAAAGGGGTGGAGTTTGGGGAGAGGGGAGGAGAAGGAGGGGCATGGGTAGGGGTGGGGGCAGGGGATAGGAAGGGGTTGGAAGGAACAGGGTGAAAGGGATTGTGGGAAGAAGAGGCACAAGGTGGGGCCCAAGCCATGTGGCTCCACCATCTTGTGTCTCTCGGGGATCATTCTGAAGAGCAGGGGAGGACTCAGGGAAAACTTGGGAATCTCCTTTAGGGGCATTCACTTGAACTAAAGGATTAACAGCTGGGAAAGAGGGGTTTAGGAAAGGGTTCTTGACAGTGTGACCATCGCTCTCATGGCAAGGGTACCGAGAAGTCTGCGGGAGGCCAGGGAGTTGGTAGCTCTCCTGCGCTTCATCGCGGTTTGCCTGGCACAAGACTTCCTGATGCAAGGGATAGGATTTTGGATCAGGGGACAGGGGAGGCGGGGGCATTAGTTGAAGCTTTTCCGCCACTTTCTTTTCTTCAGCTATCACTGATCAAATTGGCACAAACAATGAAAAAAATTTAGCAACCATAGCATCACCCTTATTTGTCAAAGCTATTAATCTGCTTCCAACTACATCCCAGAAGGGGATGGTTGATATTTCTGCTGGGGATACCCTTGGAAAGTGGAAGAAAAGCCATTGAACAAACTTTTTTAACCCTTTTGAAGACCCACCCTCCAAGGTACTCAAAATTTGAAAATAAATCCCTCTCTGCTGTGCTGACACTTTTGCACCCGTTTTCCTTGATGTTAAGCTGCGGGCACAGCAAAAATCCACCCTCCCCTGCAGCAAAAGGAACAACTTAACAAACTAAAGATAAAAGTTCCAGGGCCATTCTCAGGGACAGGGTGCTTTCCACAGCCAACTATTGTGGCCTGTAGGTTCGTGTCCCCCCCCCAAAATCCCTGGGGAGCAATGCACCCTTCCCACAGCTTGTGAGCACCCTCAGCCTAACTAGGGGTATACTCACCCTCCTTTGGTCCACTGCACAGGGACTGCAGAGAAGTCCTCCTCAGGGAAGTGCTCCTCTGGATGCTAGAAGGTTATCACTTCCTCCCCCCAAGAGCCACTGGAGAAAAACCGGTCTGCTGCACTCGGAGGCAGCTGACGGCCAGAACTTTTTGGATTAAATCCACAGTTCGTCCGTGGGGTCCGTTCACAGGGCCCTGCACAATGGGTGCCAGCTATCGCTTCTCACCGGAGCTTATCTGGCTCTATCACTTCGGCCTGCAACAGGAGTGAGTCACACCCCAGGAGCAGGATGACCCCAGGTGTGACTAGAGCACTTGCTCTGTGGCTTTTTGGCTGCCAGTTTGCCCTCTGAGGAGACAAGAACGAAAGGGAGGTCTTTTGCGTGGGATAACAGAGGATTTTTTGCTCTGGGGAATACTGGGGGCAAAAGACAGAAAGTGCAAGCGTGCAACAGCTAAAATAGGGAGTCTGTTCAAAGGGAGGGTACAAAGCATCAGCTAATGAGAGATATCCTGGGGAGGGTAAAAGGCAGGGTTCACAAAATCATCATCCAATGAGGGAGGTAGGGGGGGAAGTTGGGTCACATGGACTAATCAAGCGTCAAAGTTTAGGGGATTTCTGAAGAGGAATTCCAAGCATGAGGTGGGCCTAAGACAGATTGACAGGAAACTCAGGGCAGACTGACAACGTGGGGTGGGAGGGTCTCATTTGGACCAAACCATCAACTTAGGTAATAACAGACCATACAATTAATAAGAAACACACTGCAACAGTGGGGAAAATATCTTCCAGAAGTTTTAAGGCATGCAGTTTCTATATGTGAATTGGAAATCAAGTTGGTTTTATAAATTTGTCCTGCACAGAAGATAGGCAAGTTTCAGATTAATAAATGGAAAGCTTAGTTAGGCTTGTAACTTAGAAAGCTTTAAGTTTTCAGAAAACAGCATTTCTTATCTTGTAGTAATTGGAAAGCTGTAACTGAAATGTGAATGGCATTTTATTACCACTTACAAGCTTCTTCCTGCTTTTACTGCTGCTGTACAAATGAAAAATGTTTTTCTTGATTTCCTGCTGATCTCATAGGACATGTCTGCAGAGTGTGTGTGGTGGTGCTGGAGAAGAATACCAATCCTCACACTGGTTTATCACAGTTCAGCCTTGTGGTGTATTACCAAAGCATACGCTGCTTTGTAAACTGTGCTTTAAAAGTGCATCTTCAACCAGCAGCACAAAAACAAATTGAAGCTGTTTTCTGACATACAGCCTCCAGCTACCTTTCTGCACAGTGATTACAAAAGGGTAATTTTCAAAGAGAGGAAATACATTCCATAGTTTTTGCTGCTTCTCTGGTAGCAAGGCTTCTGAGTATTTATGATGCTTTATTCTGGTGTTCTGCTGCTTCCTTAGGAGGAGCACAGATGTAATGTAGTAGCTCACAATTTATAATGAACCAGGTGGAGCTGAGGTTGCAGTTCAGTGATTTGTTGCCCTCAGTAGCAGCATGGATCCCACGGGATGCTCTCTTCTGACTCCTAATAACACAGATATTGGTCGTATTGCAACATGTTCTAGTTTGGAAAGTTGATCTGGCACTGGAGAACACAAATGAATTAATGTTAAAGTAAGGTTCATTCGTGTTCTGCTGTTAATATGGTTTACCACTTCTGTTGTGGGAAAAATAGAGGATAGTTGAAAAGGTAAGTAGGGGGAGAACTTAACAGAAATACATTCTTTTTCATTTTTGATTCAACCAATTTAAACTCCAGATTAAGTGGGAGCAACTGACCTCAAGAAAAAGTTCAGTTCAAGATAAAGATGCTAGGTAAGATAATTGCATTGTACATAAAATCACAGTGTAAACAAACCAGCTGATAACTGTTATTACTGCCTGGTTTTACTATGAATTTGGAATTTTAAACCACTGTAAGAAGCCTCTGTTTCTCCTAAACCATAATGCCTTTGGTTTGGAAGAATGTAAGATGTATCTGACTCACATAAGCAGGTCTTCAGAAAGGCTGTATGTATTGAGCTGTTGTTGTGGTTTTAAAGCAGTAACTAAAAAAATTACTAGAAAACTTACTTATTTCTTGCTGTGAGATATGGATTAGAACAAGAGCAAAACAGGCTTAAAACTTAAAAGGAATAAAGAAAGTTTATTAACAAAACTACAGGAATAAGAACACCAGAATAAACCTCCAGAAAACCCTTTTATCGCCCACTACCCAACCATTCTCTTGTACACGTGACAACATAGAGACAAAAATCTTTGGAACTTTGGTGTTTGAAACAGTCCCAATTCCTGCTAGAGTCTTTTCATCAGTCTTTGTAGAGAAACAGAAGTGTTCTTCTGCTAATTTATGGAGTTTCTCACAAGAAAACTATTTCTGTTATAGTTTTCTATTTCTCTGATGCCAGCTGCCCGGAAATCTTGTCATCAGTTCACTCCTCCCATTTCACATCACTCTGAGGTGTGTTATGGGCCATGAGTCTAGGGATGTCATTTTTTAAGGATGAGTTATTCAAAGGCAAAAGTCCTCTTCATCTGTCTCTGTGAGCTTCACTGGAAAACAGTTTTCTCATTGCCCTCAAGGCCTCAAATCTTCACTTCACTCTGTTCCAGCACCTCACTGTATCACAATTACTCTACTTTTTGCTCAAAATCCACCCTTTGAGCACTCCATTCCTCCCAATATACTCTGTCATGAATTAAAGGAGTTTTTTTCAGAACACTATTGTCCATCTCCATAGCTTTAACAGAAAAATATTTCCGCTTATAAACATCTTCTTATTCTCTCTTCCCTTTCAAAAACTTAACTCTTTTCTTCACTGTCTTCTTAATGTTGATTGTCTCTCTCTCTCTGTCTCTCTGGGGAAAAAAAAGTAATCTGTACGTTTTATCCAGGTAGTAAAAGAATTAAAGTCTTGGAAAAGCTGCAGATGTTCATGGTGTCAGGTTTCAGTCCAGCAGCAGAAACTACAAACTAAGCCAAGCTGGCCGGCTCCGTTTCTCTTCCCCGCCCATCCCCGCCCCGCCCCCCCGCCCTCTGCGGCCTTGTCCGGCCTGGAGTGGGGGAGGAGGCCAAGACAGAGCCTTGTTACCTTCTCAGAAGCCGGAAACACAAAGAGAACAAGAGAGCTCTGGGTTTACATCTTAAGGCGGTGTTCACAAGTTAATCTCACTTTTCAATGGTTAAAACTGCTGTCAATTCTTACAAATGACCGATAATTGGTCAGGAGAAAAGACTCCCATCAGCCACTAGCAGCTTCAACTTCCTTAGCTCTCAAAGCTATCTAAAAGGTAAAGTCACCCCATGACAGCTGTGTTTTAGGACATTTATATGTACTTTGTCAAGTGTAACATTTACCATTTTCAGTTTCCTTTCTTAAAACTGCCTCAGTAAAATGTAAATTTCTTGCAGCTTTCAACAGGACACTGATGCCTAGGATCTGCAATGATTGCTGCTAATAAAGGCAAAGAAAACCCGGGCCAGATCTGAAGCTTGAAAGCTGTTTATAACTTCTGTTTCTAACATTTTTGAAATCCTTTACATATTGTAATTGTAGCCCATCTGCTAAATATTTTGTCACTTTTTCCTGGAATGCACTTCTACCTCACAAGGTTTCATTTTTGTTCATTTCTGGAAAGGAGGCATGCCTCTGTTAGCTCATGTATAATGGAGATGTATTTCTTGGTGTTTCTCATGTTGCCAAGTGATCTTGTTTGCTTTTTTGCCTTCATTATTTTTATTTTTTTTTTCCAAGTGGTTTTGAGTTAGTGCTGTTGCTTGGATGGAAATCTCTAGATTTGACTCTGAGTCAATTCTTGCATAAACCATTTTCTGCTGACACATACCAGTAGTGCTACCTGATATTTTGATATCAAATCTGATTATTTGAATAACTTGGAATATTACATTATTAGTTGAATGGCAGGGGACTGAGATAGAAGGGAGCTGGGTTGAATAGTGTGCTGCAGGGAATGACCAAACAGTACTGCAGTTCTTGGTTTTTACCAGCACTGGGAGGAGTTCTAGAGGCAAAGTAGATTGAGCAGTATGTGCTCTACAGGTAGGCAAAAACATTTGGCTGTTTCATGACATGTGGTTTACTCTTGCCATCTGTGTAAGTGCTATTTCTTGCATATTTTGTCTGCCAGTGTTCTCTTATCCCTAGTCTGGATAGCTTGGCAAAGGCATTGTAGTTCAAAGTTAAAGAAGCTTGAAACTGATTTAGGCTATAGCATTAAAAAGGAACAAGCAGGCATTTAGTATAATTCTGTCTTTTGTCCTACCCTTCCCCTTTTGTCATCCTTGACATCTGTTAAAGCAATTTAAAGTCAGATTATGTTGTATTTGCACATCTTCTTTCATGGTGACCAAGAAAAACAGGTTTTTTACACAAGTTTGCTGTTAGCAATTAGAAATAAGCCTGAGCTGTGTCAACAAACAATTATAATTTTAGAGTATGAATGGAATCAATCTAGTATTTCTTGTTGGATTTCAAGGAGAAGTTTCTCATGCCAAGGAAGAAGCAGTTTGTTCAACAGGGAAGAAGTCACATAAGTTCAGTTTTTGCACATGTATGTGGCCATTGTCGTCAGAGGCACGGACACATGGATATGGCAACATTTCTGTTCATTACTTCCCTGTGGTTGTTTTGTCCTTTGTAGCCTGAGCTGTATTGTAATTACTAAAATTACTAAAGGGGGTTCCCATGCTTTATAGCTCCTGTACTTGCTGTGGAAAGATGGTCTGAGAAGAGCTTTGCACCACTTGAGGTTCTGGATTTATGTGTTTATTGTATTCTGAGATTGTTTTGTTTGTGTGGTGTTTGTTTAACTTTGTTTTGTTTGGTGATTTTCCCCTGTGGAGGGCTCTTTTGTAAATTGCTGTTTTGCATTGACAAGGACTCTGTCAGTCTTTCTTGGTGACTCTTTCTTTTACACTGATATTGCTGCAGAAGAGTATGTGTGTTAGAGATACTCACTTATTGAGAGACCGCCAGCTATTCACAACCTTTCACAGAAGTAAACGTGAATGCTGTTTATTTCTATATTTAGCACACCTTTTATAGGGTTCTGCAGGGTCTGCAGGCTAAGCAAGTTACTATGGGCTAACACACACAGGTTTACATTTTTTCACTTTTACACAAGGATATTGTTTTGCTTTACTCTCTCTTCTGCAGGAAGGTTTCAAGGACTTTAGCCTTTAATATCATGACATTTCAAAGACTGGTTTGTGCAGACAGGCCTTTATTAATATATAAAATATAGCAGCACTGTTTGCTCTTTGACCTTAATTTTGCAGGAAAACATTATCTTATTTGGGAACATCTGTGGTAATATAAAGGCAAGAAACAAAAGGGAGGAGGTAGAGAAGAGGGAAAAGGATGATGAAAAATGTTTTCAACTTCTGCA
This sequence comes from Pseudopodoces humilis, assembly GCF_049639895.1. Classification (NCBI taxonomy): domain Eukaryota; kingdom Metazoa; phylum Chordata; class Aves; order Passeriformes; family Paridae; genus Pseudopodoces; species Pseudopodoces humilis. Next base: position 1,489,908 of record NC_142230.1, read on the forward strand.
AAATCTTTTAAATTATGGAGTGGATTCAGAAATCATTTGTAATCTCAAATACTTCAGGCAAAAATGTTTTGAAATGTTTTGAAAAATATTTGTAGCATAGAGTGTGGGACTGTGTGCATTAATGGACAGGACTGAACAGTCCTGGCAGAGAAATATGTTAGCTATGGGCTGGCGACTTGTTTTTGAAAATTAAGCAGCTTGACTTCTAAAGTAAGACTACCTCAAATGCATATTTTGGTAGAACTTCCCTGTGTGGTTTGCAGTGGTCTAATATCTGTCCTATTTCCTGGGACAGTGTCCAGCCCTGAGTGACTGCTGGTCACAAACACAGTCTTTGTGCTCTACTAGGAACAGCTAGGAAGCTTCAATATAATTTTCTATCGGTTTTATAGCTATCTAGTATGCAGGTCACAGTTTCTGCATTGTCTTTCTGAACACCATCTGTCTCTAATCTGCTGTTGTTTGCCATATTGACCCATGATCAAAGCAAAAGTTATTTTGTGATTAGGATTGCTGTTAGGGTTCTTACTTAGTTTTATGAACCTTAAGGAGTGTTGTGTACTAGTGCCTATGGTATCAAGACCAGAACACATTCTAGTAAGTTTGTGAAGATGGTATGGATGACTCTGGAGAATAAGTTAAGATTGTTCGTGAGGGGAAAAGCTAAAATGGTTTGATTGACACTGGTGCAAGAAGAGGAGATGCATAAATTAATGAATAGAGCAAAAATGTCCCATCAGCACAATGTGGCTGAAAATTTCAAAGTACACAGGTGGTTGTTTTGTCTTTTGGTTCTAAAAAATGTGTATTCCTCCCTTTCTCCCAGTTGAAATGCATTAAACAGTAGCTTTTTATTTAAGGCAGTACTGCAGAGTTGTTGATAGATGACCTTGAGTGCAATATTGCCTAATGCTCTCTTCCTTTCTACAGAAATATCCAGATTACCTGAAGCTCTGGTTGGATAGTTTTGTGTCTAGCTATGAACAGTTTCTGGATGTGGACTTTGAGAAGCTGCCAGCAAGGTACGTAGAATTACAGTCCTGTTCATCTTCCCCTGATATCTGAAACACACCTGGCTGGGAGCCCAGTCTTGTTCAATGGCAGTGCTGCCTTTAAACAAAAGAAAGTTTTTTTGTTGTTAAGTGGCACTCCCATTCATTTTAAGGTCAAGTTGGGCTGGGAATGATGAAACTAGACAAATACTGGTATTTGCATTATATTAGGAAATTGGCATGAGTGCTTCTTGTTCTTGCTCATAGAAATATAATTGTTATTCCTTGTGTTCCTCATATTTTTTTTAATAAGTATTTCTTAATTGTTCCATATGAAATAGTGTTTACTATCTGCATCAGCAGTGACAGAAGAGAAGCAAGATATAGGTAAAGAGTTTACTCAATAAAAGATTTGGATATCTTAGCTGAAAACATTTCAAAATTAAAATATGCACCAGGTATAGACTTGAGAGTGATCTCCTTTCATCCAAAAAGACTTCAGGGTAGGGTTATTGCTGACATCTCTCATGTTGCTGACCAAAAGCTCCCACTTACAATCATGAGGGTCTGTTGGAGCCTGACTTCAGAGTTTCATATTCAGTATTTTAAATTTGTATGCTGTGTTATCATGATTGTGTTTTCATGTCTAACTTTGAAAATGAGGCGTGAAAATTTAGGCGTTGGATGTTTTCTCTTGCTTTTGAGATGCTTGGATGAACTAGGGATTTTAAGGAAAAACAAATGGTAAAGGATTCTGATTTCATGAGAACTGGTGTCAGTATTATAGCTGATACAACTAATGCTGTTTGAAAGCAAAGAATGGTGCTCCTTGCATGATGGCTGCATTCCAAGCCTTGTTGAAATCAATGGAAATTCTTTAATGGGTTTTGGATCAGATCCTGTTTGAAGTGCAAGTGATAGCCTTGACTGTTACAAGGAAATGAAGACTGCTGCAACTGGACCTCAGCAGATAAAACCTGGACTTCCCATCTCTTTTTATTAAAATTTTTCTCATAATGCCTATATGAGTGCAAAATACATAGTGCAATTACCAATAACCAAGACCTTCAAGTTAATTCTGTGCTCTTTCTGAGTATTTATTCCTTTGTAGTATCAAAAATGCATCTTACGATGTTTAGTTAAGGAAAAAAGTTTGTCCTTTGACACAGGTTATCTTTAGCATACTCTTTGGTATTGAAATACAAACGCTGGAAGAAAAGAATGTCTTGGAACTTTGATTTTAAGTTTTTTTAATTTATATGTACTCTGAGTTTAAGTGTTTTTTAGTATATGTGTTCATGATTTTTCATGTTGGGGTTTTTTTCAACAACATAAAGCTTAGTTATGCAGAGCAGTACCAGCATCTTCATTGTGATAAATGGTGCCTTTAGTGAGTGTAAAAATAATGTTTTTCTGAGCTTAATGACAGGATTAGTGATTTAGTCTGGAAGAATATCAGCATGTGGATTTAGACTCATTTGTGTAACAGATGTAAAGAAAAAGCATCAAAACAACATAGGGATGAAGGCAGATCATTCCTATGCTTTTATGTCTGCATTAAAAACAAACAAACAAGCAAACAAACAAGCAAACAAACAAACCTATGGCAATCAGATACTAGAATTAATAAAGAATTGCAGTTTCTGGCCATATTTGCATTTGTGATATAATCAGGCATTGAAAAGTGAAAAGTATTATCTGTTTGGGCTTTGTCAATTTGTATTACAGGCCGTTCCATTGTGAAAACAGCAACACTGGGTGCATGAAAAAGAAAAGTAGGTCAGTGTGGAACCACCGAATGCTGATTTCCAGTGACTCCAGGGGCCACAGGACCCTGTGGACTCACTTTATTTATTTTTTAAACTGGATTCCTTATTAGACAGCTAATTCTATCTTTTGCTCTTCAAGTATGATGCTAGCTAAAATGAGAAACCGACTGATTTTTTTTTTCTTTTTTTTTTCCTTCTATAAATCTTGGTATGCTTTACAGCTAAATGCCTGAAAGACCTTGATGCCAGGAAATAATGAGAAACTCTTTAGGGAGAAGGCTTGTACAGATTGCTGGACACACTAACCTTTTGGAAGAGAGGCATGAAATTTTGTGTCAAAAACATATGTTGGGGTTTTTATCATCCAAGAAAATACCAGTTAAGAAATGTAAAGATTCTATTACAGGTTTGGCTTTGGGTTTTTTCCTTCCTGAAAGAAGGACTTTTAATTGGCACTGTCACTTGATGATTTAACTCGTAAGAAATTTTTTTTCTATAAATTAGAATATCTAATTTCCTGAAGTCTGCTTTGGAAATGTGAAGATGCTAAGCAGTACAGAATTAGGAAACCTCTAAATATAGTATGTGAGTATACCCAGTGTGATTTGACAGTGTAAGTAGAGCTTATACAGTTACACAGCTTATAGCCTTACACAGCTTCAGTTCTACTCCATCTTTGTGCCTCTACTCTGTATGAAATGGCCCATTGATGATGTTACTAATGACTTTGCTGAAAAGGTGAATATAGCTATGCTAATGGTTGGATCATTGAGCACAAAAGACCAGCAGACCTGTATGTTATTTCCCTCAAAACATGTATCCTTGTCATATATATTTACCGTAAAAAGGATAAAAGCTTTACCAGCTGGTTGGAGGACTTTTTTCTCCTCGCTGCAGAAGAATTGTCATTTGATTCAATACTTTTAAAAATAACAAAGGCCTCCAGAGTGTTGTCATACTTTTTTTCAGCTTTTGGTTTGCGTGATCTTGAGGAAAGGAGCTTAAAGGAAGCTCATGCAAAGAATCACAGAAACCATATTTTATTAACTTTCTGACTTCAAATCCACATAAAAATGATGCAGAAATCATTATAGGAATGCTGATTACATGTTTGTGGAAAAATAAAACCTGGTTTGCTACAGCAGTTTCTTCCCAAGTGTTTACCACTGTTAGAGGAGAGTTCCCAGTGTGTGTTTGAGCTGGAATAGGTGCATACAATGTGGAGGTGATTCAGTTCTCTTTCAGACACCTGACATAGTTTGTGTGGCTGCATAGCCATGTTAATGTAATGAAGGAAATTATAAATAAAAAGAACCCAAATGTGTCAAGTTCTTTGACATATTTTTGAGATAGCATACCAGCAGTAAAATAACGATAGGGTATGTTTTTTTCATATTCATTTTTTTCCTTCCTTTTGGAGTTCTTACTTTAAACAGCAAGTCTGCCTGGGAAAAATTGGTACTACATGCCAACAAATGTAAATCTTTGTTTTAAATCAAAGGTTTTTTTGGTGGCGTGATAAATGTAACCGTGGATAAAAATTCATGAAAGAATAAATAAGTATATACTGTATTTGTAACAATGTAAAAATTATATAAAATATAGTGTGGCCTAAGGATTTCCCCCAAACCCAGCAGTAACTACCCATTCAGGTGGTAACGACCCTAGGCGACGTTCATCAGCCTGAAAGAAAAAGCAGGACACGAATGATTAAGCTAAACAAAGAAAGGAGCCAGGCCGAGATGCCCATCGACTCCACACCGCACCTGGGCACCCCTCCCTGCAAACCCCGACTGAAGATACAATCAGACCAAACAATAAGAAGAGCCCAGCCGAGATACCCATCGGCTCCACACCGGACCTGGACACTTCACCCTGAGAGTCCAAGCGAAGATACAATCAAGAAGCACTCAGAACCTTTCACATGCGAGCGGACTCTGCCCAGTCGTCTATTGAATCAGTTCCACGGTTCCAGGAAATTCATTCAACCAGCCATCTAAACTCTTTGTTGAACAGTAACTGCTCGGAGTTTTGGCCTCAGGACACAAAATCCCTATAAAAACCCCGGACAGTCTACCCTCCTTTGTGGATTTGGGTAAATCTGTACCTCTGGGTATAGACGTCTCTCTGTCCACCCAGCGCTGCGCTGACTTATTGTGGTTTTTTTCTCTCGTCGTTTGTGATTGAAATTGTTTTATAATAAATCGCTTTTTATATTAACCCTATTTTGCCATTGCATTTATAACAGTGGTGTAGTAGTAATTTGGTCTGGGGTGAAAACAAGCTTGATTACTTATAAATGTTTATATTTATTTGTATACTCCAGTGTATTAATTTTGTGTAATGTGAATTAGGATTTCTCATGCCGTTCTCAAACATCTCTCCCAAATTCTCATGGCTTGTGCAACACACAGGCAGCTTCTGCAAAGAAGACATTCTTTGGGATGTGAGGTGTGGTAATTAGAGACCCTTTTGTTCGACTAAACATATAGATACGATGCTTTGCAAAACTATGCTTTGTGTAATAGGGATGAGGTTGAAGGCTACTGCTGACGCTCGCATAATCATTAAAACAGCCTTGCAAGTTCTCTTTAATTTCAGAGAGCTAAGCCACCCAGATAAGCCTTAAAAGGAAAACAGAGAGGAAAGGTCAAAAGAGGAAGACTCCTGATCTTCATCCTGCGACCACCAGAAGGCAGAAAACGACCCCCAGCGACTGGCGGCACATGCGCAGAGACACCCGAGAAAGGACACGTAACCCGGAAGTCGGACCACTTAAAAGGGAGAACACGGAAATCGGAAGCGCGGCAGCCGATGGAGCAGAGACTCCACTGTCGCCCAGCGCTGATTTTTTGCTTATTGCTTGCTTGCTACAATTAATAAAATTCTCTTTGATTGAATCGTATCACTCTCTTGAGTGGATTCATTACATGAGGCATGAAGATTATGCTGTTTGTTCTCTTGCAAAGCATTTCATGATCTTACTGAAAAAGACTTGTTGGTCATTTTAGGGAATTAACTTCTGGAGATATTACTTCAGCTGTCAAAAATTACAGTTTTCCTAATACTGAGAGGAAATTATCGGAATCTGAATTATTAGATTATGAGAAACCATGCTTGTAGTTCCAGAGAGCATGGATCTGCCAGCATCTTGAGAAGTGAAGTTGCTATCACAGAAATTAAAATTTTCTTCTTGGCATTTGTGTTAGAAAAAAAACAGCTGCTCCCAGTTTTGTACTTAGTGTTGCTATCAGTTTAGATCTTAGCCTGTAAAATGTGTGTTACAACTCTCTGAATCCCTCAAGATTCGAATTCCACAATGTGAAAAGCAAATTGCACAACTGTGTGAAGAGGCTAGGGAATGAATCTTAGGTGGTTGTATGTATAAGTATAGGTAACATATGTTTTCTAGAATATGGGAGCTTTCTGTCACTTACACCAGTCTAGGTGTTTTAGTAATCTGATTTTCCCTCCTATAAAAGCTTCCTTTTCAACATTAGAGGCTAAACAATGGATTGTTCCCCATTTTCCTCAAACAATAGCCATCACATTGTATAGGGTTACTCACTGCATTTCTACACATCTTTTTTGTGGTTTTTCTCGCATAGATGCAACATACACAGCAGTCGTATCAGTGAGGTTTTGAGCTTGCTGAGTATTTTTGTTGTAACTTTCCTCTGGCTTTGGCTGTGTTGAAGGCTTTTGTAAGCTGTGAGGCTCCTGCTTGTCTTCCTTTTCTGCATACAGTTAATAGAAGATTTGTCTGGGTAAATAGCTGCTGCTAAAGGCTAACTGTTTTTAACATGTGCAACACTGGATGAAGAGTTTTCTTCCTGAAAAATGTTCTTACAGATCTGTAGATTTCTATACTGTTACTGAAAGGGGTTTCCTTATGGTTGTTCCTGGGTCATTTTCTTATTTGGTTTTGGGTCACTGGGAAAAAAAATGAAACCACAAATAAACCCATTCTTTTCTTCATGTCTTGCTTCTCCCTGGTGTGTTTCTAAAAATGTTTTAGTTTGCAGAAAACAATAGGCAAGATAATTTTGTATGACTTTTTGAAATTTATATAAGAACAATACGAGGTTCACTGTGGATGAATACCAATTGGGCTTCAATAACTATGTAATAGTTGGCATCTCATTTATTTGGACACTTTTAATCTTCAGTAGAAAGTTGAAAATGTTCTTCCAAATGCGTTTTGTTCTCTTTCCACTGTGGCTGTTCCTGGAGATTTCCCAGGCCATTTGTTTACCTGATGAAGATCATGCAGTTTCTTTGTGGCAACTAAGGCGGGTCATTGCAAGGAGGACGATTTAGGAAGCCACTTAATGCATTTTAACACCTTTATTTTTTTATTTTTTTTTTTTTTTTTTTAATGTAGTTCATTGTTGGGGAAAAGAAAGCTCAAAGTGGCTTATTGTCACCAGACATTTCCTTGTGGTTCATTAGAAAGTGTTTGTGATGTGTCAGTTGGGTGACCTTTCCCACAGAACTTCACTGGAACACTACATGAGTACATGAAGATGGATTGGCAGCTTGGCATTTGTATGATTAACAATTTTGTGTCTGGTTTTTTTCATTAGGGTGGATGACATTCCGCCAGGAATATCGCTGCTTCCTGATAACATTCTTCGGGTCCTCAGGCTCCAGTTGCTACAGTGTGTCCAGAAGATGTCATATGGCCTGGAAGAGCAGCAGCAGACTCTGTCACTTTTACTTGTGAAATTCTTCATCATCCTTTGCAGGTATTTGTTATAATTGTTACCACAGCAAGGCTATTGTTTTGTTTAAGAAATCTTGATGTAGCCTATAAATATAGATTTTAATGACACATGAGATGTGATTTGATGCCTTCCAATAGGTAGAGAGAAATGACACTTCTCCCAGTCTTCAAAATAAAGGCAGAGGGAATAAAAGAGAGAGAGGAGAGAAACGCAGTAATCTTAGCAATACTGTTTGCATTAGGAATAGAAGGGCGTTAAACACTAAACTCCATGTAGCTATAGAAGATAAATCTATGGGAATTCAAGATAAGATGTATCTCGTATAAGAAAAACCTCTAAAAGAAAAGGTGTACTCTAACAAGTGTTAGCTATGAAATAACTTGGGAGAGTTGTACAGGAAGGACTGTTTCACATTCTTAACACGCTTATAATTCCATAAACAGTTTATGGACCTTATTATTGCACTACTCACGTAGATGATTTCCTTCTGAAACTTCTGACTGATAGTGTAATTCTGTTGATACAAATAAATTGACTTAGTTTTTAGGGATCTATTCCTCACTATTTCTTCAGTTTGCTGTTGTAAAATGCTTTCAGAGAGAGGAAGGGGATAAAATATAGTGGAGATAATAATAATCTCCTTTACTGAGGAGTATTTGAAGCAGTATTTTTGAATACTTTGGCTCACCTTCCCTCTGAAACAATACAAAGAGCTGCATGGCAGTGTTTTAAGTATCCTTTATTGAATATATTATTTATTGAATATTGAATATAAGCAGAGTGGATGGGTGGTAATATGTTTCTGAGTTACAAACTGGTGTCAGCTTTACTTGCTGAAAAGTTCTCCTATATCATCACTTTGGCATCTGATCTTTGTAACTTCAAAACTGATAAATCCTTAGTTGTTGCTTTATTTTCTAAAATAATTTATTAAGTGTTTGTTTTGCTTCAGAGCATTTAAAGTGAGTAAATGTTTCTAGGTTATATGTTTCCTAAAGTTTTAGAAAGCCTATGTGCTAAGTAAAGTGGAAGTTACTGTCTTTGTTATCAGATGCCATTTCTGAGCTTTCTATTTAGGGTGTCCTGGGAATTTGCTTAACCTCTGAAACCCCAAATTCCAAATGGACTTGGCCTGTAACAGAGTGACTTGGATATTTCTTGCTGTTAGATGAAAACTTGTGAGCTCTGTAATGGTGACAGGAATAAACATTTGAGTTTATGCAGTGTTTTGGAGAGTATTTATTAAATGCTGGTATCCTTCTGTATGAATATAGACAAAATGCTAAAACAAACATAGTTTGAACTAGCTTCAAATGGTACACTGTGTACAGTCTGTGGTTTTTATGTTGTTGTCTCGGTTTTAGAAGACAGGTGTCTGCTAGGGAGGGCAGGAGCCTCCCTTGGAATGAAAGAATGTAGACCCCCTCCATCTGAATTATTATAATTCTGAAACCAAGGGGTTTTCAGGCAGAGATCTGGGGATAAGAAAAACAGTCCTTTACTGGTATAACCAGGCAAACAAACAATAATGACAGCATTAGTAAGAAAACAGAACCAGGGGCCCCGTGACAGCCTTCTCGGCTGAGACGGGAAGGGATGGAGGAGAGGCTTTGCTTCACAAACCCCCTCGGGCAGTCAGTCGTGGTGCTCCTGCGGGGCTCTGAGGAACTGTCGGCTGGAACAGCAGGGATGAGCTGAGATCCTGGGCTGGTGGCTGAGGTGTATCAGCAGCTCCGATGACATCACATCAGAGACAGAACCACTTTAAACCTCTCTGTGATACCACAGCCATGACAAGCCAAATTTCATCCCCTTTGTGGCAACAGACATGTCAGAGCAGCTGTGTTACTTTCTCGGAGACTCCACAGCTGTGACAGCCTCAGTTTTCCCCTCTCTGTGACATCACAGCAGTGACAGACCAAATTTCATCCTTTCTCTGACACCACAGATGGAACAACCCCAATTTACACCTATCTGTAACACTACAGCAGTGAATGGCCCAGTTTTACAAACTCTGTGACATCCCAGCACTGACAGCCTCAATTTCATCCCCTCTGTGACATCACATCAGTAACAGAGGCATTTTACGCTTCTCTGTGACTCCACAGCTGTGACATCTTAATTTACGCTTCTATGTGACACCACAGTAGTGACATACCCAATATTCCACTCTCTGTGAAACCACAGCCGTGATAAGCCAAATTTACGCCTCTCTGTGACACCACAGCGCTGACAGACCCCTTATTCCCCTCAGATGTGTGACATCACATCTGAGACAGAACCAATTTAAACCTCTCTGTGATACCACAGCCATGACAAGCCCAATTTCCTCCCCTTTGTGGCAACATACATGTCAGAGCAGCTGTGTTACTTTCTCAGAGACTCCACAGCTGTGACAGCCTTAGTTTTCCACTCTGTGGCATCCCAGCAGTGAGAGCCCCAATATTCCACTCTCTGTGAAACCACAGCAGTGACAGCCCCAGTTTTCCCCTCTCTGTGCCCTCACAGCAGTGGGAACCCCATTTTATGCCTGCCTGTGACACAAGAGCAGTGACAGACCCAGTTTCCCCCCTTTTTGACATCACAGCAGTGACAGACCAAATTACACCCTTTCTGTGACACCACAGCAGTGACTGGCCCAGTATTAGAAACTCTGTGACATCCCAGCAATGACAGCCTCAATTTCATCCCCTCTCTGGCATCACATCAGTGACAGCGTCAATTTACGCCTCACTGTGACTCCAGAGCCGTGACAACTTGATTTATGCTTCTAATTGACACCACAGTAATGACATACCCAATATTCCACTCTCTGTGAGACCACAGAAGTGACAGGATCAATTTATGCCTCTCTGTGATACTATAGCGTTGACAGCCCCATTATTCCCCTCTCTGTGACATCACATCAGAGACAAAACCAATTTAAACCTCTCTGTGATACCACAGCCATGACAAGCCAAATTTCATCCCCTTTGTGGCAACAGACATGTCAGAGCACCTGTGTTATTTTCTCGGAGACTCCACAGCTGTGACAGCCCCAGTTTTCCCCCTTTTTGACATCTCAGCAATGACAGACCAAATTTCACCCTTTCTGTGACACCACAGATGGAACAACCCCATGCAACCCCATGGTACCACATCACGAATCCCACCTTGCGGATCATGACATAAATTGCTGTCACGGACAGGATTCTGAAAGACAGAAGGGGTTGCATTGTGATACTATAGCGTTGACAGCCCCATTATTCCCCTCTCTGTGACATCACATCAGAGACAAAACAGGTTCAGGTGCAGGTTCGTTGTGGAGTCTGTATCAGGGGAAGGACGTTTCTCTTCAGCCGCCCCTAGCCTGCCACACTGGTGAGCAGTGTCTAGAAAGCAAGGGAGGCGACTCAAATTTCTCGCAAACTGCACACGCCCACTGATTTTCTATATGCTGACTGCTTGGTGTAGCAGAGACAACCTGAATTTTAAGATAAAGGGGTGCCTCCCAAGCAGATTTGGTCTCTTCATCCATACAGGGACGCGAAGGGTGACGTGGCAAAGGCTGCGTCTGTGCATAACTTAAGTCTTACCTCCCTGTAGTGGTACTGGACCCTTCACACACAAAGATGAGTGAACACTCTGAAAACTCTAGTATAAAAGATAAAACTGCATTCATTGCTTTGTTAGCAAAGCACAATGCTAAGCCCTCCCCAGCCGGGGAAGAATGGGCTCAAAATAATTGGTTCAACCTGGAAAATGTAACTGATAGAATTTGCTCCCTGCAACATGAGGCAAAGTTCAAATTTGGCCATAATAAAACCATAATTTGTTCTGTATTGGGAGCTTGCCTTATGTCAGCTGTAGAGGCTTGCACAAGACGAAGGCAGGAAGAAAATGCAATTATACAATCCTTACAAAATTTAGTTGAAAGTTTGCAAAATGAAATTCATTTCTTACGAACTGCTCTGAGTGAGGAGTGTGCCAAAAATCAGTCTGCTGATTCCTTTAAGGAGCCGCTGGAAAAAGAAACTCCTCAGATAAATCACATATATTCTCAAGCAGAATTACATTTGGTAAAAAATTGTGGTGAAAACTGTTGCTCCCAAATAAGACCTTTGATTAAAACAGAATATAACTATATCAATGATGAAGATCTTGATCCACAAATAACCACTAAAGAAATCCCATACACTGCTACTGAATTGGCTAAGTTGAAAAAGGAGTATGGGCGTCTCTCTCATGAGTCAGAGACAGAATACGTATTTCGAGTGTCTCTCACAGGGGGAGATCAAATTTGATTATCTGAACAAGAAGCAAGTGGTTACTGGGGACATGGTGTTTTCTTAACAACAGGAGATAAACGCAACCCATGGTCCCTAACCCAGTGAGCTGCATATTGGGCAGGGGGACTGAACTCCCTGGAAAGGGGAGATCCTGTAGCTCTAACCGGCTCCCCAGACCAAATTTTAGAAAATATTTATAAAGCAGCTTATTTGCAACTGATTCATGAAAGAAAATTAATTGCTGGCTATGAATCACCAACGTTGTTACCTGTGAAAGCTGAAATTATGACCCCTTTAATTTGTGATCTTCCAGAATCACTGAAACCTCCAAACAACCATAGATGATATCCTTGTGGAAGGAGATGAAAAAGAAGCAATAAAAAATAAAGATGCTGAAAAGAGGTACACTACCTGGGAAAAGGGATTGTTTGTAGTTAATCCAGCTCTCATAGAAGTAGAAAAAATTGCACAACAACAACCAATTGCATTAAAAGGCCCTTTTGAAATTACTAAGACAGTCACTACTGGGACTCTCCACCCTGATGGGATGGCCCAGAGGGCCTCAGTGAGAAAGTGGTATGCCCAGATTGAACATTACTCTAACATCTTCTCAATAACAGAAGGAGCTGTAAAAAATCAGGTGATACAAAAAACTGAGAGCTTAAGTAGCAGCCATGACAAACCTGACTTGGTAATTAAAGAAACCCCTCCTAATATAAAAACAGAAAAGGGTAGGCAAATTTCTAGCCTACAGTATTGGTGGAACTTGGGGGTGAAGAAAGGGGTACCGAAGGGTTTAATGGTTAACCTGCCGCTTGAAAAATTCAGTAAATTGGTCTCTCAGTGGCAGGATTCCAGCCCCATTGTACCAAGCGCTCCACCTCACCCTCAACTGATTCTGGGCAGTGGGCCAAAGCAACACCACTCACAGGTTCTGGACAGTGAGCGAAGACAATCAGCAAACTCTTGGTTCACTGATACTTCTGCCAAACGAGAGGGAGAGGTGCAGAGGTGCAGGGCAGTAGCCCTCCACCTTTCCTCTGCTGAACGGATCGTTACTGAGGAAGAAAGCAGCGCTCAGGCTGCAGAGCTGATAGCTGTTTGGAGTGTTTTCCTGACTCAATCTTCTCGAGTGTGGCCCGGCTAGCTCAGTGATGAGGTTTCTCTTCACTCGAGTTTCGAGCCAGCATATGTTTGTGGGGTTCACTGATTTTCTTCAAGAATCTAAGTCTATAGAGCGAGTAAAGAAATCAGGGGGGGACTCTCTCTCTGGTTTGCATTCCACAGTTTATTTCTGTGAAGGGGAATCCAAAGGACGAGAGACAAAGGATTTGGGGTTTGGGGGGGTCTCTTTTAACAGGGTTTCTCGGAGGGAGGGAACATCAGAGAGGGAACCAATTATTTTTCTCAGTTAGTACATCTTACAAACTTTCTACAAATCAAGGTTACACACGCCAAGATAAAAAATAACAGACACTAACTTCTTCAAATGCCCACAAAGGTGTGGGAGTATTCTATACAGAGGGGCAGAGGGGGAGAGAGGGGGGGCCTGGTTTCCTGGCAACACAGGGGGGAAAGAAAGGGAAGGCAAGGTAAGCATGCCCTCTCAGCTTCCATAGTTTAGAGGCATTCTGGGACAGGAAAAAGTTACAAACTTCCGTGTTGGAAAGAAGAGTTCTCTTCTCCCAACCCCGTGCTTTCCTGGGCTAAAGAAACTTCAAGCAACTGGAAATGCCAGCGGGGTCCTCTCTTTACTCTATCCGGCCTCTCGCCGTGGGGCTGAGGAGAGAAACTTCAGTAACCATGGTAACTTGACGCCAGGTAAACAGGAGAAAGAGAAGCTGGGGGGGAATTACAACTAAAAGATGGGAAAAGATACATTTCAGGCTATCAACTACAACATCTCCCCCTAATTTTTTCCAAAAGAAGGAAGGGAACTTGGTTTTACTTCTTCAAACCAAGGGGAAGGGGTTTGGGGTGTATTGGGATTTGGGAATTCCACAGCATTTATCTGAGGTGCAGGAGAAATTAACTTGGTGGTGGTGGTAACACACCAACGTTGCAAAACAGAAAACATAATCAAAACAACAACAACAATTGCAAAAAACTCTAAAACAGTACGGAAAACAGAAGACAGCTATCCCGAAAATCCCCATCCTGAAAAAATGTCTACAAAACTGTCATACTGAGGATGGTTTCTTCTTAAAATACAGGTAAACAAGAACAAAAACCATTAGCTAAATTCATCAATAAACAGATTCAACAGTGGAAAGTCAGGGTAGAATGGAGAATCTGGATTTCTTTCTCCACCAAAATACCTGTTTGTTCTTTGAACTTCTGCTACTGAAATATCGGGGGGTCTTGTGGGATGTTTTTCAATGTACGGTTTTACCCACCTCTGTGGGACCCACCGCAAACCCAGGGGTGTTGATACACAAGCGTATCCTCTTCCCCATGTCACTAATTTGTAAGGACCTTCAATTTTTCCACTCTCAGGGTCTCTCATCAGCACTGGTGGATGTTCCTTGAGCTTGTGTTTGCCATGAGGGGAGAAATGCTTAACCACTGGGGGGTTTTGATCTTCCATAGAACAGTTTAAAAAATTGAGAGTGAACAGGGCTTTGCATAATCTTTCCTGTGGTGTTAACTTTACTTTGTTTTTCCACTGATTTTTCAAAACTCTTTTGAGTGACTGCTGTGCTCTCTCTACTATTGCTTGACCTGTTGGAGAGTGGGGGATTCCTGTCTTGTGTCTCACTCCCCATTCCTGCAAAAATTCCTTAAACACTTTGGAAATATATGCTGGTCCATTATCTGTTTTAATTTCTTTAGGGATTCCTAGTACAGAAAAAGCTTGCAACAGGTGCTTTGTGGCATGCACACCTTTTTCTCCTGCATGGGCTGAGGCAAAAATTGCTCCCGAGAAGGTATCAGTAGATACATGTACGTATTTTACCTGTCCAAATTCAGGGATGTGTGTTACATCAGTTTGCCATACTTCACAGCTTTTCAGTCCCCTTGGATTGACTCCAGCACCCAGGGATGGCAGAGCTGTGCGCTGACAGTGGGGACATGTGGCCACAATGGCTTTGGCTTGATCTCGTTTCAGATTAAACTGTCGAATCAAACCTGGTACATTCTGATGAAACATTTCATGGCTTAATTTTGCCTGTTGAAACAGGTCAGGGAGTCTGGCCAGTCCAACAGGGGCAGCAGCCAGGGAATCAGCTCTGTCATTCCCTTCTGCTATGAAACCAGGTAATTCCATGTGCGACCGGGTATGCATAACAAAATAGGGATGTTCTCGATGGGAAACTGCATAAATTAATTTTGAGAGCAATTCAAACAAAGTTCTGTTTGAGATCTCCTTGAGGACTGCATCTTCTGCTCTGGAAACTACTGCTACATAAGCTGAATCAGTGACCAAATTGAATGGTTCTGAAAACCTCTCAAATGCTCTAACCACTGCTGCTAACTCAGCAATTTGAGGGGATCCTTCTACATAATCAACATCTGTTTCCCACTGCTGCGTCTGAGGATCCTTCCAGGTCATTACTGACCTTCGGGATGCTCCAGAAGCATCAGTAAAAACAGTCAAAGCTTCAAGGGGCTTCTGACTCTTCTTATCTTTTGGTACCAAATTAAATTTTGAATTAAACAATTTGTGTGCAGGGGCATGAACTGAAATCTGCCCAGTAAAATTCTCCAGAGCAATTTGCAGGGTCTCTTGATTCCTCAAGAGGTGCTCAAACATTTCCCTGGTCATCTTCACTGAGGAGGTTTCTTCCTCAGAGAGGCTTAGGGGCAAATGTATACATGAAAAATCACAGCCAGCAAGTTCTCTCATTCTCAGCCTGGCCTTTCCAACCAGCTGGGCCATCAATTCCTGTGGCCTTGTAATATTTTTGGACCGATGGTGACTGAGAAAGACCCACTCAATGATTATCAAATGGTCTTTCTGGTCCTTGTCCCACTGAAAAATCAACCCCTGCAGGTGTGGCAATTTCCCCATTACAATAAATTTGAAAGGCAGCTCTGGATGGCATCTATGTGCCTGTCTCTTCTCCATCATGCTGCTTACCTTCTCTAAAGCATCCCTGGCTTCTGGAGTCAGAGTCCTTGGAGCACTCAGCTCATCTCCCCCTTTCAATAAATTGAAAAGAGGGGCTAGGTCATCAGTGGCAATGCCTAGCCAAGGCCTAACCCAATTCAATGTTCCACACAGAGAGTGCAAGTCGGCTAAGGTTTTGGGATTGCTGTTAAAAGCTAATTTTTGAGGAACAATTGTTTTTGCAGTGATTTCCAGACCTAGGTATTTCCAAGGAGGCATCTTTTGTACTTTTTCTTCCTGAAGGGTGAGTCCTGCAGTTGTTAAAACTTCGGTCACCCGGTCCAGTGTGGACTGTAGCAATTTTTCCTGGGGGGCACACACTAGCACATCATCCATATAATGCAGGATAATGGCTTCCCCCACCTCAGCTCGCACAGGGGATAACAAGGCAGCAACATACCATTGGCAAATCACAGGTGAATTTTTCATCCCTTGGGGGAGGGATTTCCAATGAAACCTTCTCATTGGGGCTTCTCTGTTGAGGGAAGGCACAGAAAAAGCAAACCTGGGGGCATCGATGGGGTCTAGAGGAATTTTGAAAAAGCAATCTTTGATGTCAATCACAGCCAATTCCCAATCTTGAGGAAGCATGGCAGGAGATGGCATCCCTGGTTGAAGAGGTCCCATGTCTACAATGACTTTGTTAATTTCTCGCAGATCATGAACTAATCTCCACTTGTCTTTCCCTGGCTTTTTAATGACAAACACAGGGGAGTTCCAAGGGCTAAAAGTAGGTTCAATATTGCCTTGGGCCAATTGCTCATCTACTAACTCGTTTAGCGCCTTTAATTTCTCTTTACTCAGCGGCCACTGGGGTATCCAAATTGGGGAATCTGTGGTCCATTCTAGTTTTTGGGTCTGGCGCTTCTCAGTGGCCGCAATCAAAAATCCCGAGGTGTTTTCAGAATTTCAATGCGGACTCCCCATTGGGACATGACATCTCTTCCCCACAGGGGAACCTGGAAATCAGTGACAATGGGGCGAATAGATGCTATTTGCCCATCAGGTCCTCTAATCTGAATGGGTTCCTTTGATATCTTGGCCAATTGGGCTCCCGCTATACCTTGGATGTGGCTAACCATCGGTTGCAGTTCCCATTGTGGTGGCCATCTCCTTTCAGGGATGACAGTCACATCTGCTCCTGTGTCTATCATGCCTGTCATTCCCATGCCTTCACTACCTTTTTTCAAATGGCATGAGATGATGGGTTTGTTTTCTCCCACTGCTTGAGCCCAGTAGATCTGAGGTGCTACATCATCTACTGGGATCCCTGATGGAATGGGAATAGCTTGAGCAATTACCTGCCCTTGTGCTAGGTAGAATGGTGGGTTGATGCACCGTGCCAAAAGGATGAGTGCATCCAAGTCAGCTGAAAGAGTGACAGGAGAAATTTCAATCTCTGGGGGTGTGTTTTTTGTGTCCCCAATAACAAGAAACTTACAATTCAAGTCGGGGGTCAGTTTTTCCCTCAGCGGGTCAACGGAAACAACCGTCCAGTGGCGAGACCTAAAAAATTGATCTTTCACAGTAAACAATTTGAGAGGTAATTTTGGCTTCCAAACCTCACAACCATTGGTGTTATTTCGGTGGCAGAAGTCAGACCTGTGAGAAACGTCACATTTAAGAGTGTTATCACATTCAATTTTCCCTCCCCCTGCGACTTCTATTCTACTTGTGTCTCTGCGCGGAATAGACTCGCGCTGCGTATCTAGTTTTTTTGGTTCTGAGGACCCCCTCCCTTTTCCAAGTTTCTTTGCCCTTGCTTGTTAGGATATGGCACTTGGCAAAACTTTGCAAAATGTCCTGGCTGTCCACACCGATGACAGGTGAACGCTCCCTTCGGCTTTGCTGGTGATGGCAGAGTAGGTACAGTTGTGGCTGCAATCCTTCCTGGGGTTCTTTGGAAATCCTCAGTCCTTGGCATTGAAGTGCTGATTACATCCGTACACATCTCGATCAAAGTTGTCAAGGTCGGTGGTGGATCCTTCGGCAGCACCCGAATCAGTGCTTTACAGGCTTCATTCACATTCACTCGAGCCATTTCCAACAGCAAGTCAGAGTGCAGCGTAGTATTCTGCACTTGTCTTTCAATCTGTACCTTTAATCTATTCACAAAATCTACAAATCTTTCATCAGAACATTGTTTAACTTGAGCATAGGGAACAACAGATTCAGAAAGAGGAATATTGAAAAATGCTTTCTCTGCAGCCTTCTTTATTTTCTCTCTAACTCCTTTTGGCAAATTTTGGGCTTGGTCAATAGGTTCGCTCCAATCACCTTCACCACATAAATGATTCATGGTAATTATTTTACCCCTTTCATCTAAAGCTTCAAAATCACTGCTCAGTAATTCTCCCAAAAGGGTTTTCAACGATCTTTTCCAAGCCCCTTCCCAGAGCAAATATTTTCCTGGGGATAGAAGGCAGGAAAACAAATCCTTCAAATCATGGGGGACCAATTGGTTGGAGGAGAGGGTTGCCTTTAAAAGACTTTTAAAAAATTGGCTTTCCTTTCCAAACTCTTTTGCTGCTTTGCATAATTCCATTTTCAATCGAAATGACATTGCATTCCATTCTGGTAATGTTCCTCCCCTCCCATAAGTTACAGGTGCTGCAAAGAAGGCAGGCCTCTGTTCCTGGTTTGTCCCTTCACTCCCTTCCTTCTCCACACTGTGTGAGCTGGAGGGAGTGACCTGGGAGCCAGCAGCAGAGAGAGGGCAGGCGGGGTTGCAGGGGGGGTAGGAGGGGTCAGAGGCGGGATGCCTTGGGAGGGAGACACCCCTGAGGGGTGGGGCGGAGGCAGAGGAGGGAGGGTCTGGAGGACCAGGAGGGGGGAGGTCTTGAGGGAGGAAAGGGTTGAAGGGGGGAGGGGCAACAAAGGGATTGTGGGAAGAAGAAGCAACCTGGGGGTTGACCATGTGCTCGCCACCATTTTGAAGTTCCTGGGCCCTTTGTGTAACACTTTGGGGGAGGCTCACCATGTGGTCTCCTCCATTTTGTGTACCCAAAAGACCACCAGGAACAAAAGGAGAGGGATATTGAGGGTAAAGAGGGGTAGGAGAGGGAGCTGGGATGGGTTTTAGGGAAAGGTTTCCAACAGCTTGGCCAGAGCTACTGGAACAGGGGTGCTGAGAGGACTCCCCCAGCTTAGGGTAACAGGGTTGAGGTAAAGAAACAGGGTTAGCAGGGTTAGGATTGGATAACCTTTTTTCTTCTTTTTCAATAAGGGTTAGTCTAATCAAAACAAACAAATGGATTACTTTCTCTGCTGAACTATCTCCAGCATTCACAGATTCAGTCAATTTTGTCCCCACTCTGTTCCAAAAGGAAACAGAAGTTACATCTGCAGGAGACACTTGAGGAAAATTTAAAAAAACCCAATTCACTAATTTTTTCACTTTTTTCTTAGAAAACGGTTTCTCTCCAATTTGCAAAATGCCAATCACTTGATTAAAAATCCCCCTTTGTGCTACAGACAGTCTTGCACCCATCTCTGTGATCTTACCTGTCTGTCGCAGCTATTTCACCAACGGCTCCAAACTGCTCTGCATCCAGAAGTTTCATGTGGGATGGGACTCTTCTCTCACCCACTCCCTCTTCACCACTTCCCCCCTTTGGGGAATTCAGTCTTCTGAATGCTCCTGCCGTTGTCTCGCTCTCAAAAGCAGCCCCTCGGTGCACAGGGGTTCTTGCTTTTCTCCCCAACACGTCTTCCACTTAGAACAGCGAAGAGACGCTTCTGGGGTAGATGTCGTCCCAGCGGTGGTCAGAATCTCACCTTCCGTGGTTCTTCTGTCCCCTTTATTGAGGGACAGGCCAGCCTCACGTTCTGGGCGTCATCTGACTCGATCTTCTCGAGTGTGGCCCGGCTAGCTCAGTGATGAGGTTTCTCTTCACTCGAGTTTCGAGCCAGCATATGTTTGTGGGGTTCACTGATTTTCTTCAAGAATCTAAGTCTATAGAGCGAGTAAAGAAATCAGGGGGGGACTCTCTCTCTGGTTTGCATTCCACAGTTTATTTCTGTGAAGGGGAATCCAAAGGACGAGAGACAAAGGATTTGGGGTTTGGGGGGGTCTCTTTTAACAGGGTTTCTCGGAGGGAGGGAACATCAGAGAGGGAACCAATTATTTTTCTCAGTTAGTACATCTTACAAACTTTCTACAAATCAAGGTTACACACGCCAAGATAAAAAATAACAGACACTAACTTCTTCAAATGCCCACAAAGGTGTGGGAGTATTCTATACAGAGGGGCAGAGGGGGAGAGAGGGGGGGCCTGGTTTCCTGGCAACACAGGGGGGAAAGAAAGGGAAGGCAAGGTAAGCATGCCCTCTCAGCTTCCATAGTTTAGAGGCATTCTGGGACAGGAAAAAGTTACAAACTTCCGTGTTGGAAAGAAGAGTTCTCTTCTCCCAACCCCGTGCTTTCCTGGGCTAAAGAAACTTCAAGCAACTGGAAATGCCAGCGGGGTCCTCTCTTTACTCTATCCGGCCTCTCGCCGTGGGGCTGAGGAGAGAAACTTCAGTAACCATGGTAACTTGACGCCAGGTAAACAGGAGAAAGAGAAGCTGGGGGGGAATTACAACTAAAAGATGGGAAAAGATACATTTCAGGCTATCAACTACAACATTTTCCAACATGAGGCACAGAATACCTCTCCTGTCTGTATCTATACTAACTCCTATGTTATGTTCAAGGGATATACTGAGTGGCTTCCTTTTTGGCAACAAAAGGATTGGGAAGTAAACAGAATTCTAGTATGGCAAAAGGAAAAGTGGCAAGAAATTCTACGCTTTCTACTGGTAAGAGTGGGGATTACATCTTGGTTAGTCCAAACTGAAGCTTTTAAAAGAACTACAGGAGAATATGCATGGGTAGCCTCCGATGCCTTGGGGAAAGAGCATTGGATAAACACCCACTGGATAATTCCATCATTTTAATCTCCTGCCCCTATGTGGCAGACTCTGTTTTGTTTATTTTCTACAGAAGAACACCGAGGGACATGAAGATCAGATAAACCATGAACTTAGAGATTTAAAATAAATGCTGTAGCAAGGCCTATATTTAGTGTAATAATCACATAACATGGTGTGAACACCCCTTTTTGTGCTAAATGACAAAGCTAATGTTTTCCCTTCTTTTATGTTAGCCCAAGGTGATGATGTTTCAACACGCTGCAGACCAAGTACCAGATCCCACACTGAGCCTGTACACAGTCAAGTCACCGGATCTCATGGCCAGGTTATATCTTGTGAAACTTGGAATCAAGATTGTTGGCTGAATTTAATGGCTGTACAATTGTCCTCTAAAGTTGTGTATGGTAAAGCAATACCAAAATACTGGGGAGAACTTGATGTTAATATTGCAACACCTATACCTATCACCACCCAACCACTGGTTATGCTAAACCCAAAATTTTTTTTAAATTGGACCCTATATAATCAGGAAAACTGGCCAACAACAAATGCTATTTAATCCAGCATGGTCTGTCAAACAAGTCAAATTACTAATACAAAACAATGTCTCAGAGATTGTCGTGGTTTTAAAGCAGTAACTAAAAAATTACTTATTTCCTGCTGTGAGATATGGATTAGAGCAAGAGCAAAACAGGCTTAAAACTTAAAAAGGAATAAAGAAAGTTTATTAACAAACTACAAGAAAAAGAACACCAGAATAAACTTCCAGAAAACCCTTTTTATCCCCTACTACCCACCATTCCTTTGTTCACATGACAACATAGAGACAAAAACTTTGGAACTTTGGTGTTTAAAACAGTCTCAATTCCTGCTAGAGTCTTTTCACCAGTCTTTGTAGAGAAACAGAAGTCTTCTTCTGCTAATCTATGGAGTTTCTCACAAGAAAACTATGTTTGTTATAGTTTTCCATTTTTCTGATGTCAGCTGCCCAGAAATCTTGTCATCAGTTCACTCCTCCCATTTCACATCACTCTGAGGTGTGTTATGGGTCAATGAGTCTAGGGATGTTAAAGATGAGTTATTCGAAGGCAAAAGTTCTCTTCATCTGTCTCTGTGAGCTCCACTGGAAAACAGTTTTCTCATTGCCCCTCAAGGCTTCAAATTTTCGCTTCACTCTGTTCCAGCACTTCACTGCATCACAATTACTCTACTTTTTACTCAAAATCCACACTTTGAACACTCTATTCCTCCCTATATACTCTGTCATGAATTAAAGGAGTTTTTTCAAGACCTTATTGTCCATCTCCATAGCTTTAACAGAAAAATATTTCAGCTTATAAAGCATCTCCTTATTCTCTACCTTTTCTGAAGCTTAATTCTTTACTGTCTCTGATAGTTTATAAAGTCTCTTTACATGCTGATTACTCTCTTTTTCTCTCTCTGGATAAAAGGATTAATCTGCAAGTCTCATCTGGGTAATGAAAGGGTTAAAATCTTGCCCAGGCTTTTGTAGATGGTTCTGTGATCTCTGCCGGAGCAGGAGCTGGAGCTGTCTGCGATGGGAGATTCTTCATGGCTGCTCTGGAGAGTGTGGTCACTGTCTCAGCCCGCTGCAGGTCAAGAGCTTTTTTTTTTCCTTTCTTTACTAGGCAGTCTCTAGTGAATTCCATCACGGCAAAAACTGCAGCCGAGCCAGGGACCGGCCTGGCCCGGCCAGAGCCCGGGGCAAGCCCCGCAGGCCCCATCTCCCGGTTGGGAGCCGCTGGGCCCAGCCCAGCCCCCGCCCGGCCACATGGCCTGGGCAGGGAACGGGAGGCCAGCCGGAGCTCTGTTACCTTTCACAGCCAGGAAACAAAGAGAACAAGAGTGTTCTGACCTTACATCTTAAGGAGGTGTTCACAGGTTGACTTAACTTTTTAATGGTCAAAACTGCTGTCAGTTCTTAGAAATGACTGATAATTGGTCAGGAGGAAAGACTCCCATCAGCCACCAGCAGCTTCAACTTTCCTTAGCTCCCAAAGCTATATTAAAGGTAAAGCCACCCCATGACAGAGATTCAGCCAGCTTGTTCCACCTTTTTTGCAAACTTCCTTTGAGTGGTGGACAACCTGGTTGCGAAAGCACAATTCTTTTCACAAGAGATATAACTGGTGTTGTGGGATCAGGACTAGAAATTTTGAATAGTATTGATTCAGAAGTATTAATGAATAAATTGGCTGTTGCAACTAAAGATTTGACCAAAATACAACAACCACCGAGGTCATCTTTAACTGCTTTGGGAACCCAACAGTGGTTACCATCAAACATATTACCAGATTGGGAAATGGTAAATGTAAATGATCACAAATTAATAATTGATGCACTCAGTGCTACCCAAAACAACGTTTCTCTGGCTCTTAGCTGTGTTCAAGCCCAGTTGTGGATGCAGTCAGTTGCTGCATCAATTATCAGAGAGGGTGAAGAAGGCACCTTTCCCACTGAAATTTGGAAAATAGTCTGGGACAATGCCAATGATTTTGAAAAAGAATTTCAATCTTGGTGGAATTTGGTGAATTTTACCTACAATCTCACCACAAACACAGCCACAGCTTTTGTGCTGACAATACATTCAATATTGTGCTTCAGTACATTCAATCTTTCCTATCATTGCATTGGGGCTGAATCATGATGGAGTTGTTCTCTATCCTTTAGAGCAGAGGGAATGGGCCCGTCAGATTGGTGGGAAATGGCAAACCGTTGGTTTAGAAAATTGTATTGTCCGGGAACAACCAGGGTTTATCTGTGAAAGTAATGCAATCAAAGCTCAAGACATTTGTTTAGACACAGGACAGAATATCTGTCACTTTGAAATCTATCCTAATGAGACTTCTGAAACAGTGCTTGTGTATGTAGGCAATGGATGTGTATGCTTGAGAACTGCTTGTGAGAGTATGCTTGTAGAAAACATAGTAGTGGATACTAAGAATCATTCAAATTTTTGTGTATGCAATTTTACTGAGATTGTAGGATGTGACTTTTCTTATTTAGCTCCAGTTACTTCATATTATTTTTTGCAGTATAATTACACTTTGATTCATCATTTAGTGCCTGCTCCAATTGGAATGAACTTTACTCTGGTGAGGCAATTGTTGTTTCATTTGAATTTTGGAAAAGATCAAAAAGGATGGAAAAAAGACCTTAGTTATGGTTCATCACAATGTGAAAGAAATACATCATGTTTTGGAAAAAGTACTTTACATGTTGTTGATACCCCTAAGGTTATTGATACTTGATGAATTATGCAGGCACTACAAGAAATAATTTGCCATTGTGACTATGAGGTTAATCATTTTATCATGTTGTATTTTAGAATGAAATTGATTATTTAAGATAAGAAACCAATATGTAAGCCTTAGTTGAAATTATATATATGGATTAGTTTTTCTTTGAAATCAATATATTGATTTTTGTTGGTTTTGTTTTCTCTTTTTCCTTTTTCTGTCCCTTATCTTTTCCCTACTACCTGTCTCTGTTTCTTCCGGGATATAGTACCAACTGTAACAAGTGATGAAGACTTCAAAGAAGAATTTTGCAGCAGCACTACAACATTGTGCAGAAAGACCTCGACGATTGTGAGCCACGGGGTGGTGTAAGAGATGGTCCAAAGATTCCCTCATCTGTTTCACAACTGTCTCAAGGACAGAGACTGAGACCCTGAATATCACAAGGGACTTGGTTTGGTGGTTTGGGCCTAGCTGAGATGGATGTTTGCTAAGTGATTGTTTGCAGGTGGTTGCATGGTACACTGCTTTCGTTCCTGCTGGTGAGCAGAGGCTTGTGCGTGGTACCCTGTGCAATGGGTTTTCCACGACACATTGCCCTCTTTCCTGCTGGTAAGCAAAGACTTGCAAGACATGGATCGCTCTGTACCCTACACCTGCTCCCCACGCATTGGAATTCCTCACAATGATCATCAGTCTCATCTGTTTTTGGCCCTGCGCCCCTCGCTTTGCAAAAGACTATAAAATAATACCCCAAACTTACCTTCCTTTGAGATCTCCCCAACGGACAGAAGACTCTGCATCGCTGGACGGCTGAGTGGACTTCGACGTTGGTAGCGATAATCCCCTTACTCTCTTTTCTTTATGCTTTGCTTTCTCCTCTTTTCTCTCTGTCAGATATTAGTGCTGATGAGAACTCAATAAAGTGAGTTTTGCTGTTTGAGTCCTTGGTTTACTGATAATCTTTTGTACTCTAAGACCGACTAAAAGAACCACATCACGAATCCCACAGCAGTGACAGAACAAATTTCAGCCTTTCTCTGACACCACAGATGGAACAACCCCAATTTACACCTATCTGTAACACTACAGCAGTGAATGGCCCAGTTTTACAAACTCTGTGACATCCCAGCACTGACAGCCTCAATTTCATCCCCTCTGTGACATCACATCAGTAACAGAGGCATTTTACGCTTCTCTGTGACTCCACAGCTGTGACATCTTAATTTACACTTCTATGTGACACCACAGTAGTGACATACCCAATAATCCACTCTCTGGGAAACCACAGCAGTGATAAGCCAAATTTACGCCTCTCTGTGACACCACAGCGCTGACAGACCCATTATTCCCCTCTCTGTGACATCACATCTGAGACAGAACCAATTTAAACCTCTCTGTGATACCACAGCCATGACAACTTCAATTTCCTCCCCTTTGTGGCAACATACATGTCAGAGCAGCTGTGTTACTTTCTCAGAGACTCCACAGCAGTGACAGCCTCAGTTTTCCCCTCTCT
Source organism: Pseudopodoces humilis (assembly GCF_049639895.1). NCBI lineage: Eukaryota > Metazoa > Chordata > Aves > Passeriformes > Paridae > Pseudopodoces > Pseudopodoces humilis. The sequence goes on from NC_142230.1 coordinate 1,515,468, forward strand.
GTGACATCACAACAGTGGGAACCCCATTTTACACCTGCCTGTGACACAACAGCAGTGACAGACCAAATTTCACCCTTTCTGTGACACCACAGATGGAACAACCCCAATTTACACCTATCTGTAACACTACAGCAGTAACTGGCCCGCTATTACCGACTCTGTGACATCCCAGAAATGACAGCCACAATTCCATCATCTCTGTGGTATCACACCAGTGACAGGCCAATTTCCATCTTTCTGTGACATGACAGCAGTGCCAGACTCAGTTTTTTCCTCTTTCTGACATCACATCTGTGGGGATTTGTGATACCCCTGCCCCAGAGAGTGGTAAATCCCCTTGGAGGGATGCCACTATAATTTAAGGGTTAAGGCGTCCCCTATGGTCCATCCCTGTTGATGGTGCCTGTACCCCAGTTCTACCCTTTCCCCTGGCCTTTTGGCCAGCCCCTTTTCCTTCCCCCTGGGCAGTTCCTTCCCTGCATCCTTTCCTCAGACCCTCCCTTATCCCTAGAACCTTCCCTCGTCCTTAGTCCCCTATTAACCCGAGTTCTCTAATACCTCCCCTACCTCAGACTGGTTAGCTCTGGCACCCTGGACCCTCCTCTGTACCACCCTCCGGCCCTAAGTTCATTGGTCCCAGTTGCTCTCCACCCCTAATACAAACGATGTTGCACAGCCCTGCTCTGGGCTCTTTGTTCCTGAACCCTTCACGAGCTAGGGAGAATAAACTCTCCTCGTGGAACCCATACAAAGGCCCCTCTCTACTCCTTGCAGCTGACTCCAACAATATCTGTCCAGCTGCATGAGTGTCTGTGTGGGGGTGTGGCGCTGACCAAAGCGGCTTTCCCAGAGACGCTTCTGGGAAGGTTGCAGCACCATACCATCAACCCCACGCTGCAACACACATCAGTGACAGAGTCAATTTACGCCTCTCTGTGACTCCACAGCCATGACAACCCAATTTACGATTCCATGTGACACCACAGCAGTGACATACCCAATATTCCAATCGCTGTGAAACCACAGCAGTGACATCCTGTGTTTTCCCCTCTGTGACACCACAGCAGTGACAGGCCCAATTTACGCCTCTCTGTTACACCACAGCGCTGACAGACCCATTATTCCCCTCTCTGTGACATCACATCAGAGACAGAACCAATTTAAGCCTCTCTGTGATACCACAGCCATGACAACCCCAATTTCATCCCCTCTGTGGCAACAGAGATGTCATAGCTGCTGTTACTTTCTCTGTGACTCCACAGCTGTGATAACCCCAATTTTTGCATGTGACACCACTGTTGTGGAAACCCTGTTTTACGCCTGCCTATGACATCACAGCAGTAACAGACCAAATTTCACCTTTTCTGTGACACCACAGATGGAACAACCCCAATTTACACCTATCTGTAACACTACAGCAGTGACTGGCCCAGTATTACCGACTCTGTGACATCCCAGCAGTGACAGCCTCAATTGCATCCCCCCTGTGACATCACATCCATGACAGACTCAATTTACACCTCTCTGTGACTCCACAGCCATGACAACCCAATTTACTCTTCTATGTGACACCACAGCAGTGACAGACCCAGTTTTCCCCTCTCTCTGACATCACAACAGTGACAGACTCAATTTACGCCTCTCTGTGACACCACAGCACTGAGAGATGCACAGTTCCCCTCTCTGTGACAGCACACTAGGGAGTGACCCAGTTTCCCCTCTCTGACATCACTGCAGTGACAACTTCAATTTACGCTTCTCTGTGACACCACAGCGGTGACAGACCCATTATTCCCCTCTCCATGACATCACATCAGAGTCAGAACCAATTCAAGGCTCTCTGTGAATACCACAGCCATGAAAACCCCAATTACATCCCCTTTGTAGCACCAGACAAGTCATAGCACCTGTGTTACTTCCTCGGAGACTCCACAGCTGTGATAACCCCAATTTTCGCCTTTGTGTGACACCACAGCAGTGGGAACCCAAATTTAGCCTGCCTGTGACACAACAGCAGTGACAGACCCAGTTTCCCCCCTTTATGACATCACAGCAGTGACAGACCCAATTTCACCCTTTCTGTGACACCACAGATGGAACAACCCCAATTTACACCTATCTGTAACACTACAGCAGTGACTGGCCCAGTATTACTGACTCTGTGACATTCCAGCAGTGACAGCCCCAGTTTCATCCCCTCTGTGATGGGCCAACGAATGATGTGTGTGAGAAGATGCCAGTTGGTGTCCAGGCGCTGGAAAGCACGAGTGCTGCAGGAAGGCGAGTAAGGCAGGTGCTTAGCAGGCAGCTTGCACTCGAAGCTTTCAGACTGCAAGAGGAATGCAGCTGCCGCTCGCCCGCTGCTGAATAGATGCTAGCTGTCATCTGGAAAAAGTTCAGCCACGGCTTCCTTGTGCTGCTACCTGCTGCTGTTGCTGCTCTCTGCGTGAATTCTTGCACTTTCCCTTAGACTCCGAGATGCAGAGAAATGCCCTGCACAGCGCAGAAGCCTGCCACACAAACGGTGGAAGAGAGTGCTGCAAATCCGTGTTTGCCTAAGTGGCAGGGGTAAGCTGCACAAATATGTGTTGTCCTGGCACACGTTCTCCTCGCCACACACAGTGGAAAATCTCTCCCTGATGCAGTCAGATAGGGAACGCCAATCCGAAGATCTCGTGTTGTACGGGAAGATAGGGCCCCTCTTTCTCCAAAGTTCCATAACCCATAATGTCACGGTGCTTACAGTCATCATACCTCGGTTATATAAATACCTGTGCACCGGAAATAAACGCTCTTCACCGTCCACCACATTGGTGTCAGCGTGTGATTAGCCCAACAGGCCTGTAAGTTTAGCCGTCGTGTCGCCCACGAACCGGGTCACTACACCTCATTCCGAGGCAACAAGTGGTGCCGAAACCCGGGGCCGAAACCCGGGACCGCTCCCCGATACGAGTTCAGGAGTCTCGCCGGATGCTGAGGGACGGCTGGAGCGGCAGGACTGACTTCAGCGGGGAGGACGCTCCCATACCGCCGACATGCAGTCGATCGGCAAGGTAGTTTTGCAACTGCACAAGCAGTAGGGTATCAATTGTAAATCAGGGGACTTTGAACGCGTGATTGTCAGATTGTTAGAACTGAGCGCTGTCGATGATCTGGTAGATATATTACACCCAGATTGCTGGGCTAGGTGTACCGAGGCGCTCACGAATGACGTGTTGTGCTTTAAGTCCAGCAAGTACCTTAAAAGCTGGGCGAGAGTTATGGAAGCACTGCGAAAAGCACTTCACGAGCAGAAAACTTGGAAGGCAGCTCAAAGCTGTTTAAAGGTTACACCGCGGGTGGGGGTTGGAGCTGCCACGCAGACCGCTTTTGCTGATTGCCCCACCGATTCTATGTGGCCATCTAATGATGACAGGCTGTCCCACCTGCCCGGCTCTAACGCGGGTTTGGCTGCGGAACACACTTTGCCGCCAAGGCGTACCGATGCCGCGGAGTCACAGGGCGCGCCCGACACCGCGGGCCCTGGAGATGTCGGGGAAAGGCCTCCGCCATACGCACCGTGAAATGGCACCGGGGACACGAGCAAGGGGCGGAGCGAAGGGTGTCTAACTCACGCGGACATACATGATCGGGAGCCTAACGGGAGGTGGGCGGACAGCGCCGAGAGTGAAGGGGAGGAGAGCTCACGGTCCAATCAGGGATCGTGCCCTAGAGTATCTCCTTGTAAGGAAAAGAACCCGCTGGAAGGAAGGCGGAGAAAGGGAGGGGAGAAAGCCGTCCCTGGGAAAGGGAGAGGGCGGAGCCCAACAAAAAGGCACCATAGCCCGGAAACCTCGAGTCAGTCGACTTCCGGCACTGACCCAGACACCGATCAGAGCAGGCGGTCAAATGACGAGCCCACAGCGCGGGTTTGCAACCGCAGTAAACTAAGCCCTTGTATTTACACCCAAGGCTTTGGCTCCTCCGCTGACTTTGTTGGGAGATCCACGTCCCTTCTAGAGGGGTCAGTCTCCTCTCCGAAGTTGTTTTGCAGGGCGAAGTGAAATCTCAGCCTTCGGTTCATGCGATGGAAACACCTCTGTGCCACCCTGAAGGAAGAGCGCTGCTTCTGCGCGAATCGCGCTGGAGTTGTGCAGGACATCACAGCTGGGCTGCAGGACAGACTGGTCCGACGGAAGGCAGTCGAAATAGCTCAGCTGGGAGAGCTTTGGATTGGGAATCAGGGTGGAAATTGATCCTGACAGGTCGAGGGTATGCCGCAGTGGAGAAAGATAACATTATTAAGTGGTGTCCATTAAAATCAATAAAGCCTGTGCTGTATAACTTAACTAATGAAACCTCAGAGTTTCTTTTAACAGGTCTACCACTATAATCCTCCACGTCAACCTCGCTTTTCATCCTTGACATGGACATCAGCAGTTTCACGACAGAGTCTGCCTTTGTGCTTTCCTGTTTCTAAGCCTGCCTCGCATTGGACAGGGAGAAGTGGATGTGCATCCTTACCAGCCATGCACCTGGACACTTCGCAATCCCTTGGACGGTAGAGTAATTGCCTAAACTGTGTCTAATGCCCCTAGCTTCATCGTTCACATTAGCGATATATTTAACACCGATGGAATAGGAATTGATCCTAGTCAGGGAAAGCCTTTTTCCTACACTAATTGGGGAACATACTGGTGCCCTAGTGTCAACCCCGGTAAAAGCTATTGCACCTATCCTGGATATGGGTCTTGTGGGTATTGGGGTTGTGAAACCATCGTCACCAGTAACCAGTGGACACCAGCTAGGAGAGATAGTTTCCTAGACGTGGGTTTTTGTCCTAAAGGCTGCAAGCGGCCCATGTTTGGAAACAGCGGTATGATCACTGCTAAAGGAAGCTGTTCCCACCTAAATGTAACAGTCCTGCAACCTCAGGACACCAACTGGTCGCTAGGACAAAAGTGGTCAGTATTCCTTCATAGCTGGGATACAGATCCGAGCACGATGGTTCAAATTATCAGAGCTTCACCACCGCACCACACCACTCTCGGACCCAACAGAGTTGTAGCCCAACAATACAATCACATAAACAGCAATCCCACGCCTAGCCTCACTAGTGCCACATCAGCACTTCATGGTGTGCTCGAACTGATGTCTCATGCCCTCTTTCATCGCATGTTAAGTGCCACATTTCTATCACTAAATGCAAAAAAGCCAGAACTTACCCGTTCTTGTTGGCTTTGCTATGATGCCTACCCGCCCTTTTACGAAGGGGTAGCCCTTAATGCCATGTTCAGCTACTCCAGAGCGAATGACCCCGAGCGATGCTTGTGGAACACCCCTCGCAAGGGAATCACACTAGAGCAAGTTTCGGGCAAAGGCGGTTGCATAAGCAACAGACAGGCAATGCAACGCCATGAAGAGATTTGTGGCACTCCTGTGACTCTAGATAAGACCGAGTCCTGGGTAATTCCAGCAGCCTCGGGAATTTGGGCCTGTAGCTCCACAGGTATCACCCCATGTATTTCCATCAAACACTTTGATGAAACTAACGATTTCTGTGTCCAAGTGGTTATTATCCCTAGGATCCTTTACTTCCCTGGAGACGAATTACCCTACCACCAGGAGAGAGGTTTCCCACGCCACAAACGAGAACTAATCACCGCCGTCAGTCTTGCAGTACTGTTAGGTCTAGGAGCAACAGGCGCAGCGACAGGTGTCACAGCCCTGATGACTCAGAACCAAGGTCTAGCCCAACTGCAGACAACAGTCGACGAAGACCTACACAGAATCCAAGAATCCATCTCCAACTTAGAGTGATCCCTCAACTCCCTTGCAGAGGTCGTGCTGCAGAACAGACGAGGACTAGACATCTTACTCATGCACCAAGGAGGTCTGTGTGCTGCCTTGGACGAGAAATGTTGTTTCTATGCCAATTATTCCGGGCCAATCAAGCAGTCCATGGCAGAGCTACAACAAAGACTTGAAGAGCATAGTCAGCAACGCTCTCAGCAAAACTGGTTTAGTTCAATGTTCAACCAATCCCCATGGATTATTACCCTTGCTTCCACGTTAGCAGGACCAGTTATTGTTGTTGTGTTCGTACTTATTTTTGGTCCTTGTCTCCTTAATAAGTTAGCCCAGTTTATAAAAACCCGTTTAGATAAGATAGACATTTTATATTTAGAACAGAGACAGTTAACCTGAGTTTGCATGATAGTTCGTACTAACACACCGCGGTTTCGTTTCGTGTTTATTACTAACAAGTTCACGGTTTGTTGTTAATTACATAAGTCGTTCAGTTGTAAAGTTCTGTTCATGGAGAAGGGGGGAGATGATGCAGTCAGATAGGGAATGCCAATCGGAAGATCTCGCGTTGTACGGGAAGATAGGGCCCCTCTTTCTCCAAAGTTCCATAACCCATAATGTCACGGTGCTTACGTCATCATACCTCAGTTATATAAATACCTGTGCACCGGAAATAAACGCTCTTCACCATCCACCACATTGGTGTCAGCGTGTGATTAGCCCGACAGGCCTGTAAGTTTAGCCGTCGTGTCGCCCATGAACCGGGTCACTACACCTCATTCCGAGGCAACATCTCCCCTTTATGTTCATGAATCATTTAGGTTTAGCTGTGGTACACTTAGTGATCTTTTCTAAATTTTTGTTGTAAATATTTCATTATTCAAAATGAATTGTGGTCTAAATTTCTAATGCACATACTATATTAATTGAATGTTCTTAGGGCATCAATTCCTTTTGCTTTTCAAAGTAAGATATACTTCTATCATGCATATGAATATCAAAACAACTTAATGCAGCTAGATATTAATTAGATAATAAACACTATTAATTATAGAGGAATGGCTAGCTAGCAAAGGTCATGTTCCCATGCAGCAGTTAGCTGAGAAAGAATTAGACAATAGAGTACAGTTGGTGTGAGATGTTGCAAGGTCAGGAACACCTTAGTGATAACTGTTAACTGAGAACAGGATGCTGTGATCAGAAGAATCTGAATTCGGCATAGGTGAGCGATCACAGGAATGTGGAACTAGGTGGAGTCGACCTTAAATGAAAATATCCAATAATGAGCTTGCTTTTGCACTATGTATGAGCCTAATTATTGATGCTATATAAGTGGTTTTAGAGTTACCAATAAATGAGACTTGCTGATCATTCATATTGAGTGCTGCATTTCTCCCGCCGAACTCATCAATTAATAACATATGTGATATATATCATATATATATATATATATATGATATATATATATATAAAATTACTGTTAACCTCTAAAACACTGTACCAGTATCTCAGAGTCTGCACACAGCCAAGAAACTTCAAATCGGGGGAGGATTGGATAACTGCCTTCAGAAATGATTCTCCAAGCCCGCTTCTCTTGGAATCCAAAATAAAAGCCTCTCTGAGCTCCTCAGAGGGAGAAAACAAAAGTTATTAAACTGTGGATATAGAGTAAAAGTGTACGTTTTAGTTTTAAGTAGGTAAAAATAGAGCTTAAGTGCCCTAAGAGTCTGTGTTAGCTAGAGAAAAGCCTTATTACCCAGTTTAAAGGTCAGTGATAATACCGTTTGCAGATTCAGCTTAGCTCTGGATGTCATGAAAACAGAGTTTGTGTTCTTGGATAAAAACAGATAGGATTGTTCACATAAACATATAATACCCTATACGTAAGATTTAAGTAAAAAGAACATTGCTTTCGCATGTTAGAATTAAGTTTGGATTGGTGTACAAAGTATTGTTTTAGAAGTGTGTTTTTAGCTAATTGGATGATTATGAATTTAATCTCCTGAATTGGGGATGGAAAAAAAACATCCAAAGAAGAACAGTGGCACCATCATCGTCATGGACTGCTTTTACGGCCTGGGTTGACGTAATGCCAAGCTGAGAAGCTGCCGCTCAGAATTCGAGACTTTATGCCAAAAGCTTTTAGCCAAGACTTTAACTCTATGAACTCTTTGACTTTGAGACTGATGCTTTTATACAATAAATACCTTTCCAGCAACCATCAACCGCTTGTGTCTCTTTAAGACCTGGAAAATTCCCTTGAATCCCCATTAAAGCATTGACATGTATCAGGGTGAAATAAACACCACAAACAGATCAATGAACAACAGATGCACAGGACACTGTCAGCTTGGATCTACGACTAACACCTCCCCTGCCGCTGTCTTGACAGAGCAAAGGAAAAACTTGAAAGTCTCATGACAGAGTGCAAAATATACTGAACGCTGTTTCTAGGAAGCACCCGCGTCACTGCTTAAAGGTATGGGTCAATTAAGGGGCAGTACCAACAAAGCCCCGAGACAAGAAGCCTGGAGGGTCGGGGTTGGGATTTTTTTGCCTCTCTTCCTTTCAGTGACTTTTGCAAGCAAACGCTGAAGCTGACAAGCCACGAGTGTCCCCCAGCACCCCTCGCCGGGACTCGCTCGCAGACTGGCACCGGTCCAGGTGCAGGGAGACCAGGGGAGCCACGCAAGCCACGGCACCGGCGGCACTCGGCGCTCCCGGTCCCGGACGGAGCGCGGCTCCCGGCAGGCGGGGGCGGCCCCGCGCCGGAACAGCCCCGCCCACCCCGCAGCACCGACCCGAGGGAGCCCCGGCGTCACCCGAGCCCCGCGGACACAACGGCAGGGACGGACACGGCTCTTCCTGTCCAGGCGCAAGGACCGGTTCCGTCTCAGCGATGCCCTGGGGAATGAATGCCGGGAGTGCTCCACTGAAAGAGATTTGGTGCTGGGCGACGAGCAGAAGCGCCCTCGAATGCAGTGGCACGGCCCTTTTAAACCCTTTAAATGCTGGAGAAGCGTTTCCTGCAATTTAAGCCCGGAACCTGAGACAACAGAGGCCGTTTACCTCAATTTAAACCAATACAATAGCAAAAAAGTAAGTTCTCCCCGTCAATTGAATCCCCTAACAGAGCAGAAAAAGAGGGCTTTCCCTCAAATGATGGGAAAATGGAGATTTTTACCTCAATTAAAATCCTTTAAAAGCAGGGACAACCGGGCTTTCCCCTCAGCTTAAACTTTAGGATGATGAAAATGGGGGAGTTACCCTCAATTCAAATCCACAAAATGGCATAGATATTTTTTTCCCTTCTGTTTAAAATGGAACTCAGGGATTCCCTCTTGACTGACCCTATTGAATTAGGGGTCTAAGACTGTGGAAAAGGCAGGTTTTCATTTGATCGACACCCTTAAAATCACAGGTGAAGGAGGATTCCCCCCAGTTCAAACATAGACTGAGGAATTGCTTCCTTTAGTTTAAACTCCTTTCAAACTAAATGGAAAAGGAGTAATTGAAGAGGAGTTGCTTCCCTCAGTTTCAACTCCTTTCATCCTCATCATCCCCATTTTTTCTAGGGACACTTTGGAGGGACTGGCAAGATGAAATCAAAAGGGAAAAGGAGAAAGATCCCCCCTGCAAATCCATGCGCTGGTTCACCTGCTCGACTGCTGCTGCTTGACAGAGGTTTGTCTGATACCCAGCACTGTTGCTGGTCCAAGTGTGAGGGTAGGGGCGGAAAGGGCTCGCCGCTCGTTCCCGGAACACCTCCTTGTCTGCACCTGACACACTGGGGCACTCGGCTTCCCTTTATATGGTTAAGGACTCCTGTCCTCCTTCAGGTGCCCAAAGCTGAAATTGGAATTTCACCCTCAGAATTCCATGTGTCTGAGGTTCATGACTCCCAAGGAATTATTCCCCAGCAATCATTCAATCATGAATTTTTCCTCTGCAGTCATTACTGCCTTGGCCTTCTATGGACGTGTTTCAAACACTCATTGGGAGCCGAGGAGCCGAGTTGGCTTGTTTATGACTTAGCTGACAAGCCCAGGCTAAATCCAAACACCCAGAATTACAGGGAAATATTAATGCAGTTTAGAAAGAGGCCACTTCCGTGCAACTCGGTCCTTTGCCGCACGTCCCCAGAGATTTACCCCATCCTTTGTTCCCAACAGTGCCTCTTCAGCAGCCCACCTCTCACAGACACAAACCAAACAGAATTCTACTACAAGTGTTGCCTTGAAAAATAATCTTCTAAGTATATCTAGCTACATGATTAAAACACATACATGCCTTGGTAGTTATGGATGGAAAGCTTTTCAGTGGAGAAAATAGCTATTTTCATAGCACACTTTCATAGTGTATTTTCACCCTCAGAAAAAGGAGAATTAGTGCCAACTCCTGAGACCCCCCACTGAAGAACCTGGTCCTCCTTGCCCGATGCAGCAGACGTCGGGGGAAAAGCCGAGCCTGGAGTGAAAAAGAGAAAGGGAGTATGCAGCCTTTAAAAAAAGCCTTTGTGCAACAATAGTGGGAACCTGTTGTGTTTATCCTTTCCTCATTTTTTCTGATAATATAAATACCAAGTAAAAGTACATTAAACACGAAGCAGAGCTAGGATTTTACAGGTCTTCATTTTGGCAGTCTGGATGACAAATGTCTCCTCCTGCACTAACACCCAGCCCAGTTTGAATCCATATTTAGCCTGAATCTTCCTTGCCTCCCGTTTCCAATTTCTAGGAACTGCTTCCCTGTCTAAGGACAAGGCTGGATTCCAACTCTGTTCCACAGAGCTAAAGGAGAAGTTGGCTGTCCTGTTTGATCACTTGTGACCATTTGTAGCACAAATCTTCTCTGTTGTATCCCAAAGAGAAGCACAAGTGAATCCTCAGATCTCCAGAGAAGTAACCCACATTTCCTCAATAATTTTACCAACAAATAATATCCACATATTTGTTACTATGTCCTAAAGAAATTACTCATGTGAGACGCTTGCAGCTGAGGTCACATGGGGTAAGTTGAGATTCGGATGTGGGCTCTTGGACAGCCTTCCCTCCTGGCAGGGGAGGCCCGGTGATTAGCTTAGGACTAGACAAGACTTGTCTCCAGTGTTTCAAAGGAAGGTACAAGAAAGCTCAGGAGTAATAACTGTTTCATGCATCCATCTGTGGCTTAAGTCTCTGTAGTTTTACCAGAGAATTTAAGCGATGGCTTGAGCTTTTCAAGCAACCGTTTATGCACAGGTGCACGTGGGACTGCTCAGGGAAGGCAGCCAGAGCAGGACCTACTGGAGACCCGGGTGCAGCGGCCATGTAGAAATGCCGTGAGGTCCAGAGACGTTGAGCGGTACGGCCAGCCCGGGTCACGGCCACGCTGGAAGGGGAGCAGGAGCTAAGAGTACAGGATGGGGTCATACTTTGTTCCAAGGCAGCTAATCCCCCATCGTTTTTCCTTATTACTTTGAACTCTTAACAGCATCGAAACTGACACATAAACTTAGAAGAATTTAAGGTTTTAGAGAAGCTGAGGCCTTAATTAAAAATAGGCCTTGCTAAATTTAATTAAAATAAATAAATGGGCCTTGTTAAAATTAGAAGTAGATAGAAAGACTGTGCTAAAATCAGAGGTTAATCATTGGCTAATAACTAATTGTTTGTCAACTTTATGCTAGTTCAGCTGAGCTTATAATGAAAAACTAAGAATCTGGTAAGGAATTTCAAAAACATAGGTCAATTGCAAATCAGAAACTCATTGAAAACACAAAACTAGGAGCCCGGCCGAGGGTTCATTTGTCACTTTGCATTGAAAAGGTTGAAAGGTGTAGAGGCCGGGGAACCAGCCAGCTCAGAAATCTTGCCTCTCCCCTGGAGAGCTTCTCCCTAGGCAAGATACTTTATGTCATGCAGAGAAAAAGTGTCACTCCCAGAGGCCCTAGAGTTGAACATGTTAATTTGTTACACCCCATTGGTTTCCCTCCCTATCAATCTACCCCGATACATGTATCCAAGTTTCCCCCACCCCTCTCCTTCCCTATAAATACCCTGGTTTTTCCCCTGTTCGGGGAGCTGCTGTCACTGGCTTCCTTCACTGAGGGCCCTGCTATAATAAAGGCTATTTCTCAGTGGAATGCCATGCAGCTCTCTAGTCTCTCTCTCTCCGCGTCACCTGCGTGCTGCCGCTGAGCTGAGATCAGTCGCTGGGCAGAGGATGTGCCTGTCCTCCTGGGCAGTCCTTTTCAGGACGGCTTCTTCAGGGTAGTTGTGGCACCCCTGTCATCGACACCACCGCGGCAGAAAGGTAAGGAAGAGGAAGAGATATATTCCCTCCTCCCTTTTGTGACCATTCCTCATAAGACCACCAACCCAATTCAAAGAACAAACTACGCATGCTTAATTGCTTTTTACCTAATTAGCATAAGAAGCAGAGAATGGGTGGCAACTGAGTTATGAATATGCATTTGTATTCAATATTTCTGTAAATAAAAAGCCTGTATTCACCTGTATTAAGGGGAGAACCAGCACTGGCCCAGAGCTGTTAATAAACATACACTTTTTAACCCTAAAATGGTTAAAGAGTCTTTGTCCAGCTCAGTTGGATATTGTTACTAGATCATATCCATATTTTGGTAAATTGAAGTCTTTGTGTTTCTTTGTGTTTAAGATACAGGTTTCCAGTGAGTTGGCTGCTCATATAGTGTTTCTCTGTTTCACCACAAAATCGGTTGTAAGTTGTTCTTGGATCAAATCCCAACAGCTCTCTTTCCTTGTGGATTCAGAAGGAAAATGTTGAAACCAAGGTCCCTATAAAATACCTTAGGGAAAAAAAATCAAAAAGGACTTGTGAGGGGGGAGCAAGTTTTTAAAGTGCAAGTAATCGGATTTCAGTCCAATGAACTTGACTGTTCAGTGACATGATATGATAATGAAACCGTCACATATAGACACACACAATACATTATACATCTACTAGACACATCTCAATTATATAATTGATTATATGTCTCACACAATTTGTAAACAACTATGGGCCAAAATTCGTACACAGTTCTGTGACTGTGGCATTAAGCTTTGGCTGAAATAAAAGTCCAGTTTGCTACCTTGCAAGTGCACAAATCTACTGGTCAATCACAGCAAGCCCCCATCCTTATAGAGGTCCAGCTCCTCCAGAGAGGCCTCGAACTTGACCATCTCAGGCAGCAGTTTCTTGAGCAATTCAATCACTTAAAAAAAGGAAGCATACAAATTTATCTCTACATTACGAAGAGCAACTCACTGCTGCCACACAGCGTGTTTGTTTAAGGGAACCCTGAGTGAACAGTTAGAGAGCAAGTGACACCACAATCTACCAACAAATTTTACAATGCAACTGCCAAAACCCACAGCACTGCAGCCAGGGAGGGGAGCCAGTGGCAACTGCTGCACTCATTGTCAAAAGTTACCAATCTTCAAGTGGCTGCCATCTGCCTACCTTGCTCAACAGGATCAGTGGCTACAAAAACTTACTCAAGTTTAAGCCTCCCCCAGAGGCTGTGGATTATCTTTCCTGCTCCTTGCAGGGAAGGCAGGTCTTCTCTCTGACCTGAAATGAAGTCTTTCCTTCTGAGATGAACCCCAAGCTATGGGCTACCTAGAGCTGTGCTCATCTTAACCTACAAGAGAAAGATCAAAACTTTAAAACTTGGGAGCATCACTGTTCACACTGAAAAGCCAGAATGCACCATCTCCGGATAAAGCACGGATAGAATCACTTCAGTTGCAGACACAAATTTTTAAGTACGTACTGGAAATAGCTCGGGACACTTGTTGCAACATTTAGATCTTGGGTTGCCTCCGCCATGCAAGAGAAACTGGAATGCCAAATCTTCCTAAGCACAAATTCCTCTCCTTAACCAAATCGGTCCTCAGCTGGCACGTGGCAGCTGAACTTTACACCCACGCATGGTGCTAAATACAAGAAGAAATTCGAGTTTCCTTCACTGAAATGAGGGCAACAAAGATCTGTCCCTCACAACCAGTCAGGCACCCCTCGGCAGACTCTGTTAGCTTGTTTCACACAGGGAGAAGGTGCACGAAGAACACATGTGTCCGCCTCAATGCAAGCAGAAGAGTCGCTCACGTGTACCTTCCAACGTGCCCTGAAGCACACAGCCAGGAACAAACTAATGAAGTACTTGTTATGGGGAAGAAATAGACTGTTAACTTCATCTGTGTCCAGTCCTCCTTGTACTGAGTCCTGTCTGCCTCACTGGTGAATTGAAGGTATTTCTTCCTAAACTCGTCTCCCACCATGGGGAGGTGTTTAGTGAACGCCACGCTCAGACAGGTCTGTCGGAATAGGAGCAGAGTCAGAGTCAGAAAAAGGAGCTAAAAATGAGAAGGTGCAGTCAGTTTTACACACACAGCACTTCCAGGATGCAGTTACTTCTGGTATATCTATGCAGTACTCTAAGCAATGATTTCTAACCTTTCATCCAAGCTTTAATAGCTTATTTCTAATTATCACCACCTTCATAACCAGCATACTCGCCTGCCCCTGCAATACACAGGCACAGGGAGGACACTGCAGTTACTTACACAACAGAACATGTAACATACCAAATTAAACACCCAGCACTATACCTCACTTTTGGAAACAAAACCTGGGCAGACACTGCAGTGTTTGAAACACCTGTAAGAATAAGAACTGCTTTAAATATATTAGGCATCTAGCCACAGACACGCCTATGGAAATCAGTGAGTGATGAAATTCAGCAGTGATGAAAAAGGAATTACTTCCTTAACCTGTGAATAATCATCTCTAAGATTCTGTGATGCAGTTGCCACTGCACACAGCCACAAGTGGCTTTTTTATTAACAGGCAAAAGAAAAAGGAATTCCCAGCTTCTTCCTCCTTGTCTGCAAAGAAACAGAGAAGGGAGAGATGCTTCTCAGAGGAGCATAGTAAAAAGAGAAGAGGTCCTGGGCCCAAGCTGCAGTGAGTAAATTTCTGTTCGGACATGAGGCAAAAACACTGGGCCAATGTTTCAAGTGCCACTGCTAAGAAATGTGTGTTATTGTCATGGGGTAGCTTTACCTTTAAGACAGCTCTGAGAGTTAAGGAAGTTGAAGCTGCTGGTGGCTGATGGGAGTTTTTCCTCCTGACCAATTATCAGTCATTTCTAAAATTGACAGCAAGCTTGACCATTAAAAAGTTAAGTCAACTTGTAAACACCCCCTTAAGAAGTACAGTCAGAGCTCTCTTGTCCTCTTTTGTTTCTGGCTTTTGAGAAGGTAACAAGGCTCTGTAGTAGCCTCCTCCATTCTCCACCCCCCCCCTCCCCCCCCCCCGGCCGGAGAAGGACGCAGAGGACAAGAGGGAAGGGGGAGGGGGGGGAGGGGGAGGAAAGGAAAGCAGAGCTGGCAGCCTGGTTTGGTTTTCAGTTTCTGCTGCTGGACTGAAACCTGACACCATGAACTCTTGCAGCTTTCTAAAGCTTTTAATTCTTTTACTACCTGGATAAAATGTACAGATTACTCCTTTTTCTCAGAAAGACAGAGAACGAGAGAGACAATCAACATGAAAAAGACATCATAAAACTACCAAAAACAGTGAAGAGAAGAGTTAAGTTTAAATGGGAAAGAGAGAATAAGAAGGTGCTTTACAACTGAAATATCTTTCTGTTAAAGCTATGGAGACAGACATTAGTAGTTTAAAAAAACTCCTTTAATTCATGACTAAAGTATTGGGAGGAATAGAGTGTTCAAAGTGTGGACTTTTGAGAAAGAGAGCAATTGTGATACTGTGAGTTGCTAGAAATGAGTAGAGTGGAGATTTTGAAGCCTTGGGGGGCAAAGAGAAAACTGTTTTCCAGGAAGGCTCACAGAGACAGATGAAGAGGACTTCTGCCTTTGAATAACTCATCCTTAAAATGGTATCCCTAGACTCATGGCCCATACACACCTCAGAGTGATGTGAAATGGGAGGAGTGGACTCTGATGACAGATTTCTGGGCAGCTGGCATTAGAGAAATAGAAAACTATAACAAAAATAGTTTTCTTGTGAGAAACTCCATAGATTGGCAGAAGGAGACTTCTGTTTCTCTACAAAGACTGATGAAAAGACTCTAACAAGAATTGGGACTGTTTTTGACCACCAAAGTTCTAAAGTTTTTTTGTCTCTGTTATCATGTGTACAAAGAAATGGTCAAGTAGTGAGAGATAAAAGGGTTTTCTGGAAGTTTATTCTGGTGTTCTTATTATTGTAGTTTGTTAATAAACTGTCCTTATTCCTTTTAAGCCTGTTTTGCTCTTGTTCTAATCCATATCTCACAGCAAGAAATAAGTGATTTTTAGTTACTGGTTTAAAACCACGACAGTTATGGAGGCATGTGGACTTCATGTCTCCTTTTACAGGACAAGTCATACTCAAATATGGTATCTGGGCTGCATTTCTTTCTTTGAGGGGTCATTCTCAATGAACAACACCTGGCTAGCAAACAACTGTTTGGTGCACTTCTGAAAACATGCCATACCCCAAGGGAAGAGCCAGATGCTTACAACACCGATGTCCATGTAATTTGTTTTATAATGTCATGAGAGTCAGCTTCTCTTAGGAATTTTAAATATATCAAGCACTCCAAATCATGTTCCATTTTCTTGTGTCTGAACCTTAACACTTTCTTAAAACATTTATGACAGGAATTATTTTACCATAGTCCTTTGCCTCAAAACCCATGGAAATTTCGCCTTTGAAGCCAATGAGGAGGGATTTGTGACAATGATGAGCAGTTTACGGCATTTTTTTGAAAAGAAAACTCACCTTGAGCGTGGCGTAGAGTCCGAGCTGCCTCCTGCAGGGTCCCGGCCCGGAGGGGCAGCCCTGTTCCCACCCCGCTCGCCCGCCCTCTGCCCTCGGTGCTCACCCAAACCGGCCCCCCCAGGCGGCCCTCCCGCCCCATCCCCGTCACTCACCGGCTCGGAGCGGGACGCCGGCTCGGGGCACGGCTGCAGTACCGCGCTGTGCCCACGTGGCGGCAGCACTGCCCCAGAGCTCGGCCCGGGGCTGCGCCGCACTTCGGACACGGGCATAGAAGGGAGGCAAATAAACAATGCGTAGAATCCCCTTCCAAAAACTATAAACAGAATGCCCCAAAAAATCCCCGACCGAAACTTTACAAACCCTGCCTCTAACCAAAGAAAAACCAAAAAGCCCTTTTAACTTAAACAGTATTTAAATATTTTTTAATATCTGTTCTTATCATATTTATATTCTATATTGATAAACACATATAATTCATAATACATAGTATGTTGACATATATCAGCATCTATACATCTTATTTATATTGAATATTAATCTACGTATCTATGTTTATATTACTTATATTTCTTTTTTTTATATCTACATCTTTATATATTTATTATAGATTTGTATATTTTAATTTCTATATTATTTATTTAAAAGCCCTACCTCTAACCAAATAAACACCAAACAGCCCCTTTAACTGAAATGGTAATTAAACATTTTTTAAATGTCTATTTTTATCAAATTTATATTTTATATTATATTTTAAATATAATATTAAAATATTATATTTTATATTTTATCAAATATATATTTATACTACATTGATATATGTAACACACTATATATATTTATATTTTTTTTTATATATATATAACACACAATATATATAACACACAATATATCCTGGTTTAGGGTAAATTTGGGAGAGAACTTCTGAATGGGGTCCTTTCAGAAAACAAATTCAAGCACCTCTTCTTCTGACTGGTTTGGGAAAAAGTTTTTTTTTCAAGAAAACCAGGGAAAAACTGTTTATTTAACAGAAATTGAATAATATCAAACAGTAAAACTTCTTGCTGTTCTATGAGATGGCAAATCCAGAAAAAAGTCTTTTTCAAGTGGTGTAGCCCAGCTCACTCGGGTTCTTATCAGTCCCTCCAGCACTGGAAAGCCGGTGGGCCACAGGCCTGAGCTCCAGGGGTTTGTCTGGGCTTTCAGTCCAGAGTAGGTTTGAACAGATCCAAGAAAAAGGGGAAAAAAAACAGTCCAGGAAGCTACTCTGCCTCAGCTGGCTAAAAAGTAACTGAAAGCAAAGGAGAGTTCTGTCCCACTGTCTCTCCGAGCTGCAGAAAAAACAGTCCAGGACCAAGATGCTGAGGAGTGAGGGGATCTGTCTCAACACAAACTGCGCCCTCCTACTTTCCCCCCTCTTCGCTCTCAGAGCCAGTCTTAAGGGTGCAGAACTTAATATGTAACATAAACAAATCAACTGGGGATATAAGCAGAATAAAGTCACCCCAGGACAATAATATATTTAAAATATATTTATATTAACATCTATATAGATATTAATCATGTAATATATTAAATATATTTAAAATACATTTATATTACTTATATTTATTTCTTTCTGTATATATATATCTATATCATAGATATATATATAAATATATATAAAAATATATATATATATAAATATATATTTATTATATATTTGTATATTGCAAATTCTAAAGCCCTGCCTTTATCCAAATAAAAAACAAACAAGCCTTTATTTTAAATTATATTTAAATTGTTTTCTTAAATTTAGACTTACAGTTTTTATTTCTTATATTTTATATATATATACTTATATGCAATATAGATTATAATGTATTACAATAACACTAAATATTACTTATATTTTATGTGTATATTTATTTACGTTATTTATATATTTTCTATTTACATATACATCTATTCTTACCTTTATATATTTCTCTTTATATTTTTCTATTTTTATGCTTTTTTAAATTTGTATTTGTTTCTACTTTCAACTACATTTTAAACTATATAAATTCATTAACCTAACACATCAATTACAGAAACATAAAGGCTTTAGTCAACACTAGTATGCACTAATCTATATAGAATTTATGCATATAAATTTCAATCTCTGAACTTTAATCTGTACTTTATACATATATATATTTTATACACCAATTTACATGTAATTAATACATGTGAAAACAAAATCCACTTCTGTTACTGACATAACAAAATCATAACACTAGAGGGGACAGAAAGAGGGTTTCTTTCTAAAGGAATTAGGAGATAAATTCCTGTTCTCTGCCCACACCTATGAAAAAAACAGGAAAACTCAACAGCTTTTTGTATTCTACATCCACCCCTCCCTGTGAATTTCCTGGCAGCTATGGGTCTCTCTGGGGAAGGGCACCCAGCATGTCCTCTCCTCATTCCCCATTCACCTGCTCCTCAGCTGCAGGGTGCCTCCCTCTCCAAAGGACCTTGGGGTGCCCCAAATGACATCGGAGGCCCCAGTCTCCACCTGCTCCCCTCAGCCTTTTCTGCTCACCCCCAAAGAAAACACAGAATGAGTCAAACTGCCACAGACAGAATCACACCACTTTATTAGAGCTCTTTCCACATGTAGATCACTGCAAAAAATGAATCCATTGCAACAACGAAAGGAGGTAGCCCCCTCAAAAGGGTTGAAGTTCCTCCCAAGCCCTGCAGTCTGCAGTGGGGGTCTCCGCCACTTATTTAATCCATATGCATCTGAAAGAAAGCTAAGACAAAAGTCACAGTGCGGCAGGGTAACTTCACAGCTCCAGACATCTTGTGTCCATCTAGGAATACCCTCTAGACTCCAACTACACCCTACATTACAAATTTCAAATTACAGGGGCCTGGGACTTGACCTTTTCCACCTACACCCAGGCTGGGCAGCAGGGCAGAGCAGCTCTGGGCCAACTACACCCAGACACCCGTGACACACAAGACAACAGATGAGGGGACACAATGGGGAGACACAGCTCTGGGCCAGAAGAACGGCCGCAAGGACTGAGAGAACACGGAACGAGATGAGCCGGGTGAGAAGGATGGCGAGCTGACGAGGCTCGCAGAACCCAGGAGGAAGAAGATGCTGATGGAACAACTTACTCCAAGAACCACCAAGACGGATGCCCGACAATCTGACCGCCACAAGCCTCTACCTATCTTTCATACAAGTCCTGAGCCGCAACAATGGATCCTCACGGTGCACAGCTGTCAACACAGCTCGGAACAGGACCTCTAAAAGACATCCGATCGGATGCTTTTCAAGAGAGACGCGATTCCAAGGCCTCTGAGAGTTCCTGAGCCAAAGCTTTGACAGCATCAGGCCAAGGAACCCAGAGATCAGAGATGTGAGGAGTGACGCCAGGGTTTCCGGTAAGCCCCCGGAATGGATAAGGCAAGGCACGTACGACACAAGAGGCACAAAAGACAGAGAAGGCACGATGGACAAGTGGCATGACATGCCCCGGGACTGCTCTGTCCTGCACACCTCAGCACTGTGAGCAAAAGTGAGGCTCTCCCTTCATGAGGCCTAAGGGGTCACAGCCTGGACCTCCCCATCCCCAAAGCTAACTCAAAAATCCCAGGTCACGAGTCCCGACCCAGCGCCCCGCTCTCATCCCCTCTGCGGGTAGTAGCCATCGACTTAGCTCTTGGATGCCTGGCTGGGAGGATCCACATGGGGAGCCAAGGAAGGCCACCTTGTCATCCAGGAAGTTCCTGTCATCGCCAGGATGTCATCTCTTGGTCAGCTACAATAACTAAAACCAAATATTAATGAGAGACCTTAGCAGGACATCTGTGAAAATCCAGCAGTCACCATCTCCTGAGAATTACCAGGTCCTTGGGCTGCATGCTCCAGCCGACAGGAAGGCAGAGGCTTGCAGAGTTGAATACTTTGTTGCAGTATTGGCATGGAGCCAAATGACCCCAACATGGAGGAGGGGTGGGAGACTCCCCAGTCAGCGAGAAACAGAGCCCAGTGTGGGCAACCCCTAGTTATACCCAGCCCTGTGGATCTGTCCCCCCACTATCGTTTCCTGGCTGGCCCTAGCACCAGGGGTACTGCCTGCACCTCTCGGGGGTTCTGGCACTCTTCTGGTTTAGGGTTCCTGCCTGCAGCTGCCTCAGAGAAATGGGGGTGCTGTTAGGGCTGCTGTTTAGGGTTTGGGTTCAGGGTGGGGTACACCTGTACTCTGCCTTACATCCCAACCTGTACCCGTTTTATTTTCACTGCTTGTCTCCAGTCCTTGAGCCCTTTACCTCTGAAGCCCTCCCTCAGCCTCTCTGTGTCACTGCCAAGCTTCCCCACTGAACCCTACAAACTTGCAACCCTACACTTGCAACCGGGGATGCTCCTTATCCATAGGCCCCAAGAGATGTCCCTTAGCTGGGACCAGGCAATCCACAGTTGCTCCCTACCCTACCTAAGTTTGGCCCTGAGACAGGGCAGAGGCTGACAGAGCCGAACTCTTTGCGGAGGCCAGGCACGAAGCCTTACCGACTGCCACCTCGAGGAGGGGTGGGAGCAATCCCCGGCTGCGGAGGGACAGAGAGCCCAGGGTGGGGCGGGGCGGGAAACCCCCTGTTTCCCCAACCCTGCGGATCGTCCCCCCACTATCTCTTCCTGGCTGGCCCTAGCACCAGGGGTACTGCCTGCACCTCTCGGGGCTTCTGGCACTCTGCTGCTTTAGGGTTCCTGCCTGCAGCTGCCTCAGGGAAACAGGGGTGTTGTTAGGGCTGCTGTTTAGGGTTTAGGTTCGGGGTGGGGTACACCTGTATTCTACCTTACCTATACCCCTTATTTGCACTGTTTGCTCAGGCATTTTTTTTTCTTGGAATTGTTGCAACAGGTTGAGGGCACTGGGAGGGACTGCCAAGATGATATTAAAAGGGTAAAGGACCAAGATACCCCAGCAAATCCACACTGGCTCACCTGTTCAGCTGCTGCTTCCTGGCAAAAAGCTTTGTCCCTCACCACCTCCTCTGAGCAATGCTCCACATCCAAGTGCATCCAGGTGCTCCCCCAGACCCTATGAGATGCTCTCACCGTCACTCCATGAGATGCCACCGGGAGCCCACCACAAACTCCTCTCCTCCAGCATTCCATGCCAACGTTGATTTGCCACTCATATTTGGCCCTGTAATAACAGCAAAATTGTTGCCCTCTGTCAGGTACGTGTTGTTAGACACAGGTTTTTCCATAGCCATCTTTTCAAGAACGGGGTGCCATCCCTGCTTGATTGCTAAATTATCCGTAAATTCTGGAAAAACTAAATGAGAAAAAGAATCTAAAACACTGAGGAGTTAATATGGGAACCTTTACATCATTAAACTAGTATGTTTGGAAATAAAGTGAATTCTTCCAGGACTACTGCAAAAATCCCATTCCTAAAAATAAAATAACCAAAAAACAAACAGCATCAAATTCCCACCAATATCATCAATAAAATCACAATACCTCCACTAACCAAGAGAAAAAAAATCTTAACCTAGAAAACATCTGAACCACCTCAAAAAGATTCAACACTGAAACACAACTCATCCTAACACTTCAACTAACAATACTAAAATGTTATAAATGCAATGGCAAAATAGGGTTAATAAAAAAGCGATTTATTATAAAATAATTTCAAGCACCAGCAACGAGAGAAAAAAAACACAATAAAATAAATCAGCGGAGCGCTGGGTGGACAGGGGTCTGTACCCAGAGGTACCGATTTACCCAAATCCACGAAGGAGAGTTGACTGTCCAGGGTTTTTATAGGGATTTTGTGTCCTGAGGCCAAACTCCGAGCAGTCACTGTTCAATAAAGAGTCTAGATGGTTGGTTGAATGGATTTCCTGGAACCGTGGAACTGAATCAATAGACAACTGGGCAGAGTCCTTTCACATGTGAAAGGTTCTGAGTGCTTCCTGATTGTATCTTCAGTTGGACTCTCAGGGTGAAGTGTCCAGGTCAGTGCGGAGCCGATGGGTATCTCGGCTGGGCTCCTCTCATTGTTTGGCCTGATTGCATCTTCGGTGGGGCTTGCAGGGTGGAGTGTCCAGTTTGGGTGCAGGAGCAGATGGATATCTCGACGGAGCAGAGTCCTTTTCACATGCAAAATGGCTCCGAGTGTTCTCTGATTGCACCTACCGGGGTGGAGTGGCCAGCTTGGGTGCGGAGGAGATGGATATCTCGACAGAGCCACTCTCATTGTCTGGTTTGATTGCTTGTGTCCTGCTTTTTATTTTGTGTTGATAAGCGTTGCTGCCGGTCGTTACTGCCCGACTCAGGAAGGTATCTCTGGATTATTTTACATTTTGCATCTTTACAGTATTACAAATATAACATATAATTCTTTATTCTCTTTCACGAATTTTTATCCAATGTTATATTTATCACATAAAATTAATTTTCAAAACAAATATTCCCCCATCCACAACACCAGTATCACATAAAATAAATAAAGTACTCACATCACAGCACACCTGAATCAAAAATCTAAATTGCCCTAAAATCTTAAAAATAATCACAAATTAACCCCAAAATGAAAACTTTAATCTCACTAACAAAAAAAAAAGCCCCAAAACAGGTAACACAAACTAAACCAACACCATACAACAAACTACCAGCAAAAAAAGATGCTATGCACTTTCACTAACAGTTCTTGTCACATCAGAAAAGTTAAACATAAATAAAAAGCAACCCTATTGAGCTCCACACAACAAATCACACCAACTATTAAAAAATAATCAGACCAACTCACTAAACTCAAAACCATTCAACTAACCCTAAACATTAGTAAAAAAACCCCAAAGCTCTACATTTATAGTAATACATAAATAATTACCAATACTCTATAAAAAATTTTAATAGCTAATTAAAATATTAAAAAAATCTAAACCACTAAAAAGCTAATAAACACCACCCCCAAAAATATACCTACAAAAATCCACCATATAAATGCCTGTGTCCCCAGAAATGAAACTAAGAAACACCACAACAGAGAAATCCAAAATTATCATCAATGTTATAAATTTGTATTGTGATATTGGCTTTCGCAGATGAATATTATATGTTAAATACTTTTTAGCTATGTATGGACTTTTCTTCTTGCTAACAAGTCTTAAGCTTAAAAGAATTTCCTAGGTATAAGGCAAGGAAACCCCAGAGGGCAAGGACAGTGGGGCCCAAGCTCTTATCAAGAGAACAATAGAGGCCAAACTGTTATCAGCGAAAGATATGAAACCCAGCTGTCCTCAGGGGAAGGATGACAGCCCCGGACTGTTATCTGCCCTGACCATTTGCAAAAAGAAAGGAAACCAAACTCCAGAATAATGCTGACCAGCAAGAATAATGATGACCAGCAAAAAATATATGTTGACCAGAAGAAAATAAAACTGTGAAGAGCATGATCCAAGAAGGCGGAACCAGGGAGGGGACATGCTTGAATATGCATTAACCCCTCACAGCAAGGAGGGGATAAAAAGGGTATCCCTGAGATACCAGGTGTGTTCCTGGCAAGGCGCCAGGGCACCCGGCCGTTTTAACCCTTTGCTTTATTTCTTATGTCTCCTAATTGTCTTTTATTTATATTAAATTCTTTTTATAATTTATTAAGTGAATCTCGTTTTTAAGAATTTTGGGGGCTCTCGCCCGGGATAAGCACCTCACCTCTAGGACCACCGGAGATCCAGAACGGGGAAACAGGCGCGCCCCTGCTGAGTTCAGCAGACCCCGCTCCGTTTCTCCTAGCGTGGGCCAAGCGGCTGCAGGTCAAAACCCCGAGGACAAGAAGGAGAGGAATAAAGCAAAGGAAAGGGGAAAAGGCTCCCTAAAAACCGCGGTATTTTTGCTCCATAATTCTTGTGCACGAAGACCCAAAGAAGAAGATGGGTTGTAAGTAATCTTTGGGGGGAGTGGGAAGCGGGGGTTGCAAGATACCCCCGGGGTTACTGGGACTGGGTCTCAGGGGAGGGGTTAGCCCCTCAGGAAAGGGAGCCCAAGGTTTTCCTGGCACAATCCACTGGGACAACAGAGTAAAATGTGGATTCTCTAAAACTTTGTCAAGTTGAAGATTAAATCAAAAAAATTTGGACTTAAAACTGCCAAATTCAGGAATAATCCAAGAAACTTGAGATATTTGACATATTACAGTGCCCATGGGCGTATATTAACAAGTAACTGGGAAGTAAAGAGCACCTTATTGTCTTGCTGTGACTGGGTGGAGTTGAATGAACAGATGTGAGAATGCGTAAATAGGTGTGATTGTTGCATTAAAGTTTGGGTTTTTTTGGAATTGTGTTGCTAAAGAGGAAAGGTTTCCTGTGCTGTGCTGGAGTAAGAGTGAACACGGGTCGATGTTTCCACAGGGACTGGATCACGGTGGGGACACATGGAGTGATTCACTTCCTCCCTGCGAGCTCCTGTCTTGGAGCCCCGGGGTGGGGGGGACAAACCAGAACTGGGTTTTGTAGCCCAGGAGCCGCGGGGGTGCTGTATCAAATCTGTTCTCAGTGGGTCTGGTCTCAGAGTAAAGCCAAGGTTATCTTTAGTGGTGATGGTCCCTCCACGCCTTTCTTCCCCCCCCGGGCAACAAGAGCTGCTTGCGGGGGAGGGATCGCTTTGGTGAGCTGGTATGTGATTCAGCGTTTGAAGTTGTTTGTTTTTTGGTTTTTTTAGAAGTTTTTTTTGCCCCACTGTGGCAGCGGTGAAAGGTTTTCCTGGGACATCGTGCTCCCAGGGCTACTCCCTGCAGAGCTATTGGGACGGAGGGGCGGGTCAGCCTCAGGAGTGCAAGGGAACTCCTGGAGCTCCGGCCGGCGGTGAGTCGGGCCGAACCCTGATAAGATCAGGGCACGGAGGGTGCCCTGAGGGGATGAGTTCAGCCTATCCCTTTTGAGTAAAGTGAGGGCAGGGGGCTTCTAAGTCTTGGTGCCCCTGGATTGTTTAAACTTATTCTGGAGCTCTCAAGCCGCAGAGCTGTGTTTAGGTGGCTGCCGGCAGGCTGGATTGAACCACAGATGCTGGTTCGGGTTCCCTGCTCCAGGCACAGGGGGATCGGAGGAGCTCTCAGTGACTCCTGGAACCTCCTGAAGCTGTGAAACAGGCCGGGAACATGCCCAATGGTGAGAGAGCCAGGCGAGCCCCTCTGGGACCCAGGTTTTCTAGGCCGGGGTCTTATGAGACCTTGGGCACATTAAGTTCTGTGATTCCGAGAGTAAGGACTGGTGTCAAACTGTTTCAGAGAGCTTTTTCTTAGCCAGATGTGTGAGTGAGATATGGAGCAGTACTGGCGTATGGTATCAGCTCCAAACCAAGGGAGCTGCAAGTTGCAAGCCTTTGTTTTACCAGGTTCTGAGAGAATTCCGTGTATGATAGTCCTGTGGGCTTCTGCAGCAGTAAGCTGTGTCAGTGATTAAAATTTGAGATTTCAAGAAAAGCAGAGAAGTTTTGGAGAGAAGCTTAGAAGAATTCCAAGAAATGCATCCTGGGAGAAAGTAGAAAAAGAAGTAAGCTCTGTTTGTTTTTTTTTCTTGAGTGACTGCAATATTTATTTTGTAGAGAAACAAACCCATTTCTTAGTATGCCTTCCAATTTCTTTACTTTAGTGAATATCGTAGAATTTTGTAGTTGATTTTAATTTTAAAGGCAAGTTACAGTAATTTGCATAGTAGTCACTTCTTAAGGTGAAAACTTATCAGGTTGTCAATAAGTGTTAGAGCTGTTAACCCTAATGTTGTTTGTGTCCCGTGCTGATGGGCACAGCCCATGGTTCTTAACAGCAGAACCTGGTACCAGCCTAAAAGCAAAATCCTATGGATTGTTGTAAATCTTTTTACTGCTGCTGAAAATTATTTTGTCTCTCTTTTCACAATATGAAATGCTGATCATCTCTCTGATGATTTCTAAAAAGAGTTATTGTGATGGTGTGTTTAAGTGAAGATCAGGCTCAGAACTGCCATGATTTCTTGTTCTTTTGAATTTGCCAAGAAAGTGCACATGTCTCTAGGAGTGCTTGTGTTGTTTTGCAGCTGTGCTTATTACAGAAGTGGACCCAGTTAAAAGATTAGAGTTAAAATTGTTAGTCTTTCAAGTTGAGAAGAGAATTGTGGAGACTCTAAACTTGGGCTATTTTAATAAGTACATGTGTTAATTTAGAGATGAGTCTTATTTTGTGAAAGAAGAGTTTGAAAACAATTGTAAGACTGGTTCTTGCTATAGATTGTTCATAGTATATAAGCTGCAAGTGCTGTTGAAACATAAAGGTATTGTCAGAAACTTGTCAATGTATCTAAATTCCTGTTATAAATGCAATGGCAAAATAAGGTTAATACAAAAAGCGATTTATTATAAAACAATTTTAATCACAAACAACGAGAGAAAAAACCACAATAAAATAAATCAGCGCAGCGCTGGGTGGACAGGGAGACGTCTATACCTAGAGGTACCGATTTACCCAAATCCACCAAGGAGGGTAGACTGTCCGGGGTTTTTATAGGGATTTTGTGTCCTGAGGCCAAACTCCGAGCAGTTACTGTTCAACAAAGAGTTTAGATGGTTGGTTGAATGGATTTTCTGGAACCGTGGAACTGAATCAATAGACAACTGGGCAGAGTCCATTCACATGTGAAAGGTTCTGAGTGCTTCTTGATTGTATCTTCGCTTGGACTCTCAGGGTGGAGTGTCCAGGTCCGGTGTGGAGCCGATGGGTATCTCGGCTGGGCTCCTCTTATTGTTTGGCCTGATTGCATCTTCAGTCGGGGCTTGCAGGGTGGAGTGTCCAGGTGTGGTGTGGAGTCGATGGGCATCTCGGCCTGGCTCCTCTCATTGTTTAGCCTGATTGTCCGTGTCCTGCTCTTTCTTTCAGGCTGATGAACGTTGCTTAGGGTCGTTACCACCTGAATGGGTAGTTACTGCTGGGTTTGGGGGAAATCCTTAGGCCACACTATATTTTATATAATTTTTACATTGTTACAAATACAGTTATATACTTATTTATTATTTCATGAATTTTTATCCAAGGTTACATTTATCACAGTCCCCCGCCTAATAATTTATCACATTAAAAATTCGTGTTTAACAATATTCGTCCTCTTCCCAGTCTGTAAGTGAATTCCCACAGTATTCCTGAGAAGGGTTGTTTTTATTTTGCTTTCAGGGTCCATCCTTTCCTCATCTCTGGAGAAGCAGAACACTTGATCAAATTGTAAACATACTCAGTCATCATCATTTTTTTAACAAATCAAGAATTATCAGTTCATTACTAAAGGAGGCTTTTTCTTTATGTTTTAAATTTTTACCTTCCCAATACACTTTCCCCCCTATGGTATACGTTTTTAAGTTTGCTTTATTGTAACACAAAGGGTTGACTTTATAATATGCTAAAAAGGTGGATTGTCTTTTTCCTCCTATCCAGACAGTTTTATTACATTGGCTACAGGTTGGAATCGGAGGAAGCATTCCCACTTCTCTCTTATACCTGAAGTGGGTAGCTTTGGCTTTTCTTCTCATAGGAGTCTTAGACTGCCCGTCCTTAAAACCTGCCCCTGAGTGGTAACACCAGAACTCCCCCTTTAATTCACAAAGATTATACTGAGTGCCGTTAGACAAACAAAACCCCTTTTGTCGTTCCGGAGGACAGTCAATTATTCGTCTAGTATCTGTGGCAGTCCGACACTGCTCACACTTCCCCAGGAGACGCTCCCCCGGAGGTACCTCGGGAATCATTCCCTCGGCCAAGCACACAGCTAGACTCAGGACAGTCAGGATTCCCCACTGGTGTATCCCTCTGCCTTGCCCTTCGCCCGTATAGAAATATACGGCGGGGATTACCATCTTCTCGGCAGCAAGGATATTCTTCAGGGGCCCTTGTAGTCCTAATGGCGTACCTTCTCTTGAAAGTAGCCCACCGAGACAACTTAATTGTGTCTGTCCTGCACGGTACCTTGACTGTCTTTCGGCACTCGATTTCTAAAGCTTCTGCCTTGGAGTCTAGTTTACCTCTAATCCCCTTTTGAAAAAGCAGGTACCACTCAGGAGAGTCAAGTTCTAAAAACCCCGCCCGGGTGACAAGTATTAAGAAACGGCTAGTCAGCTCCTGTTCTTTAGTCAGACAATCGGTACACAATCCCTTAGGCCTGTACCCTCCCCAACCGTGGGTTACCCAAATTTGTTTACAATAAGCACATTTAAAATGTATATATGGAAAACAATCACAGTTTGTGTTGATGTAACTTATCTGGTCTGCAGCTCTACGATCTCAGAACAATCATGTACTAATTTCTCTGGAGGTTCACCGAATAGAAACTGAGCAGGATTTTGTGCAGAAGTGGTTTTCAATTCCAAACCAGGTGAGCTGATTAAGATGGCTTCATATTTTAGAAGCCTGGAATCAGTCAGCCACTTCTCTGCTTTTTGCTGCAATATGTTTCTCACATCGTGGGGAGTGTAAACTACCAGGGGAGCCCCAAAAGTTATTTTCTTCGCTTCTCCCACCAACAGAGCCACCGCTACAATTGCCTGTAAACACGTAGGCCAACCCCGACTAACAGGATCTAAGATTTTTGAAAGAAACCCTATAGGCTTCCTTTTGCCTGCCCATTCCTGAGTCAGGACTCCCTGTGCTCTTTGTCCACTCACATCCACAAACAACTGGAATTCTTTATTCGTATCTGGTAGAGTTAGTACGGGGGCAGTCATAAGAACAGTTTTCAATTTCTGGAAATTAGACTCATCCTGTTCAGTCCACTTCAGCCTGTCAGTGTTTAATCTTTCATACAAAAACTTCGCTTTTTCACTGAAACCCTCAATCCACTGCCTGAAATATCCCAAGAGCCCTAAAATTTGTCTAATTTGCCTTTTTGTTCTTGGTGCAGGCAATGCAAGGATGCCTGCTACCCTCTCCGGGTCCAATTTTTTTTTTCCCTTGAGATATCCAATGTCTGAGGTATTTTATTTCGGGCTCTGTGAATTGCAGCTTGGATTTTGAGACTTTCAAACCCTTCTTTCCTAGAAAGTTCAACAAGGCAATAGTGCTTTTCCTCACACTCTCCTCAGTCGGTCCAGCTATTAGCAAGTCATCTACATACTGCAAAAGCTTTGTCCTGTCCTCAAGAACAAATTGGGTTAACTGTTCTAAAGCTTGCCCGAAAAGGTTTGGAGACTCCACAAACCCCTGGGGGAGGACTGTCCACCTTAGCTGTTGCTTTCGGTTTGTATCTGGGTCCTCCCACTGAAATGCAAAATAATCTCTACTCCTTTCATCCAGAGGGCAAGTCCAAAAAGCATCTTTCAAATCAATCACACTATACCACACATCTTCCGGTGAGAGTCTATTTAGTAAAGTATAGGGGTTGGCCACCACCGGGAATCTAGTCCGGGTCCTAGCGTTTACTGCTCTTAGGTCCTGGACCAATCGGAAACTGCCATCCGTCTTCCTTACAGCCAGGATGGGGGTGTTATGTTGAGACATGCAAGGTTCTAAAGTACCTCCTTTTAAGAGGTCATCAATTATTTGTTTCAACCCCCTTCTCCCCTCCGTCGGGATGGGATATTGTTTAACCCTTATAGGGTCCTCAGGGTTCTCGATTTCTATTTTGATAGGTTTGATATCTAGCTTTCCTACCTCTCCTTTTGAATGCCATACTTCAGGGTTTATTTTCTCCTCATCTTTAGGAGTCAACTTGAATATTTTCACCACCAATTCAGAATTTTTAATGATGATATTAATTCTTAAAGCGACAATCATGTCCCTTCCTAACAAATTGTAATCTGCTTCTTCCACTAATAGTAAATTCTCTAAGCAAATTTTATTTTCAGATTCTATTTCCACATCTTTTATTACAGGCACTTCAAAGGGGTCTCCCTTTGCACCGATTACAAAAACCTTTTCTCTGCTAGCCACACATCCGTACGGCAATTTCTGCAGGGTACTTCTCTCTTCCCCAGTATCCACAAGAAACCTTACCTCCTGTCGTTGGGGGCCCACTTTTAATTTTATCAAGGGCTCCTTGGATGTTCCGGTCCCCAAATTAAAGAGCCCCCGACACCCCTAATCCTCCTGAAAAATTTTCTCGTCTTTTATTCTTTGTCTACAATTCCGCTGAACGTGTCCTACCTGTTTACAGTAGTAGCATTCAGGGGGTTGTCTCCGTGGGGCCGGGGCTGCCCGGTGAGAACCTCGACCTTTTCCGGGTAGTGTTTTAAACTTACCCTGTATCTGCTCTTGTTTCTGGACCTCTTTCACTGCAGCTACTAAAACCTTAGCTTGCAATTTCTGCTTCTCATCTTCTCTCCTCATGTATACCTTTTGAGCTTCCCTTAGGAGCTCCTGGAGGCTTTTATCTTGCCACCCCTCGATCTTTTCTAATTTTCTCCTAATGTCTTCCCAAGATTTAGCAACGAATTGTGTTTTTAACAGAACCTCCCCCACAGGAGAGTTCGGGTCAGTCCCAGAGTAAATCTGTAAACTTTGCCGTAATCTCTCGATCCATTCAGTGGGTGATTCCTCTTTCCCTTGACACTCTCCAAAAACTTTGCTAATATTCTGGCCCCTAGGGACTGCTTCTCTTATACCTTGGACAATTATGCTCCTTAAATCCATCATGTTCCGTCTGCCTTCCTCCGTCTGTGCATTCCAGCTCGGGCTTACGCTAGGCCATTTCTGGTTACCTGGCGTCCCCTGTGGATTGCGTCTGTCCCAGTCTCTGATACCGGCTTGTTTAATCATCTCTCTTTCCTCCTGATTAAACAATGATCTTAGGATTGCCATAAGATCGTCAAAGGTATAAATACTACTCCCTAAAAATTCGTCTAACCTCTCAGCCACACCAAAAGGATCATCTAACAACCGCCCCATCTCTTTCTTAAATGCCCTTACATCTCCAGAGTTAAGGGGTACATTCACAAAACCGATCACTCCCGGGGCCGTCGGTACTTCCCTAAGAGGGAACAACCAGTGCCCTTCTTCATTCTCTCTCTACTCATCACCCATAATTCTCGCTCTCAAACGGGTTCTACTTGCGGGAGTGGAGTTGGTGATTGTGGGTTGCCTCCCCGTTATCAATTGTGGGAACTCCGCCGCCACCCGGTTGACTGGAGGGATCCCCTCCGTTATATGGGAGGGTCCCGGTTGTGGCGGCTGGAACGGCAAGGACGGACAGGGTGATCCCCAGCCTTGTGCAGGAGAAACCTCCAAAGAGGCTACTGTGGCTACGGTGTTTGCAGGCGGGGAAAGGGGAAGGGCTGCCGGCATCGCTGCCGGCACCGAGTCTCCCGCTTGAGACACATGCATCTCAGTGGGTTGGTCTCGGGGGCCCAAGGGTGCTGAAGGCACCACTTGATCTGCAGAGGAAGGTCCAGCCGGTCCATGATATGGGGGTGGTAAGTGGTCAAGGGGTTCCCAGGATTCAGCTCTCGACTCACGTTTTTCTTTTTGTTTCATTGGGAATAGCCCTACTCTGACGTTTACCCAGAGCTTAGCATATTCCTTCTCAGGATCTGAGGGGACCTTGTTCTCCACATAGGAGAATAACTTATTACACGTCCATTTTTCAAATGTGCCTAACACTGGCCAAGTGAGGTGACTTCTCAACTCCTGTCCTCCTCAAACCTCCATACAATAATGTATTAATTTTGCCTTTGATTTTCCCTTCCTCTGGGGACAATCTTCCCAGTGTTTTAGCATCCACCCCAAGGGACTTTCCAGCGGGATGTCTGGTGATTCCTCCCCCTGATCGGAGAGATTTTTCCCTGTGCTTTTTCTTTGAAGCTTACTCTTTTTCTGCCCCATACTTCACAAATATATATAATTTTCTTACCTGTCTTCGACTTCTCCGTGAGTCGGTATCAGTTTCTGCATTGTGTGCTTACTCTAGGAATCAAAATTTTGCCGATACTCACCCTTCAGCAAGCTGAGCTGAGGTCTCTTGTAATTGGTACTTTTGATCCTCTTCTGGACCTCTACCTGGGTCCGTTAACTAAAAGGGTTTACCAGTTCCCGAGCTCGACAGGACGTATCCTTCCCCTTTTAGTTCCTTGCGATCAGTCCCCCGAGACACCCTTTGGTCTCAGGTTTTTACAAGTGTGTGTCGAGAAAAAAAGCTTTCACTCTGGATCGCTTCCTTCACGGCCGGCCAATTCCCTCGCGGGAGGATGGAAACGCGGTCTTGAAGTCCACACTCGCCCCGTGATCAGATCACGTCTCACACACTCGCCCGATCGCCCACTCAACCAGCAGTACTTACAGCCATTTTCCTGCGTGGATGTCTTTGTGCACAACAGACGTTTTACAAGCAAAACAAGCCGCAGCTTCCCGAAGGGTATCTCGGCTGGGCTCCTCTTATTGTTTAGCCTGATTGTCCGTGTCCTGCTCTTTCTTTCAGGCTGATGAACGTCGCCTAGGGTCGTTACCACCTGAATGGGTAGTTACTGCTGGGTTTGGGGGAAATCCTTAGGCCACACTATATTTTATATAATTTTTACATTGTTACAAATACAGTTATATACTTATTTATTCTTTCACGAATTTTTATCCAAGGTTATATTTATCAGAATTCCTGTAAAAATAAAAGACCTGATCATATCTTGTCACGAGAAAAGTTACACTAGAGATTATTCACATTAAGCAGCTGTTTGAGGATAGACTCCTTTGTACCTGTAGAAGAAAATTTAGAGAAGAATGATGTCTGTGTCTTCATTTCTAGCTTGACTGAAGATCTGTTCAAGGCAGTAGAAATAGTAATTGCAGGTTTGTTTTAGTTGGTAAAAGTAGCTGGCTAGCTGACTGGTCTATGTCTAGCCTTTGGGACTTTGGGGAGGGTCCCCAAAAGGAGGTGTTGGAATTTGTAGTTGATTCTGAAGCAAAGTAATTTGTGTAGTGGAGATTCTGGAGGGATGTGGTGTAAAGAGTGCGAGATGATAGTGGCAGAGAGAGAGAGAGAGGTTTGCGATGCCTTTCATTAGAGTTGTAAAGATTTTTAGAAAGAGAGTGAGAAATGTCTTGTTGGCTCCAAAGAGTGTGCACTGGCTTGTGAGGAGAAAAAAAAAACTTTCAAGCGCGATTAGAGGTGAGAATTGTGCCCGAAATAGGAGATGTTAGGAGTATCTGGAGCGCTGGGTTAGGAGTTGCTAGGTTTAAGTGTTGTTTTATTGCTTTTATGTAAAGCGGCTGCAGCAGGACCCGGTCCCTGTGAGTGGCGAACAGCGGGGCCCGGTGTGGCGGCTCCCGGTCCTCTCCCACCCGATGTGAAGGGTGGCAGAGCGCGGTTCGTGAGGGGCGCTGCTGGAGCGGGACCCGCCGTGTCTGTGCCGGGGTCTCGAGGGGTGAGAGGTGCCGGGAGTGCTCGCCGGCCCGGCAGCGGTGCTGGGTGAGGTTTGCTGCTGAGGAGCAAGCTGGCCCAGCAGAGGAGCCCCAGACCAGAGCACTGTGGACTCCGGGCTCTGCCCCTCGGCTGTGGTGGGAGCTGAGTGTGTTTGAAAATGCCAGTCCTGTGTGTGAAGGGACGGCACAGCAGGGAAAGAGGAGACACAAGCTTTGCCCCAGGGTCAGCACGCAAGTGACAGCCCCTCCCTGCAGAGCGAGCTGCTGAAACAGCCTGCTTGGCCCAGAGCTGCGGCAGCAGGAGGGGGAGAGAGAGATGGCCTGAAAAAAAAACCCTGCTGGGAATGGGAAAGAAGGAACGGAACAAAGGCCGAAGAAACAGACCGGTGTATGATGAGACCAAAGCAAAAGTAGTCTAGCTCGTTAGGTTCTGAAAACCTCATCAAAGTGTTTAATTTCTTGAAATAAGATCTCTTTTTCTCTTATTTTTTTTCCCTTTCTTTCTTTTACTCTTGTTGTTAAAAGGAAGGGGTTTGTTCTAAGAAACCAATAAAAGAAGTTTGTGAAGCTAAACAAGTAAATATTAACCAAAGGGTAAAAAGGTAATGAATGTAATTTATTTGAAGTCAAAACTAACCTAGCCTTCCTTGTTTAACTAATTTGAACGCGCAGAAAGAGATTGGCTCCTATGTTAACTGTTAAATTTTGCTTAACCCAAGAATTTTAAAGAATACTGATGGAAAATTTTGATGTGATGTTTTCATTCTCCCTGTGTTATTAAGAAATTGTTTTCAGGTACTACTGATAATTAAGGCAGAGAAGATGCAATCTGAACCAAAGAGTGAAGTTGGATTCACACCAATAAGATCAAAAGACCTGAGGACTGGACTGTAACACCCAAACCGAGTGATACAAACTGGACTCTTGGATAGAGGCCGGCAGTAATAAACTGAAACAATCCAAATGATCCAAGGAATGAGCTAAGAATCATGCCTAACTGAGAAGTAAGACCAAGCCTGTATCAGTAGTTTCAAGTCCTGCCTGGACAAGTTCTGGGACACTTTCAATACCCACCTTGGGGAGGAAAACTCCCACTCCAAACAGGAGGACTGGGGCTGTTTTGGTCGGGAAATCCTTGTATATTTTTGCTTTTGCCTGTGATTGTATAAAGGAGGGGGGGAGAACCACAACTTCCATCAGTGCCACATCATATACCTTGTCTAAATCATCCCAATACGGGACATGCTATCTGGATTAAATATAAGTGTTTAAATTAGAGAATAATAGGTATTATGGTTCACAAAGTTAAGCCTCTCATTGCAGGAAGTGTTGGGTGCCAAATCTATTAAGAATAACTTAAATGATAACTTTTTTTTACAGATGGGAAATTACTAGTGCGTGTTGAGTGGGAAGTACCTGAGGAACGGTGGGAAACTGCTGTTAAAAGGTGTTAAAAGAAATTTGCTTGGAAATTACAAAAGAGGAAGTGACAAGGAAATAGGGGGCAAGACCAGACTGACCACTACAACTCGCCACCGAGAAGAATATGAAACACCTGCTGTGAGCTGCAACCTCATAGGCAGGATTGGTGGGGGTGTAAGTCATACTGGACCCCTATTATTCCTTCTTCTGTCACTTATCCTTTTCCCTTTTGGGACACCAGCAAAGCCATGTTACAAATGCTATTAAAAGCTTTACATGGAGAGACACCGGGGTTTCTTTCTTATTACCCACACCAATATCAATAGTCACTGCTATAACCCATCCAAATGAAGTACCTGTATGCACAAAGGGGAAAATATTAGACCACAGAAAATCTAGGAACAAGTAGTAACAGATTAGAAAACAACTGCCCAAAAAGAGAAAAAGATGGATTTGCTTCACAGTTGTTGCCAAGAAAAATAACTAAGATTTGGTAAGAGACATGGTAATAGAACCAGATTCTCCCAGTGTAATAATACAGAGAAAAATCCTTACTCTGGAATCCCAGAAATAGCCAAATATAAATCAACAGAAAAATTACTATTAGAAAGCACCAGATGGCTTATTTTGAGATATGTGAGAAAAGTGCATACCCAAAGCTCCCTTCGCAATGGAAGGGGAGTTGTACTCTTGTTGCCCGATCCGAAGAAAACACAAACAACCGAAGTCGTTTATGCGGTGCTTTATTGAGGGCCCGGGAGCCTGTGGACTAGCGTCCAAAGACAGAGCCCCATTTCACAGAAAAATCACAGGGTTTTTATATGTTTTCTACACGATTTCTTCATCATCATAATTTCTTAATTCTCTCTCACTACCTGGTACGATTATCTCTCTGACATTTAAATTTTGCCAAAAGTACATTCCTAGATTATCTCCTAGTTACACTGCTTACATTGCAATATCTGCCGTATAGTTCATCTGCAGGTTACATGTGGCCTACCAAGCCTTAGCATAACTACTACTAATGTCAAACTAATGCTAACTAATACAGTTTATTGAACCAAATGGCAACAATTCCCCCCCTTTTGAGCATTCTTCAATCTTCTGCGAGAATGCTCAACTCTTAGTTATCGTTGGTTCTTTCAAATGCTGGATTATACTGCCCAACGACATCTTCATACTTCGGAGGAGGTCGGCGTCTTTCATTGAGGCGTACCTCATTGGTTCTTGTCAAGGCTTTTATCACTCTTCTGGTGCGTCTTGTTTCTTTTTCGATGACTCCTAGAACACACTTATAGTCTAACCAAACGATTAAAGACAAAACTACAAATAACAGAATGTACTGTACTATTGACAAAACCCATCCAGAAACCTGAAGTCCTAAGGACTCAAATATAGCTCCGATCCAATTATGTTGTGCTTCTTTTTCAATTTCTCTTGTTTTGGATTCAATCGTTTCTAATTGAGAAATATCTTTTTCTACTTCAATGGTCACATTTGAAATATGGATGCAGCAATGGTCAATTTTCGTTTTTAGATATTGACACACACCACGCTCTTTTAACAATAGCATATCTAGTGCCATCCTGTTCTGTAAAGTCATTCGGGATGTGGCTTGTAATTGCAAATTCATGTCTTTAAATCCTTTAATTGTTTGATTCATCCACTCCACCTGACTACTCGATTGAGGTCGCCAAGGGGTGTGTAAGTCCCAAGATATGTCTAACATCCTGGCCACCTCTTGTACTATTCCTGCTGTAAAGTGTGGGCCTCTATCTGATGACAGTCCTAACGGTACCCCAAATCTTGGAATAATTTCCTTCAACAGTGTTTTGACCACTTCCTTTGCCTGATTGGTGCGACAAGGAAAGACCTCAGGCCATCCTGAAAAAGTGCATACATACACTAAAAGATACTTAAAGTTCTGTGCTTTCGGTAATTCTGAAAAATCTACTTGCCAGTAATCTCCTGGTTCTGGTCCCACTTGTAATTTCTCTAACTGAATCTGTTTCCTAACTATTGGGTTATTCTTCAAACAAGTTGAACACATGGCATTCACCCATTTTGCCAATGTTAACATCTGGTTAGAAATTACTTCTCTTTTTAGAAATGTTACCAATGCCTCTGCTCCCCAATGGCATTTATTATGTTCCGTCTCTAAGATGGCTTTCATAATTCGGGTGGGAACTACAAC
Source organism: Pseudopodoces humilis (assembly GCF_049639895.1). Lineage (NCBI taxonomy): Eukaryota > Metazoa > Chordata > Aves > Passeriformes > Paridae > Pseudopodoces > Pseudopodoces humilis. Next base: position 1,553,016 of record NC_142230.1, read on the forward strand.
TTGTCCCATGATTGTTACATACCATCCAGTTGCATTCTTTTGCGCTTTCAGCAGCGATGCTAGTTTTTCATCATCCGGGGAATACTTCGGTTCCTGAATTAAATGTGGAGTTACAGGACTCACCTTAGTGGGTATCAGGGCCATTTGAGTCCACACTTCTCTGGCCGCTTCTCATGCTGTGACATCAGCTAATTTGTTTCCTCGATATATTTTTCCTTCCTCCTTCTGGTGACCTCTCACATGCATTATTGCAACCTTTTTAGGTTGGTGTACTGCATCTAGCAAGGCTAGAATTTCAGTTCTATATTTGATAGTAGTTCCTTGGGAGTTTAATAACCCTCGTTCTTTCCACAAGGCGCCATGAATGTGCACAACCCCAAAAGCATATTTAGAATCAGTCCATATATTCACTTTCTTTCCGGAACTTAACATTAGGGCTCTAGTGAGTCCAATGATCTCAGCTCGCTGAGCTGATGTTCCAGGAGCCAAAGCTTTTGCTTCCACTACAGTGGTAACTGTTACCACTGCATATCCCGCATACCTGGTACCGTTTTCTACAAAGCTGGACCCGTCGGTGAACAGTTCCCAATCCGGATCTTCCATTGGAACATCTTTCAAATCCATTCAGCTGGCATACACTTGTTCAATCACCTCCATGCAGTCATGTGCTAATTCTCCTTCTTCCTGCCCACTGCGGAGAAATTCTGCTGGGTTAACATGATTAGTCATTTTTAGATCTACATCATCCTGTTCTCTCAGAATTGCTTGGTATTGCAGCATTCTGCTGGATGAAAGCCAGTGACCCCCCTTTTGTTCCAAGACTGCCAGTACCATGTGAGGCACAAATACCTCTATTTTCCTTCCCAAAGTCAATTTCCTGGCTTCCTGGATGAGGATCACTGTGGCCGTAACTGCCCGCAAGCATGACGGCCAACCAGCACTTACTGTATCTAGTTGCTTCAAGAAATACCCTACCGGGCGTTTCCAGGAACCAAGTCTCTGAGCTAGCACTCCCAGTGCCAATTTCTGTCTCTCATTCACATACAACTGAAAGTCCTTGTTTAAATCTGGAAGGCCTAATGCCGGAGCTTCTTTCAATGCCTGTTTCAAGTCTTCAAAGGCCTTTTTCCTCTGTCGATTCCAGCTCAACTGCGGTTCTTTCAACGCTTCATATAATGGTTTAGCTAGAAGTCCAAAATTCAGAATCTACAGCCTGCACCACCCTACCATTCCTAGAAAGGACCTTAGTTCTTGATAGTTCCTGGGAAGGGGAATAGCACAAATAGCTTCCACTCGATTGACTCCCAACCGTCTCTGGCCTTGGGTGATTTCACATCCCAAATATATTACACTTTCTTTTATCAGCTGTGCTTTTTCTTTTGACACTCAGTAGCCAGCTTGGCCCAGCATATTCAACAGAGCAATAGTCAATTTCAGACACATTCCTTTTTCTGCTGTCGCTAAAAAGATGTCATCCACGTACTGAAGAATGACATAAGAGGAAGGTAACGCTCTTACCTCAGCAGTCTTCCATTCTTCCAATTCCTTCGCCAGTTGATTTCCAAATATGGTAGGGCTGTTTTTGAATCCTTGCGGCAGTCGAGACCAGGTGAGCTGTCTCTTTCTTCCAGTATCAGGACTCTCCCATTCAAAGGCAAAATATTTCCTGCTTTCCAATGCCAGAGGGATGCAGAAGAAAGCATCTTTCAAATCAATAACAGAAAACCATTTAAATGTTTCTGACACAGATGTTAATAAAGTATACGGATTGGCAACCACTGGGTGAATGTCTTTAGTAATGTTATTAATTGCCCTTAAATCTTGCACTAGCCGATACTTACCATTGGATTTTCTAACTGGAAAAATAGGAGTGTTAAAGTCTGATTCACATTCCTGCAAAATTCCTTGTGCTAAAAACTGAGTTATCAAAGGAGCGACACCCTGTTTAGCTTCTAACTTGATTGGGTATTGTTTTATTCTCACTGGCTGAGCTCCTTCTTTTAATTCTACTACCACTGGCTGAGCAGCTTTTGATTTTCCTGGATTCCCAGTCTCCCATACCCAAGGTACTACAGCTTGATCTACTTCAATAGGAATAGGAGAGGGATCAATTTCTTTTATTACAAACAATTTAGCAATTTCCTCTCCCGGAACCTCTAATTTCACCCTCTCATTCTCGAATATGATTCTGACATTTAATGATGACAACAAATCTCTGCCAAGCAATGGCTTGGGGCAATTAGGCATGTACAAAAACTGATGATCTAATTCTTTTCCTCCAAATCTCAAATTTAATGGTTGTAAAAAAAAAAGGGTCTTTCTTCTAATTGTCTTGTTGCCCCCACTACCTGTATGGTAGTATCGCTGATAGGTCTTAACCTTTTGTTTAAAACTGAATGCGTTGCCCCCGTATCCACGATAAACTCTTGTTCTTTTCCATCAATATCAATCCTGACCCTCAAGTCCTGTTCTAGTCAGCTTTGATTCTGATAATTTCTCAATACAAATGCTTGGGCGCTACCTACTGGATTCACGGGGTAACCTGTTGGTCCATTTACTGGCATTCTTCCCAATCCAGCTTTCACTGGGCACTCATTCTTCCAGTGTCCTAACTGACGACAGAACACGCATTGATTGGGAGCAATCCCTCCTTGCTGGGGACTAGGAGGGGCCATTCCCCGTCCTCCAAATTTAACATTCTGGAATCCTGCCCTGCCACGTCCAGAACCACGACCGCGCCCAAAACCACCTCTGCCTCCCCCCCCTTTCACTGGCTTGCTGCATTATAGCTAGTATGTTCGCCTGCTGTTTCTTGGCCGTTTCTTTTTCTCTGTTATTATAAACTTTCCAAGCCACCTCTAGCATTTTATCCAGATCACGAGTATCTTGTCCTTCTAATTTCTGCAGGTTTTTTTTTTTGTTGTTGTTGTTGTTGTTTTTTTTTTTTGCGGATATCTTCCTGTGTCTGACCCAAAAAGTTTAAAGCAAGCTGCAATTTTCCTGTTTCACTGTCGATCTCCAAATCAGTGAAGCGTCTAGCAGTTTCTTTAAGTCTTTCTAAAAATGCCAAGGGAGATTCATTTTTATCCTGCTTGACAGAATACAGTTTTGACCAATTTATCGTCTTAGGCATCTCAGTCCTGATTCCCTCTACTAACAACTCCTGGTACACCTTGATAGATTCCATTTCTCCGACCCTGTTTGGATCCCACCCCGGATCATCGCTCGGAACTAAGTAATTTACTGTTTTTACTGTACAACGCAGCCTAATTACCTCTCGAGCATGCTCTTTCATTGCCTGTAACACCATCTCCTTTTCGGTAAAATCCATCAAAGTGTCTAACAAAACCTGCATGTCATTTCAATCTGGATTCTGGGTTTTAATTATCATTTTGACCACCTGGGCCAACTTCTCCGGATTCTCCCGGTAACAGCCTGCTGACTGCTTCCAAATCACCAGATCTCCTGGGGAGAAAGGCACTTTCACAAGCACTTTCTCTCCTTGGGGTCCCATAGCTTCCCTTAAAGGGGCAATAAGCTGGGATTCCCCGTAATTTTTACGTCCCTGTCTAGTTCGTGCCGGAAGCGGAGTATTTCGCCGATTCTGGGGAGAGACAGGGGAAGGGGTTTTAGGTCGGATAACAACTTTCTTAACATTCCCCGGTACTGCCGTTAAATTTGCCACCTCTTCCTCCTCATCCTCATCCTCAGTGCTGGTTTCTGGTAACGGTGGATACAAAGAGGAATGGGGTGAGACAGAGGGAAGAGGCGAGACAGCAGGAGGGGTTGAGACAGCAGGAGGGGTTGAGACAGCAGGAGGGGTTGAGACAGCAGGAGGGGTTGAGACAGCAGGAGGGGTTGAGACAGCAGGAGGGGTTGAGACAGCAGGAGGGGTTGAGACAGCAGGAGGGGTTGAGACAGCAGGAGGGGTTGAGACAGCAGGAGGGGTTGAGACAGCAGGAGGGGTTGAGACAGCAGGAGGGGTTGAGACAGCAGGAGGGGTTGAGACAGCAGGAGGGGTTGAGACAGCAGGAGGGGTTGAGACAGCAGGAGGGGTTGAGACAGCAGGAGGGGTTGAGACAGCAGGAGGGGTTGAGACAGCAGGAGGGGTTGAGACAGCAGGAGGGGTTGAGACAGCAGGAGGGGTTGAGACAGCAGGAGGGGTTGAGACAGCAGGAGGGGGGGGGGGGTGAAGCAGGAAGCGCACCGGGTGACACCATAAAAGACAAATCCTCCTCTGGTCGAGAGGTTAAGGCTAAGCACTGAACACATTTAGATCCTTCTTTACAACCCCCGCACTTAAATTCTTTCATCTTTAATACCATTATTCCACACTCAGTCTGCCATTCCTTTTTACGGTGCAGTAAATGGAACAGGTCTAAATACTGTATTTCATCCTATTTTTCATTTTCCTCCAGATAGCGCATTAACGAATTTATGGTGTCAAAATCCACAGTACCATTCTCTGGCCATGACGGCCCTTCTCGCCGATATTCGGGCCACCAATGATTACAATAGTCAATCATTTTGTCCTTACTCATCTCCTGGAAAAACCTTTCACTTTTCCACCTCTTCAGTAAACATCCCAGCGGGGTATTTTCTGGGATACCTTTATTAGACTGAACCATAAACTTAAGTGTCTTAAATGGCATTTTAAACCTTACTCACAGCCGTACCAAAAACTCGGTAACCAATAGCAACAACCAATATGCAGCAATATATAAAACAATAAAACCACAATCAATATTAACAGTCCAACAAAATCAATCATACCACACACTCACACAACAATCACTTCAATACTGAGGTAGTTTCCTTTTTAGCAGCAACAAATTCAACCAACAATTATATCCAAAACAAACAAACAAAAAGGACTAAATACCAAATAAATACCAGACCAATCCAACTTGCCGCTTCTCGACGCCGCGAGGGGCAAGTGCCGGACCTGCGCAGCTTTCGCCGGCGCCTAGGCTTCCCAGACCAACCAGACGTCTTAGCCCAACCCTGCGAGGATTGCCGCCTCGTCTTATGAGCAGGCACCCAAACCAGAAAAAAAAATAAAGCACCTTCGGGCTTACCTTTTGCAGTTGTCCGTCAGGTGCGGGGGTCGGGCACGAACCGATGACTCCCCGAGAATCACTCGGTGCCGGCGTGGAGTGGATCAGAACGCAAACCGCCCCAGGCACCTTCAGAGTCCTGCCGCGGTCGCCAGAAAACTGTTGCCCGATCCAAAGAAAACACAAACAACCGAAGTCGTTTATGCGGTGCTTTATTGAGGGCCTGGGAGCCTGTGGACTAGCGTCCAAAGACAGAGCCCCATTTCACAGAAAAATCACAGGGTTTTTATATGTTTTCTACACGATTTCTTCATCATCATAATTTCTTAATTCTCTCTCACTACCTGGTACGATTATCTCTCTGACATTTAAATTTTGCCAAAAGTACATTCCTAGATTATCTCCTAGTTACACTGCTTACATTGCAATATCTGCCGTATAGTTCATCTGCAGGTTACATGTGGCCTACCAAGCCTTAGCATAACTACTACTAATGTCAAACTAATGCTAACTAATACAGTTTATTGAACCAAATGGCAACACTCTGACGAGACAGAAATCAGTTGGGGGTGTTAGTTTTGGAAGTCCTAAAAAGAAATAAAAGAGAATGGTTTTGAGCACCTCAAAAATGGGGAGATGAGAAATGGCCCCTGAACGCATATTGGAAACATTCTTGGGCACAAGATGGAAGTTGGGGATATCGAACCCCAATTTTTGCATTATGAAACTCCAAGCTGTTGTAGAAATCATAACCAATAAAACAGCTGGGGCTATGGAACTAATAGCCAGTCAGAGATGAAAAGCCAGAGCTGCAATATATCAGAGTAAGCTGGCTTTAGACTATTTATTAGCTAAAATAAGGGGTGTTCTGTGAAAAAAATTAATACATAAGATTGTTGTTTTCAATGACAATAAAAATGCCATTCTTGATATTGCCAAGGATATCAGAAAAATGGCCCATGTGCCGGTCCAAAAATGAAAATCAGTAATGACCACTAATTGGTGGGATAATGTACTGGGGATAGAGCAGTAGAAGAAGCTAAGCTTCTTCCCCTTGTAGCAGTGCTACAGCTGGTTTAATAGTTCTTCTTTGTTTAATCCCCTGTTTAATTTGGCTGATCACCAATATAGTTCAAAGCATAGCAAATGCCTATAGACCTGAAATTAGCTACATCTGGAATAGAAAAAAACAAAAAAAAAAAATCATGGTATTAAGAAAACAAAATAATGTGAAAAATCTGTTGGAAGAAGATAAATTGATTTGTGAATAAATAAACGAGTGCTAGAAGCTAGAAAACAAGAAGTATTGCTCAAGCCAAATGATTTATAAAAAAAAGAAGAGGAGGGGTTTGTTATAAATTTGTATTGTGATATTGGCTTTCGCAGATGAATATTATATGTTAAATACTTTTTAGCTATGTATGGACTTTTTTTTCTTGCTAACAAGTCTTAAGCTTAAAAGAATTTCCTAGGTACAAGGCAAGGAAACCCCAGAGGGCAAGGACAGTGGGGCCCAAGCTCTTATCAAGAGAACAATAGAGGCCAAACTGTTATCAGCGAAAGATATGAAACCCAGCTGTCCTCAGGGGAAGGATGACAGCCCCGGACTGTTATCTGCCCTGACCATTTGCAAAAAGAAAGGAAACCAAACTCCAGAATAATGCTGACCAGCAAGAATAATGATGACCAGCAAAAAATATATGTTGACCAGAAGAAAATAAAACTGTGAAGAGCATGATCCAAGAAGGCGGAACCAGGGAGGGGACATGCTTGAATATGCATTAACCCCTCACAGCAAGGAGGGGATAAAAAGGGTATCCCTGAGATACCAGGTGTGTTCCTGGCAAGGCGCCAGGGCACCCGGCCGTTTTAACCCTTTGCTTTATTTCTTATGTCTCCTAATTGTCTTTTATTTATATTAAATTCTTTTTATAATTTATTAAGTGAATCTCGTTTTTAAGATCAACACCTAAACTAAAAAACATAACATTAAATAAGTAGAACATATACATTATTATACACGACCTACAAACAAAATAAAATTATACCATCAATTACTAAAGATCACCTTAAAACCACTCAATAAAAAACTTTTAAAAATTGAAAACTGCATCTAACAAAAGCCACCTAATTAACACCCAAAACTCAGCTAACCAAACAAACCCTACCCAGTCTGAACCCCTAAATACAATAAACAAAACCCAATAATACATATCAAAATCTATTTTAATTGATTCTACCTAAAATACAAACAAACCCATTCATAAAATCATATCATAAAAGCATAAAATCATTTTCATTCAAAAACCAACTTGCACATAGTATACATCACAAAAAAATAAAACAGCACACTACGTACCACCAAAAAAATCTAATATTGAATAAAAACCACATATAAATACCTCTACTTACTAAATATTACTACCACTATTTATATTTACCTGTATCTGTATAAAAGTATATCTAAAATTAAAAAACATTAATTTGACCATTAAGCCAAAGATATACAATAAAAAATGTCCTAAAATTACATTATATTATATCCCCTATCATCTGCTTTAAGCCCAAACATAAATTCTGTAACTCCAAAACTAAAAAAGAAAAAAATTCTTTGAACATACAATCTATATACAATACTAATACAGCCTCACCCAAATTCTCTCTCAACTCTATTGTCTAACACAGACAACAAAAAATCCATTTTTTACTTTTTTAAAATGACTTCTCATTGATTAGGGAATACAAAATAATTGCCAAAACCGTAACAACTTCTAAAACTATTCAACTTTACTCCAATCCAAAAACCCAAGCTACCACCAAAACACCCCACAGCTCACAAAGACCCATGCCACATCCCAACCACATGTGCAAAAAAAAAAGCCCTCTAAATCTACTGATCTTTACTCCACAACAAATAAATTATCTAACGTTATTCATCCTTTTTTCCTACACTCTACTTATTAAAATAAACATTTTTTTCACTTTTCCCTCAAAAAAATTTCCTTTAAAATCAATTAAAAAACTGACTGAAACCTGACTTCTATTAAGAAGCACATTCATTTTAAAACATTTTCTCACAATTCATCTCAAACTTTTCTAAGGTTTGGATCCCGTTCCAGTGCACCAGAACCAAATCAACCTGCTCTGGCTCTGGAAGCATCAGCAACACCAAACCCAGAGCACGAAGCACCTCGCCGTTCCTACCCCGCTGTCCCTCGGCCCTGTTCTCTCGCATTATACGCTGCAGAGCGCTGGGAGCCAGGTTCAGCCCCGAGAATTGTCACATCCATTTCCTCAGACATTCCAGCTTCCACAGGGATATTGCGGGGACCCCCTGCATTCCATTCCCTAGTACAGCAGCAAGACAAAGTTTTCCCCCGGCCCGCGTCTCCAGAAAATCGTGTGCAAGGCTTAAACAAGCCTCGAGGTTTGAGAAATACGGACTGCCCAAAAAGCCCAGCTCACCATCCACAAGGATGAGAACATCATGAGGAAATGAACATCACAAACAGATCCATGCACACCAGATGCACGGGAAGCTGACAGCTTGGACCTGTAATTAACACAGCAATGGAAAATCCTGAGCTCGAAGCTGTTATAAATGCAAAGGCAGATTTGGGTTAAATAAAAACAATTTATTATAAAACAATTTTTATAAAAAAATAAACAATGAGGGAAAACCACAATAAAACAAACAGCGCAGCGCTGGGTGGACAGGGGTCTATACCCAAAGGTATAGGTGTTCCCAAATCCACGAAGGAGGGTAAACTGTCCGGGGTTTTTATAGGGATTTTTAGCCTTGAGGCCAAATTCCAGGCAGGCACCATTCATCAACAGTCCTTGATTGTCGTATGAATTGATTTCCTGGCATTGGAGAATAGAGTCGAATGGACGTCCGGACCGAGTCTCCTCATATGTAAAGAAATTCTGAGTGGCTCTTGTGGTTCAGGCCATCCGGATGGGATGGCTGGATCCGGGTTGGAGCCGATGAATATTTCGGTTGGATTTTTCCTTTTGTTTACTTGATGGCTTTCCCCAACGGTAGCCCGCAAGGCGAGGTGTTCGGGTCCGGTGATGAATATCTCGTCGGTGCTTCTCCGTTTTGGCTTGATGTTTCGTGTCCTGCCTATTTTTCCCCGCTGATGGTCACCGAGCCTGTCCTTGTCAGTTTGAGGAGTTTTTTTTCCTGTCAGCTTGATGGGCCGCGTCCTGTCTATTCTTTTGTTGATGGGCGCCGGCTAGGATCGTTATCCTTTGAGTGGGAATTCGTGGCTAGATCTGGGAAGGGCTTGTGTGTCATACTGTACTTTATATTTTATAGTATTGTTATATACATTTATTTAGATTTTTACGAATTTTTACAAGTTCATTTCTCACAGTCCCCCGCCTAATAATTCATTACATTAAAAATTCGTGTTATTTCATCCAATTCTGCAGGGGAGGACTATAATTTTTTTTACTCACATTCATCTTCTTCCCAGTCTGTTAACGAATTCTCACTATATGCTTGTGCCAGGTTATATTTATTTTCAAACTTCTTTAAGGCTTTAATCACATTTTCGTTTTCTTTTTCCTCCTCTAATTTCATTAGTTTAGAGAGAGGAGTAGGTCTCCCTTGCGCTTTCTCAGGATCAATTGGAAGTGTGGCAATCTGCATTCCTTGCACAACAGAGTGAATTAGTCTGATGAAGCAAGGAATTAAGCAGGGAAGGAAAATGATTCCGGCAACTGAACAAGTGATGAAAAATACTAGCTTCTTCCACCAAGCCCCTTGCCCGAATATCTGGTCCCACCAGGAGGCTTGTAGGATTGAATTCCATTTTTGGACTGGCACATGAGCTACCTTTTTAATTTCAGCAGCCAATCCTTTTATTGTTTCCCCGTAATCGTCTATTTCCATACAACACTCGGATTCGTTGTATCTGCCACACACTCCTCCCTCCTCGGCTAGCAAATAATCGAGAGCTAGTCTGTTTTGGTACACAAAAGCTCTCATTTGTGAATGTTGTTTGGCTAGGAGTTCTAGGGCTTCTGAAGTGTGGTTAGAAACTATCTCTACCACCGCTTGTAATCTGATAAGTCTGTTGAGGAGATAAATGGGGGTTCTGTACCCCCAGCTGCCATCGTTTGCCCAAGTAGCGGGCCCGTAATATTGAATGATCCTTTCGGCAGGCCATTCTTCCTCTTTCCACTTTTGGTTGCCTCCCGCTATTGGTAGTTCCCGTTTTAATTCCCTCCTTTGTCTGTTTAATGTCTCAAAGAGAGGGGCTCCCAATGATTTACTCTCTGTTTTAGGTAGAGTAAAGAAAAAGGGCCGAATTATTCCAAGTGTGCAGGATCCTTTCCATTTTCTGGGTAGCTCGCTATAAGCTTTTTTTCCCACATATCCAATATATACCATCAGGAGCTTCCCAACCCTTGTTCAACTTTGCCGGATCATCCCAATATTCCTTTAATCCTATTAGCTCATGGAAGGGATTGGCCCCAGAGTTTTTGTACCAGCAAAGTCCAATTATTTCCATCCATTCACAGTTATTCCCCCGGGAGCGACTCCAATAGCCCGCGGGTGGTTCAGGTTGCCAGGTTTTAGTCTTGCTTTCCGAATTCACCGTGAGTGTGCTTACACACGGGGTATAGCCTACTAAATCAGTGTATTCTTTTCCCTCTCTGCTAATGCAGACAGTACCGATTATTCTTTGGTCTATAACCCATCCTTCTGGTCTTTGTTTTGTTTTTGATATTTTAGAGCCTTCCCATTTTAGGAGTTGCTCTGGGGTAAGTCCCTCTCCCTTCCAAGGCCATCTTTCAGCTGATTTTAACCCACCACAGATCCAACAGTTAGATAGACCTAATTCTGTGGCTATTTCTTGCATTAGATCTATAAAAAGATTCTGGTTGGGGTTTGGCAACCCCCAATTGCTGTATTGTTTCTCTAATTGCTCATAATGTTCACTAAGAGAATTAAGCCTTTCCTGTTCTAGCCTCTTTTTCCGAGCCTCCGCTTCTCGCCTCCTTAACTCTAGGGTTAATTGTTTCATTTTGTTTTCAGGGTCCACCCCTTCCTCATCCCGGGAGAAGCAGAATACTGGGTCGAATTGCAAACATACCCGGTCATCATTATTTTTTAACAAATCAAGGATTATCGGTTCATTATTAAAAAAAAGCTTTTTCTTCATGTTTTAAATTTCTTCCTTCCCAATATACCTTCCCTCCCATGGTACACATTTTCAAATTCGCTTTATTGTAACATAAAGGATTAACCGTATAATATGCCAAAAAGGTGGATTGTCTTTTCCCCCCTATCCAGACCGTTTTGTTACATTGACTGCAAATTGGAATTGGGGAAATCACTCCCACTTCTCTCCTATACCTGAAATGGGAAGTTTCAGTCTTTCTTTTTATAGGAGTTTTAGACTGCCCGTCCTTAAGACTTGCCGCTGGGTGATAACACCAGACCTCCCCTTTTAGTTCACATAGATTATACTGAGTGCCATTGGAAATACAAAACCCCCTTTGTTGTTCTGGAGGACAATCGATTATTCGTCCGGCATCTGTGTTGGTCTGGCACCGTTTACACTTCTCTAGGGGAGGATCCCCCAGAGGCACCTCGGGGCTCATTCCCTTGGTCAAGCACATGGCTAGATTCAGGAACATCAGGATTCCCCACCGGTGTATCCCTCTGCCTTGCCCTTCGCCCGTATAAAAATATACGGCGGGGATTACCATCTTCCCGGCAGCAGGGATATTCTTCAGGGGCCCTTGTAGTTCTTATGGCGTATCTCCTTTTAAAGGTAGCCCACCGAGACGACTTAATCGTGTCTGTCCTGCACGGTACTTTTACTGTCTTTCGGCACTCAATTTCCAAAGCCTCTGCCTTGGAGTCTAATTTCCCTCTTATCCCCTTTTGAAAAAGTAGGAACCACTCAGGAGAGTCGAGTTCCAACAATCCCGCCCTGGTGGCAAGTATTAAGAGACGGCTAGTCAAATCCTGTTCTTTTTCTAGACACTTTGTGCACAATCCTTTAGGTTTGTACCCTCCCAAACAGTGGGTTACCCAAATCTGATCACAATAGGCGCACTTGAAATGGATAAACGGAAAACAATTACATTCAGGGTGTATACAACTTATCTGATCGTTACTGTTCATTTGTGGTTACGCTGTATTCTGATCTTTAGTTCTCCCGGAGGGGTGGTGACTTTCCACTTGGAGGTGTCGTATTCCTTCACTTTCTTTACCCGAGACGAGTGGGTCCAACCTTTTTCTGCGGTCCGGACAGCTGTGTCGGTGGTCAGGAGAACCAGGAAAGGTCCTTCCCAATGGGGGCTGAGGGGAAGCTCCTTCCACGCTTTGACGAGGACTTTATCCCCGGGCTGTATCTGGTGTATTGCAAATCCCAGTGAGGTGCTTTGGGGAATCAGTCCTTTTTTTCGTAGTTCCTGTAAATTTTTGTTGATAGCAATGAGATATGGTTGTATTTGTACATCCTCCACTTGGGGGTGTCCCACCGGCATTCCATGTTTGTATGGCATTCCGTATAACATTTCAAAAGGGGACAGACCCGTTTCAGAATGAGGCATTGTTCTTATATTTAGTAAAGCAAGAGGGAGGCACTTAATCCATGACATTTTTGTCTCTATCATGAGTTTAGACAGTTGGGATTTAAGTGTCTGATTCATTCTTTCCACCTGTCCTGAACTCTGAGGATGCCAGGGAGTGTGGTATTGCCATCTGATACCCAGAGCTTCTGAAGTTTGTTTTATAATTTTTGAAGTGAAATGAGTTCCTTGATCCGAATCAATACAGTCCACTATCCCATACCTAGGGATGATTTCTTCCAATAAAATTTTTGATACTGTTTGAGCCGTAGCCCTTGCCCTAGGGAAGGCTTCTACCCAGTGCGTAAGTTTATCAACTATTACTAATAAGAATTTATATCTCCCGATTTTTGGCAATTCGGTGAAGTCCACCTGGATTCTCTCAAATGGTCGGTATGAGAGAGGCCGCCCTCCCCAAACGGTTTGTTTGGAGTTGGATTTATTTACTTTTTGGCAAACCACACACCCCTGTACCTCTTGTTTGGCAATTTCAAAAATCCCCTTGCATCCAAAAAATTTCAGGAACTGATCTGCCAGCGCCCGAGTTCCCCAATGGGTCTGTTTGTGTAGCCTTTGTAACACTCTCCTTGCCACTCCCCTCGGGATCAGTTCCCTCCCATCAGGTAACCACCATTTTCCCTGTTTCATGACTCCTCCTATTTTTTTGAATTCTTCAATCTCTTTCTCTGAAGGGAGCATGGGGATTTCAGGGGATTCCTCCGGAGTCACCTCGGGAATACTTACGGTAAGCAGGGCTGCTCGTTTTGCCTCTTTATCGGCTAAGTTGTTACCTCGGGTTTGAAACTGCAACCCCGTCTGGTGTCCTTTTACATGGACAATTGATATTTCTCTTGGCCCCCGGACCGCCTCTAGAATCTGTCTGATTATTTCCCCATGAATTAGATCTTTTCCTTTGGTATTTATTAGACCCCTCTCTTCCCAAATTTTTCCAAAAGTATGTACCACACCGAAAGCATACCGTGAGTCTGTGTATATGGTCCCTCTCCTTCCTTTCAACCTCCGGAGGGCTCTTAGGAGAGCATAGAGCTCGCAAGCTTGTGCAGACCAACTTGCTTTCAAAGGTCCAGATTCCACAACTTCCCCAGATGCACCATTTATTATCGCATATCCTGATTTTCTTTTTCCCTCAATAATTCTCGAGGATCCATCTACAAACCACCTTTCTCCCCCTTCTAACTCCTGATCTTCTAAGTCCGGTCTTATTCTGGTCTGCAGCTCCACGATTTCTGAACAGTTATGAACTAATTTCTCTAAAGGTTCACCGAATAAAAACTGAGCAGGATTTTGTGCAGAGGTAGTTTTTAATTCTAAACCGGGTGAACTGATTAAGATGGCTTCATATTTCAGGAGCCTGGAATCAGTCAGCCACTTTTCTGCTTTTTGCTGCAATATGTTTCTCACATCATGGGGAGTGTAGACTACCAGAGGAGCCCCAAAAGTTATTTTCTTTGCTTCTCCTACTAACAGAGCTACTGCTACAATTGCTTGTAAACACGTAGGCCAACCTCGACTAACCGGATCTAAGATCTTTGAAAGAAACCCTATAGGCTTCTTTTTATCTGCCCATTCCTGAGTCAGGACTCCCTGCGCTGTTTGTCCACTCACATCCACAAACAACTGGAATTCTTTATTTGTATCTGGTAGGGTTAGTACCGGGGCAGTCATAAGGACAATTTTTAATTTCTGAAAATTGGAATCGTCCTGTTCAGTCCACTTTAGTCTATCAGTGTTTAATCTTTCATATAAAAACTTCACCTTTTCACTGTAACCCTCAATCCACTGCCTGCAGTATCCCAGGAGCCCCAGGATTTGTCTAATTTGCCTTTTTGTTTTTGGTGCAGGCAATGCGAGGATGCCTGCTACCCTCTCCGGGTCTAATTTTTTCTTCCCTTGGGATATCCAATGTCCGAGATATTTTATTTCAGGCTCTGTGAATTGCAGCTTGGATTTTGATACTTTCAAACCTTTCTTTCCTAGGAAGTTTAACAAGGCAATCGTGTTTTTTCTAACGCTTTCTTCAGTTGGTCCAGCTATTAGCAAATCATCTACATATTGCAAAAGCTTTGTATCGCCCTCTAAAGTAAATTGGGTTAATATTTGTTCTAAAGCTTGTCCAAACAGGTTCGGGGACTCCACAAACCCCTGGGGGAGGACCGTCCACCTTAACTGTTGTTTGCGGTTTGTTTCTGGGTCCTCCCACTGAAATGCAAAATAATCTCTGCTCCTCTCATCCAGAGGGCAAGTCCAGAAGGCATCTTTTAAATCAATCACACTATACCACACATCTTCTGGTGAGAGTCTATTTAGTAAAGTATAGGGGTTGGCCACCACCGGGAATCTAGTCCGGGTCCTAGCGTTTACCGCTCGTAGGTCCTGGACCAATCGGAAGCTGCCATCCGTTTTCCTTACAGCCAGTATGGGGGTGTTGTGTTGGGACATGCAAGGCTCCAAAGTTCCTCCTTTTATGAGGTCATCAATTATTTGTTTTAACCCCCTTCTCCCTTCCATCGGGATGGGATATTGTTTGATTCTTATAGGGTCCTCGGAGTTCTCGATTTTTATTTTGATAGGTTTTATATCTAGCTTACCTACCTCTCCTTTTGAATGCCATACTTTAGGGTTAATTCTCTCTTCATCTTTAGGAGTCAACCTAAATATTTTCACCACCAATTCAGAGTTTTTAATCAAGATATTTATTCTTAAAGCAACAATCATGTCCCTACCCAGTAAATTGTAATCTGCTTCCTCTACTAATAGCAAATTCCCTAAGCAAATTTTATTTTCAGATTCTATTTCCACATCTTTTATTATAGGTACTTCAAAGGGGTCTCCCTTTGCACCGATTACAAAAACTTTTTCTCTGCTTGCCACACATCCGTATGGTAATTTTTGCAGAGTACTTCTTTCTGCCCCAGTATCTACAAGAAAACTTACCACCTGTCGTTGGGGTCCCACTTTTAACTTTATCAAGGGCTCCTTGGATGTTCTGGTCCCCAAATTAAAGAGCCCCTGACACCCCTAGTCTTCCTGAAAAATTTTCTCATCTTTTAATTTTTGTTTACATTTTCGCTGAATGTGTCCTACCTTTTTACAGTAGTAGCATTCAGGGGGTTCTTTCCATGGGGCCGGGGCTGCCCGGTGAGAATCTCGACCTTTCCCGGGTATTGATTTAAACTTACCCTGCATCTGTTCTTGTTTCTGGACTTCTTTTACCGCTGTTACTAAAATTCTAGCTTGCGATTTCTGCTTCTCATCTTCTCTTCTCATGTACACTTTTTGAGCTTCCCTTAGGAGCTCTTGAAGACTTTTATCTTGCCACCCCTCAATCTTTTCTAATTTCCTCCTAATATCTTCCCAAGATTTAGCAACAAATTGTGTTTTTAACAGAACCTCCCCCATAGGAGAGTTCGGGTCAGTCCCAGAATAAATCTGTAAACTTCGCCGTAACCTCTCAATCCACTCAGTGGGTGGTTCCTCCTTTCCTTGACATTCTTTGAAAACTTTGCTAATGTTCTGGCCCCTAGGGACCGCTTCTCTTATACCTTGTATAATCATGCTCCTTAAATCCATCATGTTCCTTCTGCCTTCCTCCGTCTGTGCATTCCAGCTCGGGCTTACGCTAGGCCATTTCTGGTTACCTGGCGTCCCCTGTGGGTTGCGTCTGTCCCAGTCTCTGATCCCGGCTTGTTTAATCATTTCCCTTTCCTCCGGATTAAACAGTGATCTCAGGATTGCCATAAGATCGTCAAAGGTATAAATGCTACTTCCTAAAAATTCATCTAACCTCTCAGCCACTCCGAGAGGGTCATCTAACAACCGCCCCATCTCTTTTTTAAATGCTCTTACATCTCCAGAGTTAAGGGGGACATTCACAAAACCGATCACTCCCGGGGCCGTCGGTACTTCCCTAAGAGGGAGCAACCGGTGCCCCTCTTCACTCTCTCCCCATTCATTATCTATCATTCTTGCTTTTAAACGGGTTCTACTTGCGGGAGGGGAATTGGTGATTGTGTATTGCCTCCCTGTTATTAATTGTGGAATTTCTGCCGCCACCCGGTTGAAGGGAGGAGCCCCCTCCGTTGTATGGGAGGGTCCCGGTTGTGGCGGCTGGATCGGCAGGGGCGGATAGGGTGATCCCCAGCCTTGCGCAGAAAAAACCTCCGAGGAGGTTGCTGTGGTTACGGTGTTTACAGGCGGGGAAAGGGGAAGGGCTGCCGGCATTGCTGCTGGCCCTGAGTCTCCCGCTTGAGACACACGTATCTCAGTGGGTTGGTCTCGGGGGCCCAAGGGTGCTGAAGGCACCACCTGATCGGCAGAGGAAGGTCCCGCTGGTCCTCGATACGGGGGTGGTAAGTGATCGAGGGGTTCCCAGGACTCAGTTTTCGACTCACGTTTTTCTTTTTGCTTTATTGGAAATAGCCCTACTCTGGCATTTACCCAGAGCTTAGCGTATTCCTTCTCCTCAGGATCTGAGGGGACTTTGTCCTCCACATAGGAGAACAACTTGTTACACGTCCATTTTTCAAATGTGCCTAACACTGGCCAAGTGAGGTGACTTCTCAACTCCTGTCCTCCCCAAACCTCCATACAGTAATGTATTAATTTCTCCTTTGATTTCCCCTTCCTTTGGGGACAATCTTCCCAGTGTTTTAGCATCCACCCCAAGGGACTTTCCAGTGGGATGTCTGGTGATTCCTCCCCCTGATTGGAGGAATCTTTTCCTGTGCTTCTTCCTTGAAGCCTACTCTTTTTCTGCCCCATACTTCGCAAATATATTCTTACCTTTCTTCGACTTCTCCGTGAGTCGATATCAGTTTCTGCGTTGTGTACTTAGGAATCAAAATTTGCCGATACTCACCTTTCAGCGAGCTGAGCTGAGGTCTCTTGTAATCGGAACTTTTGATTCTTCCCTGGACCTCTCTCTGGGTCCGTTACTAAGAGGGTTTACCAGCCTCGAGCTCGACAAGACGTCCCTTCCCCTCTTAGTACCTTGCGATCAGTTCCCGAGACACCCTTTGGTCTCAGGTTTTACCAGTGTGTGTCGAGGGAAAAAAAAACTTTCACTCTGTATCGCTTCCTTCGCGGCCGGCCAATTCCCTCGCGGGAGGATGGAAACGCGACCTTGAAGTCCGCACTCGCTTCGTGATCAGATCACATCTCACACACTCGCCCGATCGCCCGCTCAACCAGCAGTACTTACAGCTATTTTCCTGCGTGGGTGTCCCTTGTGCGCACTAGACGTTTTACGAGCAAAGTAAGCCGCGGCTCCCGAAGGCTCCGTGCCTTCCGAGCTCTCCGATCCGGATTTATCCTTTTTATTGTGGTTTTTACCTCCGCCTAAATTTGGTTCGGATATCGGAACGAACTACGGGGGTTCTTCACTCACCAGGCCGCCAAATTCAGCGGGGGTACCCGTCCCGGGCAGCGAGATTCCCCGCAGTTTCTCCGATCCGAGTCGCGGCACCAATCTGTTATAAATGCAAAGGCAGATTTGGGTTAAATAAAAACAATTTATTATAAAACAATTTTTATAAAAAAATAAACAATGAGGGAAAACCACAATAAAACAAACAGCGCAGCGCTGGGTGGACAGGGGTCTATACCCAAAGGTATAGGTGTTCCCAAATCCACGAAGGAGGGTAAACTGTCCGGGGTTTTTATAGGGATTTTTAGCCTTGAGGCCAAATTCCAGGCAGGCACCATTCATCAACAGTCCTTGATTGTCGTATGAATTGATTTCCTGGCATTGGAGAATAGAGTCGAATGGACGTCCGGACCGAGTCTCCTCATATGTAAAGAAATTCTGAGTGGCTCTTGTGGTTCAGGCCATCCGGATGGGATGGCTGGATCCGGGTTGGAGCCGATGAATATTTCGGTTGGATTTTTCCTTTTGTTTACTTGATGGCTTTCCCCAACGGTAGCCCGCAAGGCGAGGTGTTCGGGTCCGGTGATGAATATCTCGTCGGTGCTTCTCCGTTTTGGCTTGATGTTTCGTGTCCTGCCTATTTTTCCCCGCTGATGGTCACCGAGCCTGTCCTTGTCAGTTTGAGGAGTTTTTTTTCCTGTCAGCTTGATGGGCCGCGTCCTGTCTATTCTTTTGTTGATGGGCGCCGGCTAGGATCGTTATCCTTTGAGTGGGAATTCGTGGCTAGATCTGGGAAGGGCTTGTGTGTCATACTGTACTTTATATTTTATAGTATTGTTATATACATTTATTTAGATTTTTACGAATTTTTACAAGTTCATTTCTCACAAAGCCCTCATGTGAGGGTGCAAAAGGTATTGGACACAGTTTCTAGAAGGCGCCACATCGTTATTTAAAGGCGCGGCTCGGCTAAAGAACAATACCAACAAAGCCCCCAGACAAAAAGCCTGGGGGGTCGGGGTTGGATTTTTTCCCCTCCCCTCCTTTCAGCGGCTTCTGGAAGCGCACTCTGAAGCTGACAAACCACAAGTGTCCCCCAGCGGCCCTCGCCGGGACTCCCTCCCGGGCTGATGCCGCTCCAGGTGCGGGGGGACCGGGGGAGCCACGCGAGCCCCGGCAGCGACGGCACTCGGCACCCGGGGGCGGCCCCGCGCTCCTGGCAGGAAAGCGGCATCTCTGAAAGGCGGGGGAGGCACCGGGACCGACCCGAAGGGGCCCCGGCGGTGCCCGAGCCCCGCGCCCGGAGCTGACAGAGCGGCCGGGACGGACACAGCTCCGCGCCGCGCCTCCCGCCTGCCGGCCCGGCAGAGCTCGCCTCGCCTCCGCACGGCTCGCTCCGGCGCGGCTCTGTCGCTCCCTGGCGGCTGTCCAGCCGCCAAATTGCCGTTGCACCTCAGCAATTCCCTAGGGAATGCCAGGAGCGCTCCCCTGCAAGACATTTGGTGCCAGGGGGCAGAAGCGCCCTCAAATGCAGCGGCACGGCCCCGTGTGACCCCGCCAAATGCTGGAAAAGCCGGTGTTCCCGTCAATTGAACCCCGGAAACTGAGGCAACAGGGCGTGTTCGTGCCATCTTAAACCAATGCAATGGCAAATAAATGTGTGCGCCACCCTTCAATTTAATCCCCTACAACAGCAGAAAAGAAGGGGGTTTCCCCCTCAAATTAAATAGCTCAAATGATGAGAAAAGGGGGGTTTTTACCTCAATTCAAATCCTTACAAAGCGCAGACAACAGGGTTTCCCCCTCAATTTAAACCTCAGGATGATGAAAATGGGGGAAGAACCCTCAAATGAAGCCCTTAACATTGCAACAATATTTTTCCCCTTCCAGTTAAAATCGAACACAGGGATTCCCTGTCAACTGATGACTAACACCTTGGAAAAAGGCAGGTTTTCCTCCTATCAGTACCCTCAAAATCACAGGTGAAAGGGGATTCCCCCCAGTTTAAGCACAGACAATAATGGAGGAGGAGTTTCTTCCCTCAGTTTTAACTCCTTTTGTCCTCATAACCCGTATTTTTTTTCTCCTGGCGGGGGGGGGACAGGGGAGGGAATAGCACGATGAAATCAAAAGGGAAAAGGAGAAAAGCCCTCCCTGCAAATCCACACTGGCTCACCTGCTCAGATGCTGCTTCTAGGAGCAAAGGTTTGTCCCTCGGCACCTCCTTTACACAGTGCTCCACATCCAAGTGCATCCAACCGTTCTCCCGGACCCTATGAGATGCTCTCAGTATCGTTCCATGAGACACCCCCGGGAAGCCCACCATAAACCCCACTCCTCCAGCTGCTCCATGCCCAAGTGATTTGAGGGAAACCCTCCCCCTAAAACAGCCCCAGGCAGGACCCACCCCCTCCTCATCATCACTTCACACATAGGGATGTCCTATCCCCTCCTCATCATAACTGCTCACACCTGGGTCTGCTCTGTCCCCTGATCATCCTCACTGCTCACACCTGGGGCTGCTCTGAGCCCTCATCCTCACAGCTCAGTTTGTGTTGTTGCCACTCTAAGAGCGAGGGCAGGGGCAGAAGGAACTTGTTGCTAATTCCCTGGACAGCTCATTGTCTGCACCTGACACACTGGGGCACCAGGCTTTCCTCGCTATGGATGAGGACACCTCTCCCCCTCCCGGTGCCCAAGGCTGAAAATGGAATTCCACCACCACAATTCCATGTGTTTGAGTTTCATAATTCCCACTGTAATTCCCCATGGATCATAAGCCATCACCTCTAAATTTTCCTCTAGAATCACTGCTGACTTGCTTTTCTGTGGAATTGTTTGACACATCGATGCAGATTTCAGAGGTTTGTATATGGCTTATCCTGAAAAGCACAAATGAAATCCAAACACCCAGAATTACAGGGAAATATGGATAAAGTTTATAAATACACCTCTTCCCTGCAACTCCCTGGCATTGACCTCTAACCTTGGACTCTTCACCTTTGGTCCTGACCATTGACCTTTTACTCTTAACCTCTGAATTTTGACCTTTGACTCTTCACTTCTGCCCTTTGAAGTTTGATTCCCTGATAATTGACCTTTGATCACATAACCTTGAAAAATTAACCCATAACATTGATCTTTGAACATTGATTCACATTTGACCCTTGAAGTCTGAATCCCTGACTTTCAACTTTAACCATTGACCCCTGATCTCTGAGCTTTTGTCCTTGACCTCAGCCCTTGGACCTATGACCCTTAATCTTTCATCCTGCCCCAACATCAATATCACCAACCTACAGTGATTTCAGCACATGAATCCTGCAGTACATATCTCACCCAGCAATGTCAATCCCATTATCAGTCTCTATCCCAGCCCTACAGAGATTATAGCCCCAGCCCTAGAGACCCCTTCCCTGGCCCGGTCATTTCAGCTCCTGGGCCACAAGCTTTATTTCACTGCAAGCTCTCTTCTTGCAGCTCCAGATGCATTTCTCCACCTCCCCTGGCTGAAACTTCTGCAGGTTCAAGGAGCAGGATCTTCCTCTTGGCTCCAGCTCTGCAACAATTCAGCACCCACCCTATGGTCTCTGAGCGTACCCCAGAGTCAACATGCCAGTCTCACAATGATTTCAGCTCCAGCCCAAGAGTCCCCTTCCCTGCACCAGTGATTTCAGCTCTTGAGCCACAAGCTTTATTTCACTGCCAGCACTGTTCTTCCAGCTCCAGATGTGCATTTCTCCAGCTCTCCCAGATGAAACCCCTCCAGGTTCAAAAGGCAGGATCTTGCTGTTCGCTCCAGCTCTACATTTCAGCTGCTGCCCTATCTCTAAGCCCACCCCACAGTGCTTTCAGCTCCAGGACTTCAGTCCCCTTCCCAGCCCAATAGACACTATGCTGGCCACAGCCATCATTTCCTCAATCCAACCAACTTTTTCTCAACTCTAGTTTTTTCCCATTTTCACTCAAAATCCCAGTACCATACACAATTTCCCAGCCCTACAGTGGCTATCCCAGACCCTGGCAATATCCCAGCATCACTGGCATTTCAGGACTCATTTCACTACAGGAGACTACTGAGGGGGAATACGCTAGAAATGGAGGCAGCTCTGCAAGGGCGTGTCTCCAGAACAGAGCAGAGGGGCAGAATTCCCCTCCCTTCACATGCTGCCCATGCTGTTGGGGATGTGCCCAGGACAATGTGTGGTTTCTGGGCCCTCAGTGTACGTTGTGGCAGCATGGTGAGCTTCTTGTCAACCCATTCCCCCAAATCCTTCTCAGGGCTGCTCTCCATCCATTCTTCCCCTGTCTCTGTTTCGGTGCAGCACCTGCCCTTGGTCTTGCTGAACCTCGTGGGCTTGGCATGGACCCGCCTGCCCAGCCCGTCCAAGTGCAGGTACCAGAAGCCCCTTCCTTCCCCCCAGTCCTGCCCTGCTGCAGCCGCACACCAGCGCATGCAGCCCAGGCTGCTCCTGCCCCCCCAAACGAAGCCCAGAGTGGCTAAGGGACACCTCTCAACAGGAAACCACCCAGTTTCATCCACCGCTGCCCAAAGGAGATCCTAACCTTTGGAGGGATTCTGGGGGCAGAGAGAAGCTGATGGCAGCAGCCTGGCAGGTCACTCCAGTCCACCCCCACACTGGGATTTTGCCCCGAGACCTTGCCCAGCCCCTCGGCAGAGCTTTTCCATCACACCCCCCTACTCCGGGGCACTAAACACAGAAAGAGCCTGAAACAATGTATTTATTTTGAGGCAATCAGAATTTTCAGTCTGGAACCCTCAGCCCAGCAGCAGCGTCCCCCAGGGCAGAGACACCAACAGCCACTGCCTCTTCCCCATGTCCAGAGTATTTTCCATCCCTCCCAGACCTTAAACAAACTTTTCCAGGTTCAGCCTCGAGATCAGGCCACTGCATTGAGCTCTTCCCCATGTCAAGGTCAAGGCCGCTGGTTCTCCCCTGCAGAGACTCAGCCACTCACTCCTGGGCTGCATCCGGTGCTGCGGACTGTTTGCTTTGGTTGTCACCCTTCTTTTTGTGCCCCGAAACGATGTCATCAATACGGAGGAGGAGAACTGCAGTCTGCAGAGAAACCCCACAGCCAGGGCTCATCTGGGGCTTATCACAAAAGACAAAACCCAGCGTGCCCAGATTTCACACCACACAACCATCAGCCTGGGGTGAAATGCTTCTTTCAGCACAGGAGACGGGAACGGTGTCTCACATGCTCACGGGAGCAGCAATGGGCTGCTTTCCGACCACCATGGAAACAAGGACACCCATTTTTTCTGGTTGACTGACATAGAAAGGACACAGTATCCCTTGGAGGAACAGCCTTTGATACAACACCAGCAAGGAAATGGCAGGATCTGTAACCAGAAGGGTAGCTGAGACATGGCAGCCCCAGCCAGCCAAAGGGATAAAACTCCCACAACCACTGATGATTTCAGCATGTTGCTGGCACAGGATTGCTCAGGCACAGCTCTGTCTGGCATTGGAAGCAGTGAGAGCACTCTGCACCATTTGCAGGAAAAGGTGGGATGAAACATGATAAAATTTAGCCACAGGATCAAAAACCCTGGGAAAGACTGAGTTTGGGCTCCCACATCCCTCATTATCCCACCTCCAGCAACAAGAAGCTCAGACATGCCCAGCACTGGGTGTACAATGCCCTTCCAACCACCCCAGCATACAAGGAAGGATGTCCTCCTCTCCCAAAAAATACCCCCAGACTCTCCTTACCTCCACGGCTGTTTTGTAGGTCTGAAGTTTGACAGCCAAGGGCTCCCAAATCCCCAGCTCCTTCATGTCAACCAGGGCTCCAGACTCCCCATTCACCCCCCATGTCTGGCTGCCTTCCTGAGTGTGCTTGGCCTGGAAGCAGAAAGACAGGTCACCCACAATGGGGTGAAATGGAAAATTCCTCTCTGGAGTCTCAAACTGACTACGAGCTCAGGAAACTGTAACAGGTAATTAGAATATTCTCCATTTTGGAGTTTATACAAGAACATGCTACTGTTCTGAACAGTGGGAGGAATCCGAGGAGCTGGGTGAAGCAGGAAAAGGCTGACTCTCTCCTGGTGCCCCTGCCAAATGCCTTACCCTGAGTGAAGTCAGAACACGGATTGTACTGGCACCACAGTTCTGGATCAGTGTCCGGGGAATGACTTCCAGAGCCTGGGCCACTGCACGGTAGGGCCACTGCTCCACACCTGTCATGCCCTTGGACCTCTCCGTCAGCGCATGGGAAACGGCCATTTCAGTGGCTCCCCCGCCTGGCACCAGCTGTGGGTCCATGAGGACATTGCGGCACACCTGCATGGCATCCTGCAGGTTGCGCTCCACCTCCTGCAGCAGGTACAGAATCACAAAATTTTTGAGGTTGGAAAGCCCTCTAATATCAAGTCCAAACATTCCCCCAGCACTGCCAAGTTCCAAGGTGCCACATCCATACATTTGCTAAATCCCCCCAAGGATGGTGACTCCACTACTGCCCTGGCTACCCTGTGCCAGTGCTTAACCACACTTTCCATGAAAAAATTTCCCCTAACATCCAATCCAAACCTCCCCATGTGCAACTTGAGGCCACTTCCTCTTGCCCTATGACTTGTTATTAGAGCCTGACCCCCAGTGGGCTAGACCCTTCTGTCACTACTAAATAGGGAGCAACAACGTCCTCACTGAGCCCCGCCCCCAGCTCCCTCAGATGCTCCTTGTGCTCCAGACCCTTCCAATGCCCTTCTCATTATTAACTGGAGCACCACACCAGCTGAAAGCCCAGGTCACAGTCTGCTGGTGATGACTCATCACAAAGGAGGCTGGCACAGGAGATGAAGCTGCCTATGCACTTGCTTACCGCTAGGATTTCCTTGCTGGCTCCCCGCAGGATGATGGTGCAAGCCTTAGGATCTTTGCAATCAGTGATGAAAGCAAAATACTCATCTCCTATTTTTTTCACTTCAAAGAGCCTAGCACCGGTTCCCACATCCTCCTCCCGGAGCTCATCTGTGCGACTGACAATGCGAGCTCCACAGGCCCTAGCACACATTAAAAGCATGACATTAGACACTCACAAATCAGAATTGATAACGAGTGAGATCAGAACAATTCCCTGTCATGCAAAGTAGGAATGGGCTTCAGACAGGAGCCAACACCTACCTGGCAATCCGGTTGTTGTCAGTCTTCCGCACCCTGCGGATGGCGGTGATGTTGGCTCTCATCAGGTAGTGCTGGGCCAGGTCTGAAACCAGGTTTGTGCAATTTCAGTAGTGAATCAGCAGTATCATGTCTAACTTTATCTGTTTATCAGTTATCAATCCAGCTATTTTAATTCCAGTCTTTGAAGCAAAAGGGATTACATGAAAAGGCACCTAAATGTAGCTTTTTAAACCAGGCCACAAGACAAAATGGTAGCACAGCTCTCCAGGGGTTAAGACTCAGCTTCACTTGTATTTTGGTATCTTTCCCAAATGTTGTAAAAGCAAAATATTATTGTAAGAGTCTACTTTCACAAAGCAACATCAAGGATGAACTTCAATGCCTGCAGAGTACACCTATTTGCTAGAAAGCTAAAATAAATCCCAAACCAGATTCAGCACCAGGTTTCAGAGGCGTTGTATTAGTTTGCTGTTGTGGGTTTTGGTTGGGTTTTCTCTAAGTTCCTGAGCAGTGCATTCAACACCATGAACCTCACTGAGACGAATTCAACACAAAGGATCACATGTGCTATTACCAGAAACTCCTTTTTCTGTGATGACTAGATCTGGTTTGACTCTTATCAGATCCTCACACATCTGCTGAATGTACTCTTCCTCCATCTGCAGGATACGGGCAAAGTCTTCCTCCCGAGTAATTTCAATGTCAGTCTGTACAAAAGAGGTATAAACAGCTTAGGGTGTTCATTCCAACCTTCACTGTATTAGATACACCTCACCCAGCTTCAAGCAGCTCAACTCCTCCATAATAACCAGGGAAAGAATCAGGAATGAAAACCACTGATCAAATAAACTGCAACACTGTGTCAGCAGAGCATTAACCTTAGCTCAAGCTCAGAAATATTTCTTTTGCTATGACCAGCAGCACTTAGATACACAAATCACTGTAGCTGATTCAATGAGTCAAAATGCTGCAGCCTCACTCCTATTTTTCCCACAACAGAATTAACCCCCACATTCAACAGGCCTCTGAAAGGTTGAACACAGAAAGCCTTTCACCACTTGCACTTTTAACAAGTCATCTGCATTTGTTTGTTTTACTCATCCTAAATCCAGACTTGCCGATGTCTCCAACAGGACTCACTTTACCTGGCTCTCTCCTTTCTTGTATTCCAATGAACAATCCAGAAGGACAATGCGTGGATTCTTAATAAGGCGACGCATTCTGGGATGGGTTACATCTTTATTCACCATGATTCCACGCAAAACGCATGAGTCTTCGCTAAAACCACCTGGAATCTGAGGGACATGAGGAAGGGAGAAGATGAGGTGAGTCAGTTGTCTACAAAAACAGAGTCGGTAATCTACAAAAACTTGTGTATCCGAAAGTATCTCTTGAATTTGTCCCACATACAGAAAAGGAAAAACATCTCCCAGGTAACCTGCATCCAGATCACTATACAAGTTTAATTTTAAGCACACGGACTTAAAGTGGGAAGCCAGGAAAGAACTTAAGAAACTTTTAACATCCTATCGTCTAGCAACATGTTTCTTTTCCATCTTCTATATCCAACTGAAATTATCTTTTTGACAGGTACCCTTTTTAGAGTTGAAATAGCAGTCACTGTTGGCACTGTAAATGAGCGTGGCTGACACCACTGACTAAAATATCTTCAAGGATTATGTCTGCAGAGAAGTAACACAAAATTCTTCTCAATGCACCCTACAATAAACTAGTTCACAACAAGAAAGGAACACAAGGATAAGAAACACTTCAGGACAAACTCACCTTCTCTACTTTTGCATATTTTTTAATATCAATTTCCTTTCTGCCATTTTCTTCAAACTCCACAGTCTTAACAGCATCAAGGGCAATGCTACAAGCCAAGTCAGACCAGCGGTTTATTGCCTTGGTGTTTATCGCACTCTTAATTATTTTAAGCATCATCTCTTTATTGTTCACGTCCACTGGAGTGCTGAGATAAAGGAAAAACCAAACAGCAAACTGAGCGTTAATTCCAAGCAACAATCTAACCCTTCTGACTCCCTCTCCAATTTTGCTGTTGTATTCAACTAACACAGCTGCCCAAAGGAGCAGCTTGAAGCAGTAGAGAAAGTCCACATCCCTCCACTCTAACTTCTGCCAGCCCATACTTACCCAATTTTCTTTAGAATACTGATCATGTCATCAAGAGCCTTACGATAAGCCCAGATGATCACAGTTGGGTGCATCTGCTGTTCAAGAAAGTGTTCGGCAACAGAGAGCATCTCTCCAGCTAAAAAAAATTAAAAATAAATCAAAATCCCCCAAGTGAGTTAGAAGGATAATCATGAGTCAAGAAAGGAGAGCACATACCAAAAAAAAAGATATTCTCTATGCATGCAGAGAGTGCTAACATCACCTATACCTTTCTTCACACTTAACTGTGGTTGTCATGGGGAAAGAACAACTTCCTAAAGTGTGGAGCTGATCGCGTTATGGTCTCATGAACCTAGCACGCTCTCAAACTGTAAAAAACCCCTCTCCATCTCAAGGTTACTAAATAACTAAGATGTGTCTCATCATGAGCTCTGCTTAGAAAAATAGTGAACTGCAGCCCTTATGAAAAGTGTCTGAGTCAGTCTCCTTACCAAGGATAATGACAGATGTGGTCCCATCTCCAACTTCTTCATCCTGAGTGCGGCTGATCTCTATCATTGATTTTGCGGCTGGATGCTGGACTTGAATCTAGGTAGGAGCAAGGGGTATGGATTTGTCCCAGAGTATTAAAGCAGAAACATCTCACATCACTCAATGGAACAAACACCACACCTTTAATACAGTCAAAAGCATTCTGTCCAATCACAGTAAGTCTTTTTTTTTCCTTTTTGAGACCAAAAGCAAGCCCTTGTATTTGACAGTATTGTGTCTCTTCACTGTTTTTCAGGCATTACAGATTTTAGGATGTTCTTTTAACAGCTCTTTCATGGTAATGATTTCTAGGTCTCATCATGTGGCATTGTGAACACAACCATCTACTCAAAAGGTCTCAATTCAGTTGATAATAGCTCTAATTACCAAAGAATTTGCATCAGTCTTGTAAACACTTCATGAAAACTTCCCACACTCTATGATCAAAGCCACATTTCTGTAGAGCAAGAACACTTGCTGGATATGTTTCATTTCTCCCCAGTCAGAACCTTTCTTGGTGCAGCTGGTTAGCACTTGCTGGCTCTCAGGACGGCTGAGGAGATCACACAGCTCCACTATCATTCAAGATTCAGGCACATATTGACCTAGTGTTAAGCAAGACAAGCCTTTAGAAGAAACTTACCTCTCTAAGAATAGCATTGCCATCGTTGGTCATCACAATCCCACCCATGGGGTCCAAAAGCATCTGCAACCACAAGAGAACCAACACTTGACTGCTCTGTTCCATGTGTGTCTCAGTTCTAGTCAGCTGCAGCACAGGCGCTGCAGCACAAATTCTTACCTTCATCATTGCTCTTGGTCCTAAACATGTTCGGATAATGTCAGCAATAGTCTAGATGGAATCAGAGAAATTAGGTAATTCAGAAGAGCACCAAAAAGTCTTTAAAAAACCCATAGTGAAATCAGCAACCCCTGCAAAATTTAAGTGATACAATAATTCTGCTGTGGTTGAGATGCAGCCAAGGTTAAGAATTGTGTTGGAAATGAGAACATGGGGATTATCAAGACACTGGAACCATGCTAAATTATTATCTCAATCAGATGTCAAAACTGAGACATTTTCAGACTTTGCAGAAAAAGGGAGTTTGGTTGGTTAAATCCCTTCATGATTATTTATAGGGAACTCATTATATGAACAATGCAGATATTTTATTTTTATATAGAATTTTTATGTAATAGTAAAAAAATTTTCTGCTAACGAAGAAGATTATTTTCCATGTTGCTTCTTCTACTCTATAGTCACATAAAATAGAAAATACACTTCACATCCAGTTTTCCCTCTGCAATATATAAATACACACACAAAAAATAATAATAATAAAAAAATATCAGAACAGCCTGAGAATTTGGTACCTTTGCAGCAGTGATGTTTCCCGTCTGGACTTTTCTTCCAGACTCCCGTTTTGTATTCTGACCTAAAGCACACAGAAAAAATAAAATTAATTAAGTACAATCAAGTACAAAACAACAAGGATGCAGTCACCTCTCAGTCACACATTTAACATGTGACCAATTTAAAATTCAGAGTTTACAATACAAATACTACAGTCACAATGAGAAATACCTTGATAGAAACAGTGTCAGTGAAAAACAACATTCCCTATTATAATAGAACTCCTCGTTAGCATCCTGAGACAAAGTTTTGCAACCCTGAAACAGGACCTATTACCCTAGAAAATCAAACTGCAGTGACTCACTAAGATTTGCCAAGGAGCTGCTATTGTACAGTAGAGTCCAGTCAAAAAAAAGTTACGGAGGCTCATGTACGGTAAGCAGAACTGAGCAAACATAAAGCTAATCAATCAATGTTGCTCTGGCACATGAGGGTGATCAGTAGCTGCGGTACCAACTGACTCACAACCACAGCTGGAAACCAGCTCTCACCAAACTCGGCCATAGAGCATATTTGGGCTCAGGGGTGCTTTTCTGCTATTACAAGCCTGGCCCGAGGATGCTCAGATTTACTCAGGAGCAGATGCATGCACAAAGGGAGGTGTAAGACAGAACAAAAGGAAACAACAGTAAGAGCAGAACCAAGTCTCAGGCAAGCAGGCTTATAGAAAAAGGGCCATGGGCTACAGTGGATGGAGAAAAGATAATGGGATACCCAAACATTAAAAAAAAAAAAACCAACCCTGAGAATACCTCATGTTGGTGGATGGTGAGAAAATCATAGAATGGTTTGCATTGGAGTGGATCTTAAAGACTATTTCATTCCAAAACTCTTTCATGGGCAGGGACACCTTCTATTGGAGTGGAGCTCCGAGCTTTGTCCAGCCTGACCTTGGACACTTCCAGGGATGGGGAAGTCACAGCTTCTCTGAGCAACGTGTGTCAAGGCCTCACCACTCTCACAAGGAAGAATTTCATCCCACTATCCAACCTAACTCTGCTCTCTGGCAGTGGGAAACCATCCCTTCCTATCCTATTACTACAGGCTCCTGTCCAAAATCCCTCTCCAGCTCTCTTGGATCCCCTTTCAGCACTGGGAGAAGCTCAAAGGTCCCCCTGGAGCTTTTACTTCCCCAGGCTCAACACCCCCAGCTCTCTCAGCTTGTCTCCAGAGCAGAGAGGCTTCGGCCCTCGGAGCATTTCCGTGGGCTTCTCTGGACTCGGTCCAGCAGCTCCATGTCCTTCGCATACCAGACACCCAAGAATTGGTGTTCACATGGGATTCAAACGGGTCAGCACAAAGCAACACGCTGAGAAAGACGAGAAAACAGCTGAGAGCGCGGAAGGTCTGACCGCCGCGAGGCTCCGAGATCTCCCGGACAGGGCGCGGCAGAAGCTGTGTGGGTAGGGAGCTGCGAGGGGGAGCTCTAGCCGCGACGGGGGCGGCAGCGATACCCAGTGAATCCCTCGCAGGAGAGGAGACCCCGGCCGGAATGGGCTGTGAAAGAGCGCCTGGCCATGAGGAGACCCAACATGGCGGCGAGTCAGGCGAGCGGCAAAGTAGGGCGGGGGTCCGAACCGGCCATCCCCTGGCCCTCCGCCCCGGGAGGCCGAGCCGGGCCGGGCCGGCAGAACTTACTGAGAACCAGGACGGGGCGCGGGCCCATCATCGCGGCGGCTCGAGCAGCGGAACCTTCTGGAGCCCGGAACTGTCGCTTCGCAAAGCCGCGACGCCGTGCACCGCCTCCCACCTCCGCGGTCAATCGCGCGTGAGTGCTGCGGCCAATGAGAGCAAACACCCGGCGAGTTCCGGCTGGGAAGTGACGCTGCTCGCAAGGGGCGGGACCGCCCGGGGCTCCGCACGAGCGCGGTGCCCGCCGCGCCCGTGGAGAGGGGAGGAGCCCTGCACAGACCCAGAGAAGAGGCGGCAGTCCTCAAGGAGCGGGCGCAGAGTGGACATTTCGCTGCCGCCTCGCTGTTGCATCCGGAAGGCACCGGGTCCGAGATGCCACGGGCGACCTCGGTTCCGAAAGGCACACCTCAATGCCCACCCCCTCGGTCAGCGCGGTGGTCTCGCCCAGCGTGCAGTGCAGAACCCCAGGAAGAAGACGGATCTTGCGGCGGCACCGCCTGATCGAGAGCGCAGGCCGTGCCCCGGTCCCAGAGCAGCAGCTGCTGCTGGAACGAACTAAGCCCGTGCCCCGGGCTCTGGTGTTCCCTCCGAGCAGGGCCCTTAGCCCTGCTCAGCCACCAGCGGTCATTTTACGTCCCCGGCAGTTTAGTGTCACCCAGAGGGAGAGAAAACGGCACGGGGAAACAACTGATGTCAGAGCACATGGCCTGTTCGCTGTCAGCAGAAAGCTGGAGGCTGTCTAGGAGAGTGGAATGTGGGTGGGCGTAGTTAAGCAGAGCATTCCCCAGTGCAGGATGGGAGAGATTCCCAGCCCCTGCACCTGATTCTTGAGGAATTTAACCCTGATTCTCCACCCTGTGCTCCACCCTCATTGCTTTACAAGCCCACCATGGACCTGGGCAGGCTAGTATGAGAGAACAGCATCAACAGGGCAAATCAGCAGCTCTGACACCCTCCATCCAATCAGGTCTGTGGTGTCAGTTCCATCCCACAGGGCAGGCAGCACCTGGAGGGGGCCTTGAGATACGACACCCTGCAGAAAACTGCAGCAGGCAAATGGGAGCTGGAGGCAGCACAGGGGGCAGAGCCCCACAGACAGGCCCCTCTGGGTACTAACACACTGCTTGTATTGTTGCAGCTGCAGAGAAGAGAAGGGTTCTGCCTCCAAAGGGGCTGACAAGGCAGTTTGGGACTCTTGGTTGTTCTTTTTTCTGTTTGCTTGTTTCTCCTTTAGAACACAGAGAACACCTCATAGCTGCTGCTGCAGCCCCCAAATCCTTTGCCCAGAGGGCTGAAGCACAGCCCAGGCAGCACCTCGCAGGGGATGCTGCCATCCCAACCCAGCCACTGTTCTTGGGGGTTCAGGGTTGTCCTTTCCCGAGCTCTGGGGTGCTGGTGGCATTTGACTCTGCTCAGTTCTTTTTGGTCTTGGGGGTGTCGTACTTCCTCTTGCTTGAGTACCAGAGCAGTAGGGGGATCCCGATGGAGGGCAGGGTCATCACGCCAAATGCCGCCCAGTCCAGCTAGAGGGAGAAATCGTTAGAAAAGTCAAAACAATCCAGGCCAGAGGAGTCTTACAGCAATGAGGTCAGAGGAGAGAGAGGGGAGACCTTCACACTGTCTGCAGCTTCCTCACGCAGGGAAGCGGAGAGGCAGGCGCTGACCTCTGCCCTTAGTGACTAGTGACAGGACCAGAGGGAGCACCCACAGCTGTGTCAGGGCAGGTTTAGGCTGGATATTAAGAAAAGGCTCTTCTCCCAGAGGATGGTCTCCCAGGCACTGGAAGAGTCTCCC
Organism: Pseudopodoces humilis; assembly: GCF_049639895.1. NCBI lineage: Eukaryota > Metazoa > Chordata > Aves > Passeriformes > Paridae > Pseudopodoces > Pseudopodoces humilis. The sequence goes on from NC_142230.1 coordinate 1,585,719, forward strand.
TAGGAAAGTGGTCACAGCACCGAGCTTGACAGGAGCTCAGGGGCCAACAGGTGCATGGTTGGCATTCCTGGGATTGTCCTCTGCAGGGCCAGGAGTTGGACTGCACGATCCTTGTGGGTCCCTTCCAGCCTAGGAGGTTCTAAGATTCTACTCCCAGATTTTCTGGCTCAAATTCCACGGTGCAGCTCCTTCACAGAGGGAACTGAGATAGAAACTTGGCCGCTTCTGTGATAGTCCTCTGGAGAACTGACAGGAATTAACTCCAGCTCCCACTGGAACTCGCCAGGTGAGGCAAGCCACGCACACCATGTTCAAACAGGAAGCCACCGCACTGGGCTGCAGCTGCCATGGCACGCTTTTCCATTATCAATTGAAAGGTACTTACAAAGTGAGGGGAGAACCTCCTGTCAAAGTCACGCTGAGCCAGGATTCCTCCCTGCCCGGGAGCACTAGTGAAGCCAACCTGGAAAAGGCAGGGAAAAGACAGGCTTTGTCACTTTTCCTCCTCGCTCCAGAACTGGGCAGGGTGTGAGCACACAGACGCATGTCATCCCTGACCACACAGCTCCAGGAGCGCAGTCAGGTGTATCTGCCCGTAAACCATCCACTTACCATGACCTGTGCACCCTCCTGTGCCAGGTATGTGATGGTGGCAGAGGTGAAGTTGAAGTACCCAGCTTTGAGAGGCCGTAGAACCACAGTGTGAGACACGTTACTCGCACTGGGAGCTGGACGTTAAGGAAAACTGTTGTATTTCATCACAGGAAGAAAAGTGAGGAGATGGGAAAGAGCAGCCTGAAGCCAGGTGCAGAAGACAGTGCTGCTGACAGATCTGAGTGCTCATGGTCACAGCCAGCCAGACCCACCCAAGGCTCACCCAGCTGCTCCTCCCCAGGCAAAGGAACTACCCCAGGACCTGGTCCTATCTGCAAGGAACTTTATTTTCACACTGCATCATCCAAAAGAACAGGGGTTTGCACTGGTACCCTGTCCAGGCTCTGGGAAGAATTTCAGAGACAGCAGATGAAGATAGAACAAAAGCTGCAGGATGCTCAGGGACAAGAAAGAGAGTTGGGAGAAATTTCAAAACAGAAAAAGATACGGAGCAATCCTGTCCCACTTGACGTTGAGCATGCCAGAGACAATGCCAAAATCTTCTGGGGGAAAGGAATCATCCGACAGCTCCACATCTAGGGCAGCGCTAAACGTAACAAAGAGAGGGGTGAGACAGGAATGAGATTTGCCATATGCTCACAGGCTCTGCAACAAGGTGCACTGACAGTTCCACCCTGACCAAATGGAAGAACTGATTTTTGAAAGATGAAATGTCATCAGTAGAAGATGGGGAAGAGAGCTGAGGTGTCTTATGAGGAGACTGCAGAGAAAGGAAGGCAAAGTTGAGAGAAACAACCATAAGGACAGGAAAAACACCACTTCTTCCACAACAGGCTTTGGCAATTTACTGAACTTCAGATATCATCCCATGGATTCATACGTTGGCCTAAATAATAACCAAATCCCACATATAAAATTACAGTATCTCATTAAAGTTGTATGAATCCAACATTACAGCACCATATATACTTCTCTTAGCAGTACTGAAGTCAGCATGCATTATTCTGCCTTAAAAAAAAAAAACCTAAAAATCAAAACCCCAAAGCACTTTAATAGTGTCCCCCATTTTATCCAATCAGCTTTTCATTCTGCAAATGAAGCTTTTTACCAGCATCATGGAAATTCTGTTTTATCTTTGTCAGGTCCTTAGTTAAGTCCTGATAGCAAAAAGGAATTTTCATTGAATAAACATGAAAAAGAGCTCACAAAGCCAAGAAAGGGAGCTGCATGCATGGGGAGAAGTGTCACAGGACACCACAGGAACTATACCATGCTGGACTGACAGCTTGAGCAGCCACAAGGTGAAAGCAGGGACAAGGGAAGAGGAAGGAAAAGGCAAATTTCAGGGTCAATCTTTCAGGCACTGCTGGAAAGCTCAGAGTTAGAGGGAGCAAAAGCAGCAGCACATCACGCAGCTCAGAAATTGCCTTGTACCCTGCAGCCACACAGAGAACATTTGCTCATGGTCAGTATTGAACCTGGACAGGGCTTACCTGGAGCCAACATTGTAGATGTTGTACTGCAAAGTCAAGTCCTTGCCCTCCACTGCGTATCTGTTTAACAAGGATTTGGAGGCCAGGAGCCTGGCGCCATCCTCACAGTGAGCCACAGACACCAGGGCAAACACGGCAAGAAGTGGGACCTTCATCTAGAAACACAAGGAAATGGAATGTCACTGATCACTTGACATCTCTGAACACTTGCCTGTGAGCATGTAAGAACTGGCACAGGAGTGTCCCAGATCTGCAGCCATGGAAGAAAAGTTGATGGTATTCTCCCCCTTCAAAGCCCTGGCCAGTATCACTCACTCTCCTTTACAGAATCGTGGAACATCCCAAGTTGAAAGGAACCTGCAAGGATCATTGAGTCCAACGCCTGGGCCTGCACATCTCAGTAATGGGCAAAGCTTTCAGATCACTAAGCCTCTTCAAATAACTTCCAGAGCAAAAGCTTTGGCAATTAACAATTTCATCAGTTTTAGCAACTAACAGTTAACTGTCCTTGCAAAGCCTGGCAACTTTCCAACACTGTCTTACACAACAGAGTTAGATCTTCTCAGAAAGCACTTCCAACATTTATTCTTTCCTATTTCCAGCCACCAAGAAACCACCAACTCCCTCCAGTGGCTTTTATGATCCCCTGCATGAGTCCCTGCTTCAGGCTGCATGTCTTGACTTGTCCAAACACAGCACCTCTAAAGCCACTCTGTTGAGAGGACAAGGAGACAACAGGAACGCTACAGATGTGAGGACACTTGATGGGGCTTTTAAATGCAAAAACTGCTTCAGTAACATGGCCTCTGCCCTCCACAGTCACAGGGTGGTAGGGGTTGGACAGGACTGTAAAGACTATCCAATTGCACCCTCCTTGTCATGGGCAAGGATGCCTTCCAGTAGACCAGGTTGCTCCAAGCCCCGTCCTTCAACACTTCTAGGGATGGGGCAGCCACAGCTTCGCTGGATAACCTGTGCTAGTGACTCACCTCCCTCACAGGGACCAATTCCTTCCCAATATGCCCTCTGGCAGTGGGAGGCGTTGTTCTATCACTCCTGGCCCTTGTCCAAAGTCCCTCTCCAGCTCTCCTGGAACCTCTTTAGGCCCCTGAAGGGGCTCTGGGTCTCTCTTCTCCAGGCTCAACACCCCCAGCTCTCCCAGCCTGTCTCCAGAGTAAAGGGGCTGCAGCCCCTGAATTATTTCCATGGCCTCCTCTGGACTCACTCCAGTAGCTCCACATCCCTTCTGTGCTGGGAACCCCAGAGGTGGAGGCAGCTCTGCAAGGGCGTGTCTCCAGAACAGAGCAGAGGGGCAGAATTCCCCTCCCTTCACATGCTGCCCACGCTGTTGGGGATGTGCCCAGGACAATGTGTGGTTTCTGGGCCCTCAGTGTACGTTGTGGCAGCATGGTGAGCTTCTTGTCAACCCATTCCCCCAAATCCTTCTCAGGGCTGCTCTCCATCCATTCTTCCCCTGTCTCTGTTTCGGTGCAGCACCTGCCCTTGGTCTTGCTGAACCTCGTGGGCTTGGCATGGACCCGCCTGCCCAGCCCGTCCAAGTGCAGGTACCAGAAGCCCCTTCCTTCCCCCCAGTCCTGCCCTGCTGCAGCCGCACACCAGCGCATGCAGCCCAGGCTGCTCCTGCCCCCCCAAAAGAAGCCCAGGGGCCCAGAGTGGCTCAGGGACACTTCTCAACAGGAAACCACCCGGTTTCACCCACCGCTGGCCGCGGAGGATGCCGACTCTGACGCTCCAGCGCCAGAAATCGGCCGGTCCTTCCTGGCCGCCCTGAGCCGACGACCGATCCTCTCCTACAGACCCTTCCCCAGCGCCCCCCAGTCCGTCCAGAAGCCCGAGGACACAGCCTCGAGCTGCACCGGGCCTCTCGCCCCTCACCGTCTCTCCCGCCGCCAACGCCGCAAAGACGAGTCAGCGCAGGCGCGGCGGAAATGGCGCACGTGAACCGCGCCTCAGGGAGGCCTTACGCTCGCTGGGAAATGGAGTGTAAGCCCGTGCGCACGCAGGGACTCCGCACCTGCGCGGGGCACGCTTCCTGCGCTGCCCCATCGCCCGCTGCTGGCGGACTGCGGGGGAGCGGGTGGAAGTGGTGGCGGGGTGGCGCGTCCTGCTGGGCCGGGGCTGTAATAGGGCTCTGGAGAAGAGCAGGACGTGTGTCTCGGCACGACAAGCTGCTCTGCTCAAGTACACCCAACCACATCCCCCTCTCCTAGACCGCCTCCAGCTTTGTGCTGACAGTGCGTCAGGAAATGGTCCTGACCTCCCTGGTGCAATGTCAGTAACAAAACAAACCTGCTGGCATTTCCTGTACTGCCGGAAGCCTTGAGAGCTTCCCTGTGCCCTTGTTCCTCAGGCAGCTGCCTCTGGTGGGGAAAGGGCCACGGGACCCTCTCCTGTACACATTTTGCCACTTACACATACACAGATGAACAGCCCATATGCACCAATCCTGGGCCCTCCCACTGGGTGCCTGTGCTGCCTCAAGGCCTTTCATTAGGGATCCCCACTGCCAGCCTATGCCAACACTTCTTCCTACAGCCACTTTCTTCTTTCCCTGCTGCCTCAGGCAGAAGTTCTCCAAGCTGCAGACAAAAGCAAGACAGAGGTCCAATCCCTTTTGGCCATTGGCCACTTAACTATTCTCTCTCCCACCCCATCCCACCTCTCTGCATGGTTTGCTGCAGCCAGGACAGACTGAAACACTGATACAACACCCGTCCTGGCTCTTAGAACCTCAGCTCTTTTTCTGTGAAGCAAGAGCACTTTCAGGAAATGTTTCATTCCTCCCCAGTAAGCACTTGTCTTGCTGCTACTGGTCAGTATGTGATGGTTTTCAGGCCAGAACAGGAGATCACACAGCTCCATTGCCACCCACATAACTGTATTCTGGAAGACCCTGACTTGGGTTAAGGAGGGATGAAGCCACACCCTGAATCTCAGACTGGCAAAACACCAAGCTGTGCTAATGGACCAGGGAGAGAAGTAATCATGTGTCTGATATCAGCTTTAAATGAAGCCATTTTGCTCTCTACTTTCTATTGAAAAGCAAGGACCTTTTCAATATGACTGGCTGCACACCTTGTAGCAGTCAAGATGCCAAGACTTAAGAACCTTTAGAGGAACCAGGCAAAAACTTTATGTTGATGGCAGCAGATTTGTGAATACAGGTAAATTACCTCTGGTGGGATGGAAGAGATCAGTGGTATCCCTGAGGGTCTGTGTCAAGGACCCCCAGGATGGCATTGACCCATAGAGCACCACCCCATGCCCACAAGTCTCCTGCCCTCCACCTGCCTCACTTGCTTCTTGGGCATCCAGCTGCCTGACCTGCAGAGCAGCCAGGTTTCAGCACGTGCATCACGCCTGGCTGCAAAGGTAGGAGCCCACATGGCTTGGGGACCCCTCCCCAGAGGATCCCACGTTTGCCCTGACAGGCCCATTTTCCACAGGGTTGTATTGCAGTGAGTGCTACAGAGCCCTGAACAACACCTGCTCTGTCTGCATGGCCCCCCTGAGCTACCCGGACTCTGGGGATGAGGAGATGTGAGCAGAGGGGTGCTGGGAGCCCAGCCAAGCCTGGGGGGCTGCAGTTCACCCTTGCCCTCTCTGCCCCTGCAGGGACTCCAGTGATGAGGAGACACCAGAGCTGTGGCTGGGTGCTGTGCGGGCGCTGCGGGGCCAGGAGCGAGGGCGGCAGCTGCTGCAGCGCATCAAGGACATGATAAAGGGCCAGAGACTCCCCTCCAGAATGCCTGCCCAGCTGTGAGTCCAGCTGGAGGGAAGAGGAAAAGAGCAAGGAGAGTGACATGGGCAGCAGTGAGGTGGCCAACAAGAACAGATTGCTCTGCAGGTGGGGGCCGGCTGTAGGGGTAGCAACGTCCCCTGTCCTCCCCAGCACTGGGGATACTGGTTGCAAAGACTGTGCTCCTCTCTCCCAGCAGGACTTCAACTACCAGCAGCAGGCCAATAACAGTAAAAGGGAGGGCAAAGGCCCAGTGACAGCAGGATAGTGCCATGTGGCAGCAAAAACATGGGTCCAGGTGCTGGGATGTGGCTGGAGCCTCACCAGTGTGGCAGAAGTTGAGAGACACTGGGTGGGGAAGGGTTAGTGAATAAATCACCTGGTCCTCAAGGCACCAGTCCTGGTACTCTGAGCCGGCATCCACCATTCCATGCTGATCCTGACCTTATGATACCCCAGTTCCAAGCTGCCCCTGGCTCCATCCCTGCTGCGACCCCTGCCTCTCAATGCCCCCAGCCCCCATCTCCAGCACCTTGGTGCCACCATCTCCATGCCCACTGTGCCTCTAGCCCCTACAAATCCCTGTCCCCAGCCTTTATGGCGTCCCCATTCCCATCCCTGTGGTGCCCCCAGCCCCGTGCAGACCCCCACCCCTCGATGTCCCTCTCCCCACACATGGCACCCTCTCTCCACCCCTGCAGTGCCCCAGACTCTCAATGTCCCTGTCCCCAGCCCCACAGTGCCCCCAGTTCGATGCTGCTCCAGGGTGGGGGTGCAGAATGGACAGACAGCTGGACACAGGGGAAGTCCCTGCTTCTCCGTTTATTACCAAGCAGCCTTCGTTTAAAAAAAAAAAAACAAAACAAACAGACATACAGACAGGCAGAGGCGGCCCGGAGGGGTGGGGGCCGCCTGCCCATGGTTTGTTTGGTTCCTGACACCAGAGAGGTTCAAGTAGCCGAAAAGGTTCAAGTTCACCATAAGGCACTTTAAAGCCATGACAGGAGCAGAGCCCCCCTGGCCCCATCACCCCTCCCAGCACCCCATGGCAGATGTGGAGGCTGGGCAGCGCTGGTGGTTGGCAGCAGAGGGGCTGTGGGGGGGAATATATTACATCATCTTTTTAAATATAGATAAAACTCTTATTGTAGACAAATAGTGCCGGTCCCCTACACCCCCGGGGAGGCTGAGCCCTGCAGGGGGCATGTGCAAAGGACAGAGGGGTGACCGTGGGGGCCCGGTCACCCCATGGAAGGGGGATCCCACAGGGCCAGGGGATTTCGGAAGGGGGATCCCACAGGGCCAGGGGATTTCGGAAGAGGGAAAGGTCCGGGGGGGGGCCGGGGCTGCCCCGCACCCGGGTGGGCTCACCCGAATAGTGCAACCAAGAGAAAGCAGCCAGGAGTGCAGGGGCGAGGGGAGCTCGCCGGGGAGGGCTGCTCGGAGTGGGGAGGTGGGGACAAGCTATGCACAGCGCAGGGCAGTGCCCCCCCGCCACTAGGGAGAGCATGCGGGGCTCTCCCCACCTGGGGGGAGGCCTTGGTCCATGGGTGCCCCTGCCCGATCCTGGCATCCATGAGGGGTTTGGTGAGGGGACATCCATGTCCCAATCCCCCATCACCCACCTGGACATGACCAGGTGGGCCTGGGAACGGTGGGGGGTGGTAGGGGCCCCCCACCTCCTTGTGCAAATCGGCCGAGGGGAGTTTCCCCCTTTGCATAACTAGGAATGAACCGTGACGGGAAAAACAGGAACAGAAACCCCAGTGGGCACAGCACAGCTCAGCATGGAACAGCATGACACCTGCTGTTGTATCAGCCCTATGCCGTCTCCACCGGCACGGTGTCATCTGGCTGTGGCCCTTCCTCACCCTCCGGCTCCTCTTCTTCCTCCTCGGGCTGCCCTGGAGGCCAGTAGCGGGCAATGGAGAGGCGCAGCCCCTCCAGCCGCCCATTGGAGAGGTCGAGGCTAGGGGGCCCAGCAGGTGGTGGAGGTGGCTCATCACGGCGGCGGCGGCGGGTCCGCACCTCCAGGCAGTTCTGGCCCTTGAGGTGCCGCTGGAGGTGGTCGTCCTTGGCGAAGGCCTTGTGGCAGAGGTAGCACTCATAGGGCCGGGCGCCTGTGTGCAGGTGCATGTGGTTCTTCAGGTCATAGCTGTGCAGGAAGCGGGCACTGCAGTGCTGGCAGGAGTAGGGCCGCTCACCTGTGTGCTTCCGCATATGGATCTTCAGTTTGTCATTCCTGGAGTTGGGACACACAGGGAGATATTGGCACTGAGTAGACGACACGCCATCCAACCACAGCAGGGAGGGCAATGGTGCTGAAAGCCCAACAGCAGGGATGCTCTGCAGGGCACAGGGGTCTGAATGCTTGACAGGACAGGGGACTATTGTATGGCTGCATGGCTGAGATGCAGCTGGCAGGGGGGACGTTGCTGGGTACCCCAGGCTGGTCTGACAGCACTTACATAGTGTGGAAGACTCCCCTGGATCTGCACCACAACCATGTTTGGGCTGTCAGATGAGGTGTTCTGGGTGCCATCAGGTATCAGGCCTTGGTTGATCTGGCAGCACTCACAGAGTACAGAACACCCCATTGACCTGGCTTCACTAGCAGGTGTGGCAGAGGGGCACCACAACAGATGCTACTGGGTACCTTAGGTCAGTCCAGCAGCATTCATGAGGTGCAGAAGACCCCAATAACCCCACAGCACCACAACAGAACTTGCAGGGGATGCCACAGAGGATGCCATCGGGTAACCTGTATTGGTGCAGAGCACTCACAGGGTACAGGAGACCCTCTGAATCTGCACCACACTGGCAGGACTGGCAGAGGGGTGCTGTGCAGCATGCCATCAGGTACCCCAGTTTGGTCTGGCAGCACTCGGGATGCAGAAGACCCCATGAACCATGCCAGGCCTGTGTCCAGGCTCCAGTAGAACTGGCAGGGGGAGTGCCATAGGGGATGTCATTTGGTACATGTCAGGAGGGGAGAGTCCATCCAGTAGCACTCACCGTGTGAATCGGACTCCGCAGACCTGGCAGGCAAAGGGCTTCTCGCCCGTGTGTGTGCGCATGTGGCGAGGCAGTTTGCCAGCACCATGGATGACCTTGTGGCAGACAGGGCACTCCTGGGGCATCTGTGAGCGGCGCTTGCGCACCAGCTTGTCAGGGCTATCCAGCCCAGGTGCCAGCGACTCATGGTGCAGCGAGCTCAGATATGCCATCAGGTCGGGGTCGATAGCATCATCGTCAGAAGCAGCCTCCTCAGGGGACAGGGGGGGCTGGTAGGGGAAGGGGAAGGAGTGTGGGGGCAGCTCCTCCTCTTCAGGCAGCTCAAAGCTGTCATAGGGCAGGGGCAGCTCCTCAGGCAGAGGGGGTGAGGGCAGCTGGGAGGGCGGTGGGGGGCTGCCAGAGCCCTCAGCCTCAGTGGGTGGCTCCTCGGCATGGTTGTTGAGCCGGGCACCACGGGCTTGCAGGAACTTGCGGGTCTTCTTGCTGCGGCGGGGGGCGGGGCGGGGGGGTGGTGGGGCAGGCACCTCACTCTCAGGGACGGTGGAGAAAGCCTCCAGGTAGCGGCGGGCACGTTCACAGTCGCCATCATCGGGGCCAGGTGCCTCCAGCCCACTGCCCTGCAGGATCTCCACACAGGCAGCAATGACACAGGGAATCTCCAGTAGCCGGGCAGCACGCAGCACCTCGCCCATATTGGCACTGCTTATGGTCAGCGTGGCTGTGTAAGCAAATTCCAACAGTGCACCCAGTGCCTCTGGCCCCACAAAGTCCAGCTCACAGACCTCCTGCCCTGGCCCTGGCCCTGCAAAGAGCTTCTTGAAATAGCGGCTGGAGGCAGCCAGGACAGCACGGTGGGTGCGGTACTCCAGCCCCTGCGTCTTGATGGTGACATCGCAGAGCAGCCCCAGCTGTCGTTGCTCGTTCAGGCAGCTCAGCAGCTCACTGCTGTGCTCAGGGAAGGGGATGCCAATGAGGTCATCTTCTGGGCTGGCCATTGTCCTCACCTGCAGGAAGGATAGGATGCTGCCTGACTGATAGGAGAACAATCTGGGAGAAAGCACTTGGAAGAAACATTGAAGCCGGAGCATCACTGTCATGAAGCCAGGGCACCAGGAACCTTCCATGTACATGCTGGGTGGCACTGGGGTTTCAGTGGGACACTAAACTGGGGCAGGCTTGGGGCCTGCGGTCTGCCCTCAGTTCCCTCCATGCTATGTAAAGGTTGGCGGGCACAGGCCCCCCACCACAGGCCCCCACGCTTCCTCCACTACCACTAGCACCCAGCCGCCTGCATCACCACAGCAAAGGGGGAAATCTCAGCATGGTGCCTTTGAACAGCACCAAGGTGCAGCACTTCCTGTACCAGCCCACCCACAATCCCCCCAGCCCACTGTCATGGCCAGGTGCAGCCACTGGCTCCCAGCCACCCCATCCTGGGAACGTGGGCCTCACTGGCAGGCACGGGTGGGCGGGTGAATGCTGGGAAGAGCACCTTGGGGGCCACCCCATAGAGCCCAGCTGGGCTGGGAACAGGGGCCACACTTCCTGCCATTGCAGATTAGATCAGCACCCGTGCCACCGGTTCCTGCCCCCGCTCCTGGTCGGGACTGGGCCCCCTCCCTCCTCCCGTGCCCCAGCCCGGGGCCACTCCTCGCCCAGCCAAGCCCAGCCTGCGCCAGTCAGGCCTTTCCCACGCTGCGGCTGGCAGAGCTTGGCCTCAGCCCTACACCCAGCACTGCTCACACTCCTACTGTGGTCCCCATGGTGCACCACCAGAGATTCAATGTTCCTGTGCAGCCAGCACAGGTGGGAAGGAGGAGTCCATGACCCTCACAACTTGCAGGCAGGGTGCAGGCAGTAGTAGCAGCTCCAGGGCTGCAACCCGTCCTGTGACACCATGCCCAGCTATGGCACTTGCAGCCAGCCAGGCTGCTGGGTGACACTAGCACCGCTGGGTGACAATAGGATGGGAGTTGAGCAACTGCAGCCTGGCGGAGGCAGGGGTGGGTACCACCTCTGGACTGTGGCTCTTGGTGCTGCCAGAGTTGTGCTAGGCCAAGCCAAGCCATGGTGGACAGTGGCATGTGGCACTGGCCATCGCCAAACCATGCCAGGCAACACTGAGCTATGCCAGGCCCATCCATCCCAAACCCACCATGCCGTGCCAAGCCACACTGTGCCGTCGGCAGGCGGGCGTGGGGGACGTGCCCCCTCTTGCCCATGGAGGGGCGGCGCGGCTGACAGCCCCCGGCACAGGGGCCCATCCCCAAGCCAGCCGCTCCCTGCACTTGGGTGGCTGCCAGCTGGGGCTGCCTCGGCAGGCAGCTGGGAACGGCCCCGGAGCAACCGGCTGCGGAGCCGCCCCAGCCGCTGCTAAGCAGGCCCGACCGGCATGGCAGGCGGCAACCGCCCCTGAAACTGGGAGCCAAGCAGTGCCGACCGCCTGGGATGCTGGCGCCAGCACCCATGGCCAAGCCCCCCTCCTTGGCAGAAGCCCATCCCACCACTGGTTGAAGTCCCCTCTGCCTGCTGAGGTGGGGGTGATCGGATTAGGGGTGATTAAACCATCAGTGCCCTGGGAGCCAACAGGCAGTGACAACCCCCAGTGGGATTAGGCAGGATTAGCTACAGGGGCAGGATTAAGCAGGGGGGCAAGTACCCCATGCCACAGCTTGGGCAGCTGGAGAGGGATGACAGGGATGGGGCACCTGCCAAGGGTGGCCCAGAGCCCCACAGACCCCCAGAACTGTCACAGGCAATGGTCACAGGGTAGAGTGGCACTGTGTCCTCCAACACAGCCTCCCTTCTGCCTTGATCCCCACAGCACCTCCAGCCTCACAAGACATGGAAACAGGACACTCACAAAGACTGATGGTGCCCATTTGGCATGTACCTGTGGGGGTGTCTGGGTGCAGGGCAGCAGCTGAGACCCTGTCATATCCGAGAAGGTGGCAGGGTGCTCTGAGGGATGGGCACAGGCACCAGCCTCACCATCTCACAGTGCAAATGGACATAGCCTCAGTGCTGCCAATGCCACAGAAACCGCCAGCAGAGGTCTGGTAGGGACCTCTAAGGGAGTTGGAACCCCTGTGAGCAGCCACAGGACTCGATGCAAGCAGACATAGCTGCAGGGCTGGGGCAGGGTAGGGGTGAGGTACAGGAGGTGACAGGAGGGGGATTTTCCATCGCACCAAACCGCCCGTTACGGCTCCTTTGCTGACACCCCCACCCCCCGCACATCCTCCTCACTGGAGTGAAGTCACATGCTGAGCGGGTGCTGCCGTCGAGGAGATCACTGCAGTGATAAGGAAATAGCAGAGGACGAGGTGTGAGGGGACTGGAGCCGCCCCCGGGCCCCCAGCATTCCCTGGCTGGTTCTGGACATGATGCCTGGGAGGGAGCAGGCGGTGATGCCCATGTCTTCGCCATGCCAGAGCTTTCTCAGTTACATCAATGCTGTGGCTGGGCCCATTTCGGCTGCAGCAGCTGAACTGGACTGAGGAAAGGGGGAGTTGCTCCCCACGTTGAGCTGGTTCCCATGCAGGACAGGTGGCAGCAGGAACAATGTCTGCCCGGGTCACCCTGACATCCCTCTACCAGCCCATGCTGCCTGGAACAACCGTGGCCAGGCTCCACCCACCTGCCAGCTCCCTTCATTCTAGGGGTCTAGCCACCCAGGCAGAGCCATGGACAGTGGGGTGAGGCCCCTGCAGCACCCATCCTGCATGAGGATAGGCTGTGTCCCATGCCACCAAGCTGGGATGGCACAGTGCATGAGGGCACAATGTCAGCCTGCACTGAGCACTGGGCCATGGCTTGGGGACGGTAGGAGTTGTGAGGTGGAAAGGGATGTCTAGGGGGGATCTCCCAACCTGTTCCCCCATGGGGAAGGAGGGCAGAGGTCCTGGGGAGGACAGTCCTCATCCTGGGCTGCTGCCAAGTGCTCCTGCTTTTGGTCACAAGAGTCCCTGTCAAGGGACTTCACAGCCCCACTGGGGAGAATGAGTCACCCAGGAAGGGGAGCACAGTGCAGAGTCACCCTGGCTACTCACCCCATGGGGGTCCCTCACCCTTTGGAAACCAGGACATGAACCCAGGAGTCTGGGCTGTGCAAGTCCCCCTCCCTGCTAATGCCCTGTCTGAAGCCAGCTGGGAGCAGCAGTGGCCCTTGTGCCAATGGCCACAGTGTGGAGGGTGGTGTGGCTGTAGGGCAGGGGCTGTGCAGCTGCTCTGTCTGCCCGGCAGGGAAGGTGGTGGCTGGGGTCTAGCTCAGCTGGTAACCCTATAGCAAGCACATGCCAGGGGTCCCATTGCTGGAGGAAGCGGGGAAAGCAGCACTGCTCTTTGAAAGAAGAAAAGAACGCGTTGAGACAAAAGGAAATGGTTTGGACCTGAAAGAGGATAAACAGTCCCCCACCCCACAGCACTGAGAGTGAGCCCCCTGGCTCCCTGATACTGGTCAGCTCACCCACAGAGTTCCCAGGCAGAGCTGTGTGCTGTGCAATCATGGGACATTAGCCACTGGCACTGAGAAGGGGTTGGAGTGCTGTGGACCAAGGCTGCCTCAGCGCCGAGCCAGCACTGCACCTGGGGCCCAGTGCCAGCCCAGCATGATAGCTGCCATGGAGGCTGGGCACGGGGCATCCCTGTTACGGTGGAGCAGGACTAGCGATGTTGCCAGAGCCACTCCTGGCATCCGTGTCAGGGACAAGAAGCAAAGTCCCCATGCCACCCATCCAACCTGTTCGCACTGTGCTGGCATCCTGGCTCCTCCTGTTGCCAAAACCTACCCCACTGTCACATCCAGCTGCCTGGCATTACCACTATAGGGTGTAGGCCCTGCTCTGCTAAACCAAAGTGACCCAGATCTTGCCACTCGTCCCTTCCCATCCCATCCTATCCCATCCCATCCCGTCCCATCCTGTCCCGTCCCATCCCACCAGTAGCAAGGGTGGTGTAGGGCTCAGGCAACACGAACATCCCACAGCTTGCTGGTGCCAAAGCAGCTGGCCCAGACCTCCAAGTGCCCAGTGGTACCACACTGGGTCCCCACCACCCTAGCAACTTCCTTCACCGTACCAGCCAGTTATGGCAGGGTGGGTGTGTAGCTCACCTGCCCCGTGTCCTGGAGTGGCTCAGCGCTGCGTCGCGGCCAGGCTGGCGGCCCGCGAGTGGCAGGGAGGGGAAGGCAGGGTGCTGTGTGAACTTGGCCCCGCTCCCCGCTGCACTTGAGCTCAGGATCCCACCTCAAAAGGAGTTGACGCCCACACCCCGGGTCACGCACCTCCCAGCCCCGCTTCCCAGAACACACACACCATTAACTCTTTACGGTTGGTACTGCACCGTGGGGCGCCAACCCGGAACCACGCAGGGGCATCCCCTGGCCCAGTCCCACAAAAGAAAATTCTCAGTACAGCCAGGACAGGCACCTCACACCATAAGTATGTCTTTCCTACCACTAGCATTGTCTCCAAGCCGTCTGCCCCCACCCCCCATGCCGAGGCATCATACAGGCCCTCACCTTCTCCTCTGCCCCAAGGCAGGGCGCTGGGTGCTCGCCACTGGCCATGGCCAGCCTGGCTGAGCTGGGAGGGCGCCTGCGCTTGGTGGAAGCAGGGCAGGACTCGGTGCAGCATGCTGCAGCCTGCCCAGCCAGCCCTGGAACCACCCCCTGGTCCTATGGATTCCTGTCCTGTTCTACCCTTGGAGAGGGTTCCTCAGGTGCCATGGGGAATGTGGGAAGCAGTGACAGCCCAGCTGGACTGTGCTGCCTGATCCCCTCCACTCCCTGGGCAGGGGCACTCATGGGCTCCCTGGCCAGGCTGCAGATTCACGCAATCCCCCCATAATTACACCCTCCATGTCCCCAGCTAAACAGCAATTAGCAGCCCAGAGAGCGCGCCCCACACCCCACCACCAGTACCAGCACCCGCCCAGGCCACCCACGCCAGACCGGTCAGGGGCACCTGCACTGCAGCACCCTGACATGGCCCCAGATAGGCTCCAGACACCATGTTGGTGCCGTCTGTAGTAGGAGGCCAGGCAGAAAGGGGAAGAGCCCTATACCAGCTGGACAGCAAAGGGCCTCTGGCCCAGCCCCAGCAATGCTGACGGAAAGACCTGGGTTGTGCAAGAGCCCATAGGCAGGCACCGGAGACAGCAGGTGGGCAGAGGGGCACTGACAGTGTGCCCTCCATGGTATCCCACCTCTCCCATCACTGTGGACCATGTGCTAGGCAGGAGCCAGCTATGGGACCACAAGTCGCCCAGTGCCCAGAGTGCAGGCAGTGCACAACCAGTGGCAGCAGAACTGTGGGCAGCGTTGCCCACCACACTGACACGATGCTCGAGGCTGACCAGCTGCCCCAGTGGGGGGCATAAATGAGGGCAGAGCCCTGGACAGCATCTGTGAGTGGGAAGGAAGGAGGACGGGAGAGAAGGAGGAGGGTTGTGGCACCTGCTGCCAACCCTTCCCCTGCCCTTTGTTCCCCATAAAGAAGGGGAATGGCGCCAGTCCCCCCTGGCCCAGGTGTGCCAGGTGCTAAGGGCGGGAGATAAGGTGGGTGAGGCGGGCAGGGAGGGGCCTGGCACGGCATGGGCATGCAGCCCTGAGTCAGGGTTCCTACTGGTGGCCAGGATGGGGTGAGTCACTGTGGCCCCCCCACCCTGGGGGTGTTGCAACCACCCAGGCGCTGGCCACAAACTGCTGCTCGCCCTGGCTGGGGGGCATTGGGCTGCCTACCTGGGGGCCAGGTGGCGAGGTACTGGCCTTCGAGGAAGATGGGCTAACCTCCATCCATCCATCCATCCATCCATCCATCCATCCATCCATCCATCCATCCTCCTCCAAGCTCCACCCTTGCCTTGGCCAGTGGCACCCTGACTAGTGTCACCAGTGATGGGACATGGCCTCATCCCAGCTCCTCTTCCAATAGCAGGATGGGCAACCCCATCTCCTGCATCACCTCCTGACACAGAGCAGCACCCTGACCTGCTGGGGCATGGCGTGCCATGGCTACATGCTTGCCCAGGACAGCTTTGGGCAGAGGCATGTGGCCTCTGTGTTGGAGGGAGGGAGGGAGGCAGGAAGGCAGGAAGGCAGGCAGGGAGGCAGGCAAGAAGGCAGGCAGGGAGGCAGGCAGGGAGGCAGGAAGGCAGGCAGGAAGGCAGGAAGGCAGGAAGGCAGGAAGGCAGGAAGGCAGGAAGGCAGGAAGGAAGGAAGGAAGGAAGGAAGGAAGGAAGGAAGGAAGGAAGGAAGGAAGGAAGGAAGGAAGGAAGGAAAGAAGGAAGGAAGGAAGGAAGGAAGGAAGGAAGGAAGGAAGGAAGGAAGGAAGGAAGGAAGGAAGGAAGGAAGGAAGGAAGGAACTCCGCCAGCCACCAGCCTGGGAGGACAGACAGGCTCACCTACAATTGGGTTTGTTCACTGGCCCCAGGATGAGCTGTCTCTGCAGTTGCTGGCCCTGCAGGACAGTCACGGGAACCCCTTGGAGGGCAGCCAGACCCCCTGGGTCCTACTGTGCTGCACGGCCCCAAGGGGCCCCCCCAGCTGGTGGCACCTCCTACTCAATCTGCAGGGTTCATGTCCTCACCAGCACCTCGAGGACTGAGCATCGCCAGTGGCACAGGCTGGGGCCCAGTGCTCCATCCTGGCATCAGGGTGGTGCTGGTCCTGGTGGAGTCACCTGGCAAGGACAGTGCCAGCCCACAGCCCCCCCTCCACACCCTCCAAAATAGCCCAGCTTCCGCCCCCACAGCAGCTGCCTGCTGCCAGCTCCCCGCTGCCCACAGCTGATCCCAGTGAGGGAAGGGGGGCAGGCGATTCTAATCCCCCCCCCCCCGCCCCGGAGCCCACAGTGAGGCCATGCCTGCCACAATCACTCCACATAGCGCCACTGATGAGACCCCAGACAGCCCTGCACTAAGGGGAGGGCAATGGCCCCATGGCTCCACAGTGGAGCAGGCATGGGAAGCCTCTGTGGAACCCCTCTGTGGGACATGGGCTATCCCCAAGGCCCACCATGATGTCTGCACCACACCAGCTGCCTTGTGACACCCAAGCAGGACACAGGAGTCCCTTTCCTTCTCTTCCCTGGCCCTGCAGTGGGGCTGACGATCCTCCTGTCCACCCTTGCTATGGCTCCAAGCTCTGTGCCCTGACAGTTGCCCATGAGAGGGGAATCCGAGCAAAGTTGGTGGGGTGCCACTGTACCCAACAAATGTCAGCCAACACAGCCACACTCTCCACCCTGCTGGTGTTCAGTGTAGGCAGTGCCTGGCACCCATCCTGCCCGGGAGCCAGTGCCTTGTGGCAGGACCCCCTCACCCCCTACCCACTCCAGCTGCAGCCTATGGGGCCTGGGGACATGACAGAGACAGCTGGGCAGAGTGGAGCACGCAGTGCAGCCAAGGCTGCCAGGAGAGGCCAGAGCTCGCCTGACCTACTTCTCTTTCCGCATCACCTGCTTTCATTTTCCCTCACCCTGGCTGGTCCCCCTGCCTGCCCATGGCTCCATCAAGTCATGCCACCAACTCTGGGGTACAAGCCACCCAGGCACCACAGCTCCCACTGCATCATCCTGCATGTCAATTGACCTCCCCAGCCCTGGGCACAGCCGGGTGCACTGAAGGTCACTGGCCACAGCCTTGGCACCCCCACCCCCCCGCCTGCATGGCTACCCAAGAACCATCTTCCTGGCACGGAGCGAGTTTGACGGGTCTCAGCTCAGCCCAGCCCCTCACCTGGTCCTCTGACCGCCCTGGGGCTTGCTGGGGTGTGGACATGCAGCTCTCAGGGCATGTCAGGGACGCCAGTGTTGCCACGGGGAGTCAGGCGGGCGCCAATCCTCCAGACGGGGCGGCCGCTCCCACCGGCACCCTGCCGGCTCCCGCCGTGGAGTTACCATGGGAAGGCAGTGGTGGTGGCGCAGGGGGAGCGCAGGCTCCCAGGGGCTCCCGCCAGCAGCCCACACGCTGCCAGGAGAGATTTCTTCCTGGTTTCATCATCCGCTGCCTGCCCTGAAGGAGAAGTTCTGCTCCACGCATGGGGCAGCAGCCACCCTCCGAGGGCTGGGGTGCAGCAGGGGCTGCGCTGGTCCCGCACGCCCTGCTGTGCCCACTCTCCGCCCCCATGTGCTCAGGCCTGTCGCGCTCGTGCCACGTGTGCACTGAGGGTGCACGGCACCAGCTGGCAGAGCCGTGCTGCCACAGCCTCGGGCTCAGCACCGCAGCGCTGAGGGCAGCCTGCGCCCAGGCAGGGGGTCTTGGACGGTATCCACGACCCAACGCTGATATGCCACACACACACACCCACACCCACACCCACACACACCTGTCACCTCCCTATGCTCACCTCTGCACCCGCCCCCGGCATGGGGACTCCCAGCCCTGCTGCCCCACACTCTCCGCTATGCCAGAGTTTGCCCTTCTCCATTGCGCCCACTTTAAGTCACCGAGCTCAGTCCCTCCCTCCGCACCCAGCACCAGCATCACCACTGAAGCCTTGAGTCGCTGCAGTTGCGGTGTGCCTCCGGTAGTGCCGGTTGGATCCAATCCTGCTCCCCATTCCTACTAGCCCAGGTGTGGTGGGGGAAAGCGAGGTACGGTGCGACTCACCCCAAGACAAAACTGGCACTGTGTCCCCTCGCCAAGCGAACGCAGCCACGGATCGAGGGCGGCTGTGGCCCAAGAAGTGGATCTGCTCCGGCAGGAGGGTAAATACCGCACCCCGCCCCGGGCAAACAGCGGCCGGGGGCAGCCAGCCAGGGGGACGAGGACAGGTACGGCAGGGCTGGGCGCACAGGGCAGAGTCCACCGGTGCTTGGCAGGTGCTACCACGACACCGATCCCAGTGGGGACCACTGCACAGCCAAGCAGTGAAGCACCCACTGCTGCTGCCAGTGTGCCAGGTCCGGGGCTCACCAGCGTGGCAGAGCCTTCTGGGACACTGGGATACCCTCCAACTCTACCAATACTGGTGCAGAAGGGGTTCCCTGAGTTGCCTTCTTCCCCTAACGGTGCCGTCCCTACCCGGTGCACCAGGCATGCCGCCAAGCTGCTCACCAGGTTAGGAAGGGGGGGGTGGCAGCACCTAGTCACCCGTGAGAGAGAGACCTGCGGGGACCCCGGCTGGATGGAGCAGCACCGCAACAGGACCACAGCGGAACCTTGGCAGCCGCCCCGGCACGCAACGGGGACCTACCGATGTCACAGATTTCCCGCAGCCCCGTGCGCGCAGGGACCAGGAACAGCCCACGAGTGACACCCCCCGCCCCACGGGCGACGTACCCACCGGCTCCGGTGGCGGGCGGGGACAGAGGTGCTGTGCAGTGATCTGCGTGCCAACCCTATCCACCCGCTGCCCGCAGCATCCCAAATCAACGCGACTCACCGCAACCGGGCGGCAAAAGCGGTTGCCACACCGGTCCACGTCCCGATCCCGCTGCTGGTGGGTCGGTACCTCCGCTCAACCCCCGCCGATGGGTCTGTCCGCTCCCACCCACCGCCGCTCACCTGCGCGCCCCGCCCGAGCCACAGACCGGTCCCGGAGCCACAGCCCCGCCTCCGCCTTCACCTGCCGCCGCCGTGCCCCGCCCGCCCCCCGGCCACTGCCACTGCCGCCGCCGCCCCCGCCGCCGCCGGGGCTCCAGGAGGCGCCCGCCCCCGCCTGTTCATTGGGCAGTGCGCCGGCGGTCCGCGTCTGATTGGTGGGATGCCCCGCCCATCATCTCCGCCACACCCCCCCTCGGGAGGGCGGGGGTCTTGCGGGCCCCTGTGACCGGGGTGCGCGGGTGGGGGGCAGCTGAGTCAGAGGCGGGTAACGGGATTGGGCGGGGGTCGGCCCCCGGCCTGGGGAGGAGAGCACGAGACGGCCCCGGTGCGGCCCCACGGGCGCCGAGTGCGGTGCCAGGCGCCGAGCGCGCCCCGCCCGCTGCGGCCGCCGAGTGCCGGGGCCGGCACGGCACTGCCCGCTCCGCCCCGCGGACACGGGGGGCGGGGAAGCGGGCATGGGGGGAATAAGAATCGAGAAGTGTGCACCGAGGGAGAGTTTCGAGTGCCAGGCACGGGAAACCGTGCATAGGGTGAGGTAGGGGGATGGAGAGCCGGGGCCGAGAAGCGGGCACCGGGGTACTGGAGTGCCGGGCACGGGAGGATGGAGAGCTGGACACGGAGAACGTGGCACGGCGAGGTGCCGGGCGCCGGGCAGGCGAGGGCGCGGAGGGGCGAGGCGCGGGGAGCAGTCCCCTGTTCTCGGCGGCGCTGGAGCGGGGTGCGGCGGCCCCCAGCGGGGTAGCTCCTTCGCAGGTGCCTGGGCGCGGGCCCCGCACAACCTGTTTGGCCACTGCCGGCTCAGGGAGGCAGCGACGGCCCCGGGGCTCACCTCGGCTCACCCCGGCCCCCCCGCGCCTGGCTCAGAGCGCGGCCACTGCCCGGCGCTAGCGGAAAGTGTGAGAAGCCACCGCCGTTCCGGGCTGCCAAGGCAAACACGGCCCCGAGCAGACGTTATGTCAGTGGGTGGGGGGGCCGCGCCGGGGACGAGAACAGGACCCCCACCCCTTCGCCAGGTCCTGGTACGGGGCACCTGCCACCGCACCTCTCCCAGCCGCCCGCTTCGCTCACCCCAGCTCCCTCCCTCTGACCGTACACCTGCATCCCCGTCGAGGGTACCGGCCTGGCCCGCCAGGCTCCGGGCTTCCGCGGAGCGAAGGGGGGAATCCGCAGAACGACCGCAGCGGACCCTCCGCGCCGCTGCCACCGACCCCCGACTCCATCGCTCCCCGCCCGTCCCCTCGGGCCACGGTTCGACATAGCCGCTGCGCTCTGCCACTGCCTGTGGCTGTGCTCCCGGCGTCTCTGTCTCCCTGCTTGCCCCGAGGCGACGCCGACGGTGCGGTCGCGCTCACCTCTCGCGGCGGGGCCAAGACCGGGGCCGGGCGGGGGCCGCGGGCTCAGCCGGGCCGGCGGCGTGGCAGGAAGGACCGGGTGGTCATCGCGGCCCGCGGCAGCTGCCTGCAGAGGGCACTGCTGGCTCCCGGAGCCGAGTCCCGTGGGCGGCACCCATACGTGTAGGGACACGGGGATCTCTAGGTGCCGGTGGCACCGTTTATTTGGGTTAAAAACAGCAGACACGACTCGGGCAATCCGGGGTCCCCTCCGCCGCACTTACTCGGGGCTCCCCCATGCTGCGAAAACGGTTGAAGGACCCGGACCCCTCGGGCCTGGTACCCAGCTTGGGTAACGCCGAACCGGCCCCCACCCCAGGGGTGCTCACCTACCTCGACCCCCATTCCACCTGCCCAACACCCATCCAGATGTTCTAACCTGCCCGACACTCCAGCTGTGCTCACCTGTCCCACGCCCCCCAGTCGTGCCAGTTCCCTCCCATTCCCCTTGTCTGCAGTGACATTTAGGCCCACAGCTCCCCTCTCCTCCCCACTCCCTCCCTCCTCCCTTCTCTTCTGCTTTCCCTGTCCCCACCAGCAATGGCTGCCACGCCCCAGCCTGGCCCTGACAATGGGGACTCCTGCCTCATGCTTTGGTTTTTTTACAAAAATAGATAAATTATTATAAACTTGAACATTAAAATTATAACATATACTAAACAGGGCCCTGTGTCACTGAGAGCCCCGTGGCTGAAAGTGATGAGTGATGAGTGCCCAAGGGGGGCACTGCATCCAGTCAACACTCAGGCAGGGAGTCCCCATAGCAAGGACGATCCTGCTGCAACACAGCCCTGGAAGACACAGGCTGGGGAAAAGTGGAAGGGTCCCCAGCTTGTGAACCTGCTTTGGGGGAGCTCCCTGTCACCCCCCACCAGCTCCAGCCTCAGTGTGGCTGGTTCAGCAGAACCTCAAGCCAGCATGGGCAGGAGGTGATGAACTGCCGGGAGTAGCAGGGTCCCCAGCCCTTGGTAAAGCTGATGCGGATACTGTGGGGGTCACAGGGTCCCTCCCCAGGTAGCTGCCAGCCTGCTCTGTCCCCTGCCCAATCAAACACCTTTGCTGAGTAGCCAGGCAGCACCTTAAGGACAGTGAGCCCACAGGGACCAGGGGGGCTCAGGGTGGGTGAACTGACGAAGATGGGGTGCTCGCTGCGGTTGTATGCCCAGATGCCACCTGGCTCCCGACTCAGCAGCAGCCCCCGGCCAATCTTGCCACGTGCCCGCCGGACAGCACAGCTGCGGTAGGCAGCTGGCAACTGGGCCAGGCAGAACCCGCTGCCCCATGGCAGCTCGAAGAAGACATTCACTGATGCCTCATGCACGGCGTAGAGGCGACCCACGCGTGTCCGGTACTCCCAGTAAGCCAGCTTGCACCAACAGCCATCCTTGACGGTGCTCCATGAGAGGCTGGTGTCTGGCAGGGGAGAGCAGAGCTGTCACCACCAGGACATGACTGAACCAAGCAGCTGGATGGGCCAAGGGAAGTGGGCACAGAGGCATGGCACACCAGGGATGCCTCAACACAGGGTCCTGCACTAGGTGTGAGTCTCTGGAGCTGTTCCCAGTCCCCAAGTACCATGGTGAAGGAAGGGGTGGGGGAAGGCTGTGAGAGGGTGTTGTAGAGTTAAAATATATATATATTAATTTTGATAATAATATGATACCAGTATCATAAAGTCACCCTAGGACAGAGGGGTTGGTCCATGAGTGCAGGGGAAGGTGAGGCAGTGGCAGCTGGTGGCCTTGGTGGCCAGCAGACAGGCAGGAGTGGGAGCTGCGTGCGTCAAGGCACATTGTGTGTGCCCCCATAGGCAGTGCTTCCTCCAGCAGGGAGCCTGCTGCTGCCAAAAATAACAGTAGCTTCAGTGTCGGGCGGGGGTGGGGTGGGGGTGGTTGTCTGGGCCCAGGCTGCTCCCCCCGCAGGAACTCCTCATCCTGTGTCAAAGTCTTTTCCTCCTGCTGGGAGTAACTGCTGGCTCCATTCCCTGATTTTCATGTTCTCGCCCCTCCAATCTTTGCCTCTGACTCAGGGGTTCAGCCCTACCAAGTGCCCTCCTGCCTGCTGGGTGTGTCAGAGGGCTGTGGAGTGCGGTGGGCCCGTCTTACCGCACCAGTCCCCAGCATCGTAGCTGAACTCCAGGAGCTGAGTACTGGGGTGTTGGGGCTCATCTGGCCAGGAGGGACCACAGGATGCCTTCAAGTAGGGGGGTGGCGGGATTTCTGCAGGGGAGAGAGAAGGAAATGAGAGCCTGGGAGTACATCCTGCCCCCCTGGAGCCAACTGGAGCCTTGAGCCAGCCCCAGAGAGCAGGGGTCAGAGCCTGGGTGGGCAAGGCAGCCTCCAGTGTTGCCACCAGCACTCACCAGATTCAGCCAGGCGACTGAAATGATGGGGGTTGCAGCACAGCACAGCCAAGTCCCCACAGACCCCCTGGCCCCCAGCACAGTAGCAGAGGTGCTTGAGCTCATGAGATTGGTGGAGGTCAGGCCAGCGGAAGAGGCGACAGAGCAGGACTTGAGGGGGGACTCCCTGCTTGACCCCTCGTGCGTCTCCCCATGGTGCTAAAATGCAGCCAGAATCCCAGGCACCCTGGCTTTCCACCACCTGCACCAACAGCTCCAGCTCCTCATCCTTCAGCTTCTTGAAGAGGGCATGCACTGCTGGTTTGAGGGTACTGGGGGCATCCTCAGGGCTGGCTGCTGCACAGCGCTGCCGCCACAGCCTCCGCACCAGTCCAGCACGGCGTGAACGGAACATGGGGTGGTCGTGGGGACCACCTGCAGGATGGAAACAGGCATCATCCCCCATGCCCTGAGAGGGCTGTGGCTACAGGGGCTCCCAATGGGGACCCTGCTGCATCCTCCTGTGTCCTCCCAGATCCCTGGCAAGGCTGCTTTGCCTGGGTTTGCTGCTGCCATCCCCATTATGAGGGCATGGTGCCGCTTCAAGGGTTACTGGCATCCCCAAGATCACATCAAACATGATCCCAAAAACAACCCCCACTGCTGGGGAACCTGCCTGTGCTGAGACAGTGAGGGCAGGGGTCCATATGCTCCTGCCCACAGCACCTGCCCACTCCCCTCTCATCCCCCTATCAGGGGGCTGGGCAAGGGCTCCCTGCAGAAGGGGGTCTCACTCACTGTGGGTGGTGGAGGTGGGTGAGAGGCTCCAGGGCACTGCATGGGGCTGTGCTCTCAGGGCGGCCGGCGCTGCTCTGCCTGCCACGCGTCACTGCCTGGACTTTTTCCTGTGCTGGGACACTCTCCCCTCCCCCAGACCTTCCCATTTGAGGAATTAATTGATTTCCCTCATCCCAGCCAGCCCTGGGGCTGAGCCACCACCAGGGCCACCACATCAGGGCTACCACAGCAGGATGTGGCAGGCACCAATGCATGGGCTTCAGTGGTCAGGGATGCCCAGCACCACTCTACCAAGGCAGCCAAGCACAGCCAGGAGCCCAAACAGCACCACAGACACCAGTGCACAACCACATGGCAGGGTCCAGCTGAGTAGCCGATCTGGGCAGGGGGAAGACATGAGGCACAGTGGCAGGGCACCATTGTGGCAGACCCCATCCCTACTCGTGTCCACAAGGGGACTATTGCAAGGACCACCTAAACCTCTCATGGCATCTTGGGCAGAGGTTCCCGCTGCCCCTCAGTTCTTGACCCGGCCAGGCGTCTCCCTGCAGACAGTGGGTGAGGGTGGGAGCCTGCTCCACAACAAAGGAGCTAATGTAAATGGGACCCTTATCCCACGCCAGGCCAGGCTTCCTGCTCCTGACTTCCCGCCGAGATAAGGGAGGCCACACTGGCGCCAGTGCTGCTGCCGAGGACGTGCAGAGCTTCCCCTGTGCTGAGGTCAGGCACCAGCACAGGCAGCACTGGGGCAGGGTGGGCTCACAGACCCACAGCCATCCCCAAAACCACACTCTGGTGCCAACAGCCATGGTCTTTGCCACAGTTCCTAGCCAGGCTGGGCCCATTGGAGGTATTTTGCTCTAGCCGCTTCCCACAGACTGAAACAGGAAATGTCCAGAAGTGGGGGGGCAGGGCAGGCAGGAGATGCAGGCAGAACACCAGCTCCCCACACTTTCCCCTTAGCCCTGGGAGACATGGGGACCCTCAGTCTTGGACAGGGGCAAGGGGTGTGCTGGAGTGCCTTAGTGCTACCTAGGGCTAGGACTGGAAGGTTTGGGGACACACACAAACACACTCCCAGAGCTTTGGCGAAACAGATGCAGCCAGTCAGGCACTGCTCAGGTTTACTAGGGTCTCTGATCAGGCAGAACACAAGCTGGAGCAGAGTCTCAGTGCCAGAGGTCCATCAACTCCATCAGCATAGGGTAACAAGCACAGTCCTGGGGACAGGAGAGAGGCACAGGGGGTAAGGACCCACTGAGCAGTACCAAGGTCACACCCTCTCAACCCCCCAGACACAGCCAGGCTCTCTGTCTCCCCTCAAACACCATGGCCAGGCCCTTTTCACTCCAGGAGCACCATGGTTGGGCTCCATCACCCCCAAACACCACAGCCAGGCCCCTGTGATGTTCCAAGCACCATGTCAAGTCAAGCTGCAGGCAGGTCACTCACCCACAGCACCAGGACAGGCAGGGGCTGGTGTGGTCCTGTGACACCGCAGAGGCCCTTCCCTAGTCCAGCAGCTCACGGATGCACCAGCTGCAGAGAAGGAGGTAGATGCATTCCTGCAGAAGCCGCAGCAACCACGAGCCCAGGCACAGCCCCAGGGAGGTGGCAGTGGGTGATGACAGTGCCAGTGCCTGTACCAATGCCACTTGCTGAGGAGCACCTTGCAGACAGGCTGCCATGGTCCAGAAGAGGTGCATGGCCTATGAGGAATCAGCAGGCTCTGACATGGTGGGAGAGGCTGCAGTGCCGACATGCAGGGCCCTGGCTAGGGGCCCTGGCAAGCACTGGAACCTGCCACATTCGCCGCATTTCTAAAGCTTCCACAATGGTACATGCAGGGAGGGGGCACAACCTGGGGACCCTTTTGTTCCTCCCACTCCTGCCCCATGGAGCCCTCAGGGCTCAACAAGGCCACATGCCAGTGCAGTCTAGACTGCAGCGGTTTTATTTAGTGCTGACAGGCAGCAACTTTATTCAATGTCACTCCCAGAAGCATTCCAGTGGAGCCTCCCAGAGTGCAGCTTTCACTGGCGGGAGGTGCGCTCTTCTTCCTCATTTTCCAGCTCATAGGCAGGCCGGTAGCTCTCCCGGCCCTGAGCATCAGTATAGCGTAGTGCTGGGTTCTTCCGTGTGTTGGCCATGCTCCCCAGGGACGTGTAGCTGCAGAGGGAAGAAGCAGCTGCAAAACTGCACCCAGCGGCACTGGCTGTGCATGTGAGAAGGGCAGCACAGGGCACTCACCCCTTGTCATAGAGGATACAGTAGGGGACAAAGAGCTTGCGCAGGAACTCCCAGATGTCCCGGTAGGTCCAGTCCTGCAGGCAGAATTGGGCACGGATTGAGGCAGAGGCAAAAGGCTGCTCCCCTGCCTTCCAGGGAAGCAAGCCAGACTTTCCTGGGAGAACCAGATGGTCATCAGAGCACCACTGTCCCCCCCAGCACTTCCCCAAACACAGGGAAACCACCCAGCAGGCAAGAATGAACCCTGCCCAACAGCTCCCAGCTGCAGCAAGGGGCACCCATGGCTGCACAGCAGGGCAGCACATACTCTGTGAAAGCGAGTGAGAGAAGCTGTCTAGGATGGGAGTGGATTACTGCTGGTCCCCAGCCCCATCAGATCCCCCTACCAGGCCCTGTGGCAACAGTCCCAGCCCCAAAGCAGGTGGAGGCCTGGCCCATACCAGCAAGGGGTTCACCCGCATGTAAGGGGGCCAGTCAGGGTCTGTCACACACATGGGGGTCAGGGTGCGTGAGTAAGGGTCCGTCCGCCGTGTTCCCATCAGGACAGCCTCCAGCTGTGGCTGCTGCTCCTTCAAGTGGGCCAGCGCCTCCCGGATGGAGCCCTCCACAGTGCAGAGCTGAACCCCATACCTGTGCAGGCAGGATGGGCAGTTGTCTGTGGGCTGCAAGCAACGCTGCACACCCTCTGCACAGCAGCCCACTCCACTCTGCCTCCTACCTCTGGACTGTTGCCTGAATGAACTGCTCCATTTCAGGAAATGGGGACACAGTGCGAATGTAGAGCACCTGCAGCCTCTCCTGCCTTGCTGGGAACTGCCTGCAGAGAGACCCGGTGCAGCTGGACTCTGACCAATGGCAACTGCAGCATCCAGTACCCACCAGCTAGATCCCAGGAATCCACTTATTCCCCCAGGGCAGAGCAAGCAAGAGCCCCAGAGCCCTGGCCAGAGTCTGCAGGACCCCTCAGCCTTGCCCCAGCCTGGAGCCCCATGTGTGAGTACCTCTGCACAGCAGCATGGACAAGGTGCAGCAGGGCTGTGCAGTCCTTGCCCCCGTTGAAGCCCACGCAGAGCTGGACCAGGCTGTACCGGTCCAAAGCCTCCTCGATGGTTCGCAGAGCTGCTGCCACCTTCTGCCCCAGGGCTGAGCCTGCCAGGACAGGAGAGTTGGTGCCTGCCCAGCTCATGTTCCATCAGCATGGCGCCAGGGCCTATGGCACTTCACCCTCTGGATACATCTCATATCCAGACTCGTAGCAGAGCCGTGGCCGGCACCATAGCCAAGAGCTTGTTCAACCCAGAGATCTGGGCCACAACGTGACAGGGATCATGAAGGCAGTGGGGAACTGTGGCACTGATGCTTCTGCTGCACACTGCGCTCTCAGACCCTGCCACCACCAGCCCTAACTGAGGTTACAGGTTCCATTCCCACCTGTGTGGGATGAAGCCCACTGCAGCTGCAGCACCCCTCAAGACTCCCAGCACACCACAACAGGCAAGCTCTGCTCCCAGGCTGGTGTTCCCACTGCCCCAGCCTTGCTAGGCTATACAGGAGAAGCATGGAGGCACAGAGCTGCAGCACCTCTTCCTGGTACCTGACTCAGCCAGGCCATAAACCTCCACAGCTGCTGGAGAGACACAGTCTGTCACCAATGGTACAGCAATGCCTGGTGGCAGCTCCCTCATCAAGAAGCAGTACGCTTCCTCCAGGTCCTGCTCCGACTCTGAATCCAGGGTCAGCTTCACACGGTAGTAGTTGCTGGTCCAGTCTGGGTAGGAGCCCAAGCTGACACGGCCCCGGAAGGTGGCATCAGCCCAGTCCAGCACAGGCGTGATAAACATCTCATCGGACGCCACATAGATGGTGCGGGAGTGGAAGTGGATCTGTTTGCTTTGAAAGAGGTGAGCAAGGCCATCTAGGGCACGCTCCATCAGTGCCGGGATGCCAGGGAAGATGTAGACATTACGCACACTGACTAGTGGGTACTTGAAGGTGTTGCCAGTGTGCTGGTCTGTGCCATAGTTGAGGCAGGAGGACTCGGGGACACGAGCCAGCTTCATCTCAGGGCACTGCACCTCCGTCTTGCCAAAGAACTTGTGCACCAGGGCCACCAGCTCGGGATGGAGGATAACGCTCTCCCCAAAGGCCTTAGCCACAGCCTCGAAGGTCACATCATCGTGCGTGGGGCCGATGCCCCCGGAAGTCAGCACGAAGGTGAAGCGGGCAGCAAAGGCAGCCACCTCACTGGCGATGGCCTCCACATCATCGGGCACCACCGAGATCCGGGCGACACTCACGCCAAGAGCACGAAGTCGCCGGCACATGAAGAAGGAGTTTGTATCCTGCGTGTAGCCCTGAGGGGAACGGAGACGCCCATGACGGGGTGCCCCGACCCCAGGCGCAGGCCTCAGCCCGCCCCACCCCCGCCACCCAGGCCCATCCCCGGCCGCACCTTGAGAATCTCGTCGCCGATGATGATGATGCCGGCGGTGTTGGCGGATCCCCGGGCCTCTGCCGCCGGGCCCGAAGCAGCCATGGGGCGACAGGGGGCAGCGGGCCAGCCCGCTCGCCCCGTAGCCCGCAGCGCAGCCCGCAGCACCCCCAACATGGAGCCGCCCGCCCACCCCCGCACACCGCGACACCACCCCGCACGCTCACAGGCCGGTCCACACGTCCGTCACGCGACCTCGCCAGCACCCATTGGCCGAGAGGCGGGACCTGTGGGGATAGAACCATCGCGGAGGGAAGGAGGGTGTCGGAGCAGCTTCACGTCCATGACCGTGCCCGGCAGGCCGGAGCACGTGCGACCCCCTCTCCGGTGGGCACCGGGAGGCCGCCCCCGACCCCAGGAAGCCCTCCTTGGGAACAGGATAGGCTCCGCGGTACCGGGACCACTTCGCCCTCCACCCCGCCCCACCTCCCCCAGGCACTGCAGACAGACAGCTCCCAAACATGACTTTATTGAAGCTTTGGAGGCATCGCAACGGAAAGAGCCCCCGGAACCAGGGCCAAGTCGCCAAAACGGTGCCCAGGCAGCATCGAGGGTCAGGGGGTGAAGCCCCCAAGAAATCCCGAGGAGAGAAGGAGGAAGGTGCTTTCTCAGCGTGTAAGGACCGGGAGCTTCGGCACACCAGGGGCCACTCACTTTTCTGGCTTCTTGGGCAATGGCCGTCGGAAGAGCAGGATGTGGGGCTCTGCGGGGCAAAAGAGGGGGTCAGGCCAGGCTCCCTGGGCACCACCCGCTCCCCCGCGGGGCTCACCTGGCTCGTGGATCATGTAGTGGACCCAGCCCTGGCTCTGCTGCACCCCCAGGTTCCGCCACTCCGACTCCGATAGCAGGTGGGTCTTGGGCACCAGCTTGGCGATGTCCTTGGGCAGCATCACGTGCCTGCGGCCCCGCATTTCAGTCAACACCAGGGCACACCCGACAACCTCTCATTCCCCAGGACGGAGATTCCCTACCGGGGAGCTGTTAACGGGACCAGTACTATAACCCAATACAGAACCTTTACCGGGATCCCCCGTATTACCAGGATAAAACCCCTCTTGCTGCACTAGGAAGCCATGACTAACCCAGCACTCCCCTCCCACTAGCGAGCCGTTAATAGCCTCTCCACCCGACCGTTTTACTTTATCGAGGCATTTTCCTCCCTCGTCCCGGGAAACTTTAACCTAGATCTCTGCATCCTTATCAAGCAGATGTTACCGGGACCCCTTCCCGCTCCGTACCGGTACTCAAACTCCTCATCATCGTACTTGTCCGAGTAGTAGATCTGTTTGTGCGCCATGATAGGCCCGCGGTGCCCTCCCTCGGCGGCCGTTGGCGCCTCCGCCCCCCGCGGCGCTTTCAAACACCGCCGCCCCACGCGCTCATTGGGTGGCACCGCAGCGGGGACGGGGCGGGGCGGTTGCCCATTGGTTGAGGCTCGCGCGACGCGGCGAGGCCATGGCGCCGCTTCCCGCGGGCCGGGCGCAGCCCGCGATTGGTTTGTGGGTCACGTGACATGTGCGCAGCGGGGCCTCGCCGGAGGGGCGCGGGCCGGAAGTGAGTGGCGGCGAGTGCGGCGGCGGGGGGGGGGGGAAGGGAGGCGAGGGGGCGCGCGAGCGCGGGGACGGCGAAGAGCGGCGTGAGACCCGCGCGTGACCGATGGTGCCCGGTGAGCGCGCGCTGGCTGGGGTGGTGAGGGCGCGCGCGGATGGAGGAGGGGGGGTCCGCGCGGGGCCCGGGATCCAAGGCCAGGCCCAGCGGCGCCCCCGCGGCCGCAGTGTCGCCAGACTGAGGCCGCATCGCTCGCCGCCACCTTCCGCGGAACGAGTGGGGGTTCTGCCCCAGCCGCTCCCTGGGCTGTGAGGGCCGAGCCGCCCTTCCCAGCTGTCTCGTTTGCCCAGCGTGAGGGAGCCTAGCCGTGGGGCAGGCCCGGACCCTCCGATATGCGGCCCGACGGCGGCTGGAGAAGCCGGTGCCGTGCTGTGCTAAGATCTTGGGGTGACCCACCCGACGTGGCGGCTGGTTGTGTGTGCCTCGAGCTCAGGCTTGCATGCCCCACCCCGTACTGGTGCGATACACGGAAGGACACCTGCTGTAGAGGTGCTCCAGGGTCTGGGAAGAACCCCGAGCCCCAAGACTAGCATGATCTCCAGCAGGGACGGGGCATCGGCTGGGTTTGGAGCGTTCCTCACCCTTTGCGGTGCTGGGGTTTGCCCTCCTGCCTTTTGTGCTTCAGAGTAAGGCAGCAGAGAGTACCTGGAGCCTACCCAGCTGTTGTGTACGTGGGTAGCTGTTTCCCCTTGCAGATCTATATCTGTTCTCCAGCAGATGTTCTTGCTTCTCCCGTTGAATTTCTTAAATGGGGTCACCCACACAGGTTATCAACCATGGACAGGGTCGTTCCAGGGAAACGTGACCTGGGCCCTGCTTGCCACGTTGGCACTGCAGAAGTTTGTGGGCAAAGGGCACTTGTCGGTGCTTGCCAGGGTTGTCTTGGTCTCAGCCTGTAACAGAAGGACTGAAGATGCCATCTCTTCTCAGCCAAGTAGGGCATGAAGATCCACCCACTGCCCTTTGGTGGTGAAATGCCTTGGCTGGGCCACCTCTGGAGCTGTGCAAAGCAGCGTACCTTCCTTGGGAGGGACACAAATGGGCTGAGCACTCTTGCTCCAGGTCCAGATGCTCCTTCCCTGCCGCCAGCCTCAGTGCCGGTGTCCAAATGGCCTGGTCTCCACCTCTGCTTGGCAGTGGCGTGGTGCTGCAGGGGTCGATCTCCACTGCCATTGCAAAGCATAGCTCTCCTTATCTTGCCACCTTCCAAGCTAATGATGACAGCTGGCACAGGCTGCAGATAAAGGTACAATTGCTGCCAAGCAGTAAATCATCTGCTGCCCTGCACTGCTCCACTGGCCAGGCCTTGACTGCCTTGGCTGGGCAGTGGGAGTGGGAATGAGAAGAGCTTTGCTTGCCTTGTTTTCCCCTCACAGAGCTTCCTGCCTCTGCCAGCTCACCCCTTACCCCTTGTAGACTCTTTCCGTGACTCCTTTCTTCACTGGTCTCCTGGGAGGAAGGGACACAGCCCTGGCGGCTCTGTGTATAATTTTGCATCAGAATGCCAGCTGAGGAGGTAGAGGAGGGGGGACCTCTGCCCCCCTGGGTTGCCTTCACTCTCCCTCCTTGCGTGTGGCTTTCCAATACTGGTTTTTGTGCTAGGTAGGGATCAGCTCCAACATTTGTCTGGGGTCACAGAGTGAATCTCAGCTCCTGATACCATTTGCCAGTTTGGGCAGGGCCTAAGCAGTGCTAGGCTTAGCCTCGTGTTCCTTTCCCAGCGCATCTCATCTCCATCCTCTCTCCAGTGAGAAAAAGGTGGCTTCCAGGTTTCTCTCACCTTCTTGTCTCAGCAGCATGTTGCACAGTAGCCACAGCCCCATCTACCTGTGGACAGCATGGAGGAGCAGGGTCTGCCTCTTGGCACCATGGCCCCCACCTCAGCAGGCTGGGACAGGGCTGGCTAATTCCCTGTTTGTCCCCGAACCGCAGGTCAGAGTGCCAGACAAGAGGGGCTGTGTGTCTCTGCTCCCTGCCCGGGGCCTGCCCTGCCCTCCGCCGGCGATGGAGTATGTGGTAAGGACTTCGGTGGAGGGCTAAGTGGCTTTGGTGGTGGATCCTGCCTGCCTCCTCTGCCCTCTGGGAGGTCTCCAGCCTCTTGCCCAGATCTCCACTGGCATCTCCTAACCTCCTCTTCAGAATGAAGGAGAGGTTGTGTGCAGGAATGCATAAATGTTGTTTGATGCTGCTGTGATGCGTGGGGGAAAAAAATCAGCTATTGGCTGGATATGAGTGTTCTCCTTTGCTTCACCCCTGCCTCAGCAGTTTAGCATTGGCTACAGTTGGACAGAGGGGGGTTTCCTGCCCAGGGCAAGGTTTGTGTGACCGCCCACACCTTGCTGCGATTTCTTGCCAAACCACTGGGATGTTCCAAGCCTCTGACTCAGCTCCCAGTTTTTTTCCAGAGAGTATGTTGATAGTGGAGCCCTGAGCATCCCCACTCTGCTTCTCTTCCTTGCCCCAGGTGGTATGTGAAGTCCCAGTCTTAGGTGCCTGAAAGCAGCCCACATCCCTCTGTTTCTCATGATCCATTGTCTTTCTGTGGTGGCAAGGCACATGGAGCAGCTGAGCCAGGACATGTCCCCAGAGCTCCTTGGGGGCAGTCGTTCCAGCTGCTCTGCTCATACTCTGCTGCAGGGGCAGGAGCTCCTGGCAAGGGGGAGGACTGCAGCCTGTGGCTTGGGACTGCCTGTTCAGGCAGGGCCAGCATTCTTCGCCTTTGCACATCTCCAGGTTTGCCTTCTGCACTCAGAGCCCACTAAGAGGGAGGTCTGATGCCCTGGGGCTTGCAGAGCTGTAATGGTGGCAGCTCTGGTCTCCAAGGGCTGGAAGCTGCGATGCATCTTGTCACAGGCTGTTGAGTGATGTGGGCAGACTGGCCTCGAAGGTTCTGAGAAAATCAGGAATTACTCTAGCTTATAAAAGCAGACATGCGTCTGAGCAGGGGCTTCAGCAGGGAGGCTCATTAGCTCTTTGCTTCCTGGAGGTGATGGCCGCTCTCGGGTGGTGGGAAGGGGCGAAGGAGTCACTTCTGCCCCCTTGCAATTCCCTCCTGCTCTTATCCTGGGGAAGTATCAGGGCTCACAGAGCTGCCATGCCAGGACAGGCCCACCCACACCCACATCAGCCAGTGGCCAGTCTGTCATGGGCAAGCCCCAGTGCCCTGCGGCCACTTGATGCTGCCCAGCCAATCTACCCTGGCAGCAGGGCTGCACTGGCCCCTCACCAGGCCAGCAACTTCCTGGCTCCGGGCTTCCTGCTTTTCTTTAGAGGAGTGTTGCTACAGCCACAGGAAGGTCACAGTGCTGAAGAGCTGGGGGCCCCTGGAGGGGACAAGCACTTTGTGGAACAGCCAGCACAGGCTCTCTGTGCCTGTGGGACCACCATGGCTGGTGGGGGGGGCTGGTGTTCACAGAGCTAGTGTGCATGGCCAAGGAGATGCTTCAGTGATGGGCCCGCTGTCATGTGCCACAGCCCCTTGCATCACATAGGTGGCAATTTCCAGCCCTGTTCTGACTTTCCTTTCCCTGTCCCCATGGCAGTGTAACAGGCTTTGTGAAGTGGGACAGGCAGCTGCCAGTGCCAAGCAGTGCTGGGCAAAGGCTCCAAGCAGAGAGCCTTTTCCTTGGTCTGGATTTACGCAGTTTTGGTTTGGTGGCCAGAGCACCTGGTGGTTGGTAAGGGTCTGGCTTGTGGTGTGTCAGGGGTTGGATTCTGCCTGAACTCCTTGCCTCAGCCCATAGGTGGTGGAGGGAGGAAAGCTCTTGTCCCTCAGTGGGGCCAAGGCTGTGGAGGGCAGCACAGTCGAGCTGGCCCAAGTTCCTGCTGCATGCCAGTGCATCAAGGATAGGGGAACAGGGCAGACCTGTCCCTGAGCCCCCTGATCCGCAGGTGGGAGTTTTGCCCAGCTCCCCGAGGTTGAAGGTGCCAACTTTTGCCCCCGGCACATTCTTGCTGCCCGCTACCGCTAGCCCCGCCTGTGACCTTGATTTTTCTGCTCCAGATAAGCGCTGCGTCCCCACCCCTCGCCGGGAGCCCCTCCTGCGCTGCGCCCCAGCCCCAGCACAGCCCGCGTCTCGGGCAGAGCCTGCCCTGCCGCCTGTGAGTCAGCACAGCTCTTCCGATCAGCCACAGCCCCTTCATCTCTTCTCCCGGGAGGAACAGCTGGGATGCGGGAAGCAGCAGCAATTAGCTGCAGCCTCTCCCGTAGGCTCCCCACCATGGCTGGGGGTTTGTGCTAAGCCCTGCTTTGCCCAGGGCACAGCCTACCTGTATCCTGCTCCTGGCCATCCTCCTCTTTCTCCCACCAGCCCTCCAGGCAAGATCTGTGCTCTCATAGGACTGCATGTCCCTGTATTCCAGGAAGCTGTGAGCACCGGTGTCATCTCAGCATTGCTGCTTCCCCCGGCAGAGCCTGGCAAGCCAACTGCAGCTGCTCACCACCGGCACGTGGGTTGCGTGGCACGGGCTGCCACAGAAGGACCTTGTTCCCTCCTGGACAGTGCTTGGAGCAGGGCTGGGATGGGCTTGGATGCATTCTTTGTCTGCCTTGTCTCCGGGCTTTAAATATTCATGCTTTTGATCTCCTCTTAGCGGGCAGCGGCACGGGGGCTGGAGTGAGTTGTGGGGTGGAGAGTGGCCGTGCTGAACCCAGCAGCAGGGCAGAGGGAGCTGGATCTGGTCCTGGATGAAGACAATGGGATTTGTTCCTGGCCCAGTGTTGGAGTGGCAAGGGTCTTGAGGACTTCCAGGCTGGGGAACAGAGCATTCTGAGCTCCCCTCCCTGTACCAGCGGCTCCCTGGCGTGTCGCTGCAGCCCCATTTCCTACCTGCTGTGGTGCATTGCTCTCAATCTGAACGGATCTGCACATCCTTGCTGACACCGATCACGATTGATCGGCTGTGCCTGCACAGTGCCAGGCAGCCCCTGGACCTGCTGCCCAGCGTCCCAGGCCCAGCTCTCCCTGCCAGCCATGCTGGGCTGGCGTGGACCTAGTGCAGAGCTCAGCCAAGG
Source organism: Pseudopodoces humilis (assembly GCF_049639895.1). Taxonomy (NCBI): domain Eukaryota; kingdom Metazoa; phylum Chordata; class Aves; order Passeriformes; family Paridae; genus Pseudopodoces; species Pseudopodoces humilis. The sequence continues at coordinate 1,621,043 of NC_142230.1, forward strand.
CTTCTGCTCGGGGGCAGCTTCCCGGCAGCTGCAGGCACTCGGATTCTCTGTGGGGCCTCTGTGAGGCCCAGCTGGCTGCATCCACCCTACTGCCACTCTGGACAGGGCGGCTGTGGCCCTTCTCACCTGTCTCCAGCATGGATCTCCTGCAAAAGAGCAAATACAGCCACCTGCGGAACGAGTCTGTCTCCCCTCCAGAGGAGGCCATGGCGGGCCTGGGAGTCCCGCCCTCCCCAATGGAGTCCTTTGCAAGCATGCATTCTCTGCCTGGTTCCCTGTCCTCCTCCTCCCTCAGCCATGCTGCACCTCTCAGGGAGCACTCACCTGAGTTGGAGGAGAGCCCTACCACCCTCTGCTCCTTCTTCCCCAAAATGGCCAACCTGAAGCTCTCCAATCCTGTCAACTTGCTCAGCTTGCGGGGCTCTTCAGCCGGCAGCAACTCAGGGGAACCTGGTCCCCCTGGGATGCCAGCACTGGTGCCAGGGGTTGCTGCCAGCCCCAGCTCAGTGAGACCTGTCACTGTCTGTTCCCAGGATATGAACAAATTGAGCTGTGGGAAGAAGACGCGGGTGGAAGGTGGCCAGCTGGGGGGTGATGAATGGACCCGCCATGGCAGCTTTGTCAATAAGCCCACCCGTGGCTGGCTGCATCCCGATGACAAGGTCATGGGCTCTGGGGTCTCCTACCACGTCCGGGTGAGTGCTGGGGAGTAGGGGAGAGTGGGAAGGGTCACTGTGGGGATTTGGAGACCTCCTGGTGGTAGGATGCACCATGGTCTTTGCGGGAGGGGTGGGGGACAGGGCAATGGGCAGTGAGATTCCCAGGGAAGTTACTGCTGTTACAGAGCTTGAGGGGTGTTTGAGGCCCCAGCCCCCTCCTGGGCTGCATGGGGGACAAACTTCATGGCTGGCCAATCTCACTTTGCTCTCTTGCATAGTACATGGGCTGTGTGGAAGTGCTCCAGTCCATGCGGGCTCTGGATTTCAGCACCAGGACACAGGTGACCAGGTGAGCTCTGCCTCCCCCCAGGGGCTGCTTCTTTTGGAGAGGGGTGAGGAAGTTGTCTGAGTCCTAGGCAAGCCCCTGGTATCATGTGGGGCTTTCAGTGGGGTCCAGGGGCTGCTGGAGCCCATCCAGTACTAATTCCAGTGCACTTTGCCCACCCAAACAGCCCCAGCTGGCACTGCCTGAGAGCTTTCACTTTGTCACCCTGTCTCTCTTGTGCTGATCCCTGTGTCCTCAGTCCCATGGTTGGGGGGTCTTGGGGAAAGGCAGGCACTGTGGAGACTGACATCTCACTCTACTCCCTGCAGGGAGGCCATTGGGCTGGTATGTGAGGCTGTGCCTGGTGCCAAGGGAGCCATGAGGAGAAGGAAGGTGAGGCCTGGCTGGGAAGCTGCTGGGGGAGCGTGCATGGCTGGTTCAGGCACAGGGCCAAGGACCAGATCCCAGCCCAGCTGGCAGTGCTGTGCTGGTCAGCCCAGGGGTCTGATCTTCGAACTGAGGCTTGGGCCAGGGCCAGTGGTGAGGACAAGGTGCCCATCTCTACTGTGAAAGCAGAGGGATGTGCCCTGTCCTCCTGCCTCTGGGCTGTCTGCTGTCTGGTCTGGGGAGCCCCTTCTCTACACTACCATTTGCCCCTAGCCCTGCAGCCGCTCCCTGAACTCCATCCTGGGCAAGAGCAACCTGAAGTTTGCAGGCATGCCCATCACCCTGACCATCTCCACCAGCAGCCTCAACCTCATGGCCTCAGACTGCAAGCAGGTGAGAATGGGGAGGGGTTGAGTTGGCTTTGGACAATTAGGAATCCTCGTGTACCTCACCCCAGGTCTTGCTGGGGCAGGGCATGCCCCCAGCCTCCTCAGGGAATGTCTGAATGAGCTGTGTGATGAGTGCCCACCTCCCCTCAGTCCCTGGGGCTGAAGAGGGGGAAGGAATATGCCATGTGCTTTGCGGGATCTCTCCTGGAGATGGTGAGACCCAAGTCCCCTTGACTGGGGCCAGATCTCCTGGTTTTGACCCCACTCCCGGTGATGTCCCAGTCCTTTTCCTCGTGGTCTGTGGCTCACAACCAGGGCTCTGGAGGATTTTGAGCCCCCGTGGCAGGTCAACCCTGGGAGGAGCCTGTGGGTGAGATATAAGAAATTCCTGGCTGTGTCCAACAAGCTCTCCACCTTGCAGATCATCGCCAACCACCACATGCAGTCTATATCCTTCGCATCAGGGGGAGACCCGGTGAGTACACAGGGCCCCCATCCGTGCCCTGTGTAGGGGCCTCTCCTGAGGTCTTAGGTCTTAGGCCCAGTGTTCCCCAGCAGCCCTGTCTCACTGCTGCTGTCTCACCCACAGGACACAGCTGAGTATGTTGCCTATGTTGCCAAAGACCCCGTCAATCAGAGAGGTGAGGGTGCTGCAAAGGTTCTCAATGCCAAAGCCACATTTTGGAGGTGTTTAGGATCAGTTCAAGGTGGGGGGGGGCGGGGGCAGAACTGGATGACCCATAAGAAAGCTCTGGAGTGTACAGGCCAGGCTCAGGGGTGAAGAACCTTAGTGCTGGAGTTCCACAATCCCATCCCACCATTTTCTACCCAGCCTGCCATATCCTGGAGTGTCCTGAAGGCTTGGCACAGGATGTGATCAGCACCATAGGGCAGGCCTTTGAGCTGCGCTTCAAGCAGTACCTGAAGAACCCTCCAAAGCTGGTGACGCCCCACGACAGGTCAGAGCAGGATTGTGTGGCAAGAAGGAAGGTGGTTTTGGAGAGGGGATGCAGCTGTGGCTGCTGTCATGGGCTTATCTGTACTGTGCTCTCCCAGGATGGCAGGGTTTGATGGCTCTGCCTGGGACGAAGAAGAGGAGGAACCAGCCCCAGATCACCAGTACTACAACGACTTCCCTGGCAAGGAACCTCCCATTGGGGGGGTCTTGGACATGCGGCTGCAGGATGGGGCTGCTCAGACCCCAAATCACTTGGGTGCCACACTGGTGAGGCTCTGGGCATGTCCTCTTGGGAAGACACTATCTTAAAAGGGAGATGTAGGGACCCTCACTGGGCCATGCGTTCTGCTGAAGGTTACTTATGTCTCCCCAGTGTCTCTGTCAGCCTGGGGTGTGGGGAGCAGGAAGGGGAATGAGCAGGAAAGGGGGAGGGGGCTCATCACTGCCTCTCCCTGCAGCCTGTCGGCCAGTCATCCAGTGGGGACTATGACCCCCAGAAGCAGCATGCTCCTGCCCAAGGTAATGTGATGGGTTCGGCCAGTCTCCATCCTCTTTCAGGGACCCGAAGTGCTCTGATGGTGGGCACTGGTGGGGGCCCTAGATAGGCTGAAGCCCTGCTGACCACAGTGCTCCTGGTAGCAGGGAGAGAGAAATACCCAGCTCCGGCAGGCACATCTGGCCGCATGGACCTGTTTGATGACCCATCTTACGTCAACGTGCAGAACATAGACAAGACACGTCAAGCTTCAGCTGCTGGCACCCCAGCCACAGCCAATGGCAGCACACAGAGGGACCTTTTCGACATGAGTGAGTGGAACAGTGGCTGCAGCCAGGGCAGTAGATAGTTGGCTGTGGGCTTAGTTGTGGTTCCCTGCTCTTCTCTCCTTGCAGAGCCCTTTGAAGATGCCCTGCGTGTACCCCCATCTGTGCCTGTAGGGCTGCCCCCCGCCCAGGTGGTGGCCTCCATGGAGGAGCAGCTGAGACGGGAGCACTGGTACCATGGGAAAATGAGCCGCAAGGAGGCTGAGAAGCTGCTGAAGGTGAATGGAGACTTTCTGGTGCGGGAGAGCACCACCACCCCAGGCCAGTACGTGCTGACTGGCTTGCAGGGTGGGCAGCCCAAGCATTTGCTGCTCGTCGATCCTGAGGGAGTGGTGAGTCCATGTAGGGGCCTGGGGATGGAGCTTGGGACAGCAGGGGCAGTCCTAGGAGTTACAAGAGCCACCAGAACATTGGGGTTCTGCACTACTTGTCAGGGAACAACTCTGGGCTGGCTTTGGAGATGGAGAGGGCCTGGTGGAGCATGGGTTTGAGACTGCAGCTACAGCTCTGTGCCTAGCCCATGCCATGGCGGGTGGTGGCTCTGGGCTTGTGTGGGCCACTGACAGCCTCCTGAGTGCCCCTTTTCTGGCTCCCCAGGTGCGGACAAAAGATCATCGCTTTGAGAGCGTCAGCCACCTCATCAGCTACCACATGGACAATCACCTACCCATCATCTCGGCCGGCAGTGAGATGTGCCTGCAGCAGCCAGTGGAGAGGAGACTGTGAGCGTCTGGGGACCCCAGTGCACAGCACCCCCAATGCACAGCCCTCTGGCCATGTTATATGCTCCAGGGAGCACTCAGACTCTTCTAGGTGCTCCACCTAGGTGCACCATCCTGAACATGGACTTGGCTGAGAACAGGGCTCTCCTTCCACCACATGGAGCTGGTGGCCATGGGAGGCTCAGGCTGTGAGTGCCTGCAGGGTGGGGAACTGTTCTTGTGAAGCCCCTGCCCCTCCAGCTCCAGCCTTTGCTCCTACCAAAACCCAGTCCTGCTGTTGTGCCACAGCCATTCTTGTGCTTGCCAGCATGGGCTCAGGACTGGCAGGGCTGAGCCCCCTTGAGCCAGAGGCAGCCTGTCTTTATCTCTGGCCCCTGGGCCAAGAAAGGGGCCCATGGGGGGCTCTGCTCCTCCAAGCACGAGGCCCTCGACTGTACCCAGATCACATTACGTGTTAACTCTGTGCCTTGACCCCGCAGGTCCCACACTCTTATGCAAAAGCAGGGGCTGGTTACAGAGCCTCCCCCATGCTCCGACCACCCTGTACCCCATCCGTGACATGCTTGTGCTCCAGGACATCCACCACCACGTCCCTTTCCTCCCTGCCCGTCTCGGCCGGGCACGGGCAACTCTGGCAGCCCTGGGGTGTTGGCGGGAGGGACCTCCCCTGCATGCACAGTGTAACTCCCCCCAAGCCAAAGCGCAGCCCCGCCCCTCGCAGGCCCCCTGGCCCCGCTATACCAAAGGAACTGGCGGTTGTATTAAAGTTGGTATTTCTCTAGGTCCTGGCTGGTGTGAGCTGTGGGCGGGTGGTTCCGCCCTGTGCTCCCCTACGGGCGCTACAGTTCGTCCTTGTTCCTTCCCTTCCCCCCCCCCGGGACCTCGTATGTGGTTTGTCCCGTCTGTTCCCTTAACCGTGCTCCCCCTTTCCATCTCGCTGGACTTGGTTTGGTCCGACCGAGGAATGGGGTGGGAGTCTGTGGTGATTGCCACATCTCGCGCACTTCGCCCTGCCCCCCGCGCGGTGTGATTGGCCCCGCGCCGGTTCCGGTTCCGGTCGGGCCATGGCGGCGACGCGCGCGCTGTGAGGGCTATGGCGGCCCCACACTCAGAGAAGCTGGAGGGAGCGGGCCCGGCCCCCCCGCCCCCGCCGGGGCCCCCGCACCCCGCGGGCAGCGCTGCCGCCGGCGGGCCCGGCCGGAAGCAGGGGAAGGCAGGTGAGCGCGGGTGGATAGGGATCGGGGTGGGTGGGGGTCGCTCTGGCCCCGCTGACGCGGCCTCGTTTGTCCCCGCAGGGCTGCAGATGAAGAGCCCCGAAAAGAAGCGGCGCAAGTCCAACACGCAGGTAGGGCCGGGTTCGGGGCGGCGTGGGGGCCGGGGGCGGGCCGCTGCAACCCTGACCGCCACCTTGTTCCCTCAGGGCCCTGCCTATTCGCACCTCTCGGAGTTCGCCCCGCCGCCCACTCCCATGGTGGACCACCTTGTGGCCTCCAATCCCTTCGAGGATGATTTCGGGGCTCCCAAGTTGGGGGCGGCCCCTGCCCCTTTCCTGGGCAGCCCCGTTCCCTTCGGCGGTTTCCGCGTGCAGGGGGGGATGTCGCCGCAGGTTCCACCTGGTTACGGCGGGGGTCCCCAACCCCTGCGGAGGCAGCCCCCCCCTTTCGCCCCCGGGCAGATGGGCCCGGCCTTTAGCATGCCCACCCAGAATCCAAACTACGTGCAGCCGGGGGCCTTGACCTTTGCTGGGCAGCCCTTCAGCCAGCCCCTCGGACAGAACTTCAGCCCCTCTATGGGGCAGCTCATGCAGGGGCCTGTTGCAGGCTTCGGGCCCATGATGTCCCCTACTATGGGGCAGCCCCCGCGTGGGGACATGGGTCCCGGGCCAGCCCTCAATCCCCCCGGGGGGCCAGCAGTGGCTCAGCGCTTCAGCCAGCCCAGCAACCTCTTTGGACAATCACCCATGCAGCGCCCGGGGCAGAACATGCCACCCCTGCCCCCCACGGCCAGTCCCTTCCCTGGGGCAGATCCCGGCTTCCCTACTAGCAGTGAAGAGGGAGCCAAGAACCCTCCTCCCAGCACCTTCACCCAGGAGCAGCACTCGGGCTCCCCCGCCACCGTCAATGGGGCACAGCCTGGCTTCGCCCCCAACAGTGCTGCCCGCAATGCCAGCACTCCTGAGACCAACAGCCTCCCGTTGCCAACCCCCGGCAAGGCCACCAGCACCTCAGGGCACCAGCCGCCACCAGGGCTTGTGTACCCCTGTGGGGCCTGTCGCAACGAGGTGAATGATGACCAGGATGCCATCCTGTGTGAGGCCTCCTGCCAGAAGTGGTTCCACCGAGAGTGCACAGGGATGACTGAGAATGCCTATGGGCTGCTCACCACTGAGGCCTCTGCTGTCTGGGCCTGTGACTTCTGCCTCAAGACGAAGGAGATCCAGTCGGTCTACATCCGTGAGGGCATGGGACAGCTGGTGACCGCCAACGATGGCTGAGCTACCATTCAGCCGCCATGTACATCTTTCCCCCACTGATTTAGGACCAACCCCCCATTTTTTGTAAATGTCACCCCCCCTGCCAGCCGGAGAGGCAGTGCCATGCGCTGGCTGTGGCTGCTCGCTAGGCACTGCCTGCCACCGGGACCCACTAGGGGATCTGGGACGGTGCTGGCCATGCCGTTGTAAGCCCTTTGCTGTGGGCAAGGCTCTGGCCTCAGTGCACCGGCTTCGTGAGGGCTTGAGGTTTTCTGGTGCTCCACAGTGCTGCCCCCATTTAGGTCACTGCCTTGCAGGGGGCACCTCCTGGGCTGTGCAGCGGTCCTGGTGCCCCCTTCGACATTCACGGGGCAGTCCCGGTGCACTCTTCTCCGATGCTCGGGACGGTCCCGGTACCCGCTCCCCGCCCCAGATGCGTCCATTTTAGCCAATCGTTAATGGAAATTTTTGTACCGTCGTTATAAAACTCTAAAACGCGCGTGTTGCTGTCTGTCCGAGGAAGGTGTCTGGGGATGTCGGTGTCTGTCTGGTACCGGGCGGGTGGGCGCCGTGGGGTGGGGTGTTCGGTAACGGCGGGGCCGCGCCCGCTGTTCCCGCTCCCCGCCCGTCTCAGCGCGACGCTGCGCCGCAGGCTGCGATTGGCTGCTGGTGTCACGTGCGCGCCCCACCTCGGGGGCGGTGGCGGCCCTAGGGAAAGTTCCCGGCGGGACGCGGCGGGTGCAGGTACCGCCGGGGCTGTGGAGAGGCGGTGCCCCTGCCAGGCCGGAACCGGCATCGGGACGGGGCCGAGGGACGCGGGCGCAGCTTGGATGAGGCTGTGGAAAGCGGAGAGGAGGGGGTTGTTGGCGGGGCCGTCATCCCCAGGCCGGTTCTGGATCCCGGGCGGGTGGGGGGAAGAGAAGGGGCAGGGGCTGCTCGAGACCCCTTCCAGTGCTGCCGCTTTGCTGTGGGGCGGTGGGATCCCGATCGGGGCCTCTGGTTTCCCCACGCCGGGCCCCGCGTCTCCTGTCCACCTGCTGGGTGGTGTCACCGGCTAAAAATACCCCGCGGCGGCAGCTGGTGTCAGTGGAGGTGGAGCCGCAGAGCCGGTGCATCGGGACGGCTCCCTCAGTCCCCCAGCTACAGGTTGGAGGGACTGGCTGGCACCGGGACCATGGCTCTCGCGGTCACATCCCGCTGGTGCTGGGAGCTGGGTCGTGTCCCGCTGTCCGTGAGTTCGCTGGTCTGTCCCCTTGCAGGTAGCACTGGACTGTCCCTATGGCGGAGAAGTTGGATCCCCGAGATTCAGAGAGCAGCTGGGTGCTGGCGGGCAGTGAGGTGAGGGCTGACAACCATCAGAGCAGACCCTTAGTGCTTGAGATCTCCAGGGCAACATCCCGGAACCGGGGACCCCACGCCTTGGGGCCCTTAGGGCAACCCCCCAAGAGGTGGACACCCCCGGGCACACCCCGCCCCCCCCCCCCCCCAGAGCCTACCTCAGGCTCCAGGCAGAGTGGGGCACATGAAGGTCAGGGCTAAAGGTGTCTCCCCATGTCCCACTTCCCCTAGGGTCTGCCCGTTGAGACAGTGGGTCCAGAGCAGGACTCGACCTCCCACAGGTCTGACAATGAGGAACCGCAGGAGGAGGATGAAGGCACCCAGGACACAGTCACAGGCAGGCAGACACCGTGGGTATGAGGCAAGCCTGGTGTCACCTTCTTGTGCCACTGTCTCATCCCCATGCTCTGCCTCTCCCCAGCCATGGCCACCAACGGTGTGACTACCTTCTCCAGCCAGACCTTGTGCCTTGAGGGTAGCAAGCAGGGGGTGAGTCAGAACTGGGGGGGGCTGGGGCTGAGTTGGAACTGGTGCTGTTCCCCACACTGGGACACCTCATGTGCCAGTGCCTGTGTCTGCAGAGCCCAGAGGAGTGTGAGGACTTCAGCACATGGGCAATGCCTGCCTTGGATGGCTCTGCAGAGCCCAGGACATTGGAGGGCGATGAGCAGGAGGAGCTGAATGCTGAGGCTGAGCCACAACCCTTCCCTGACACCCCCCAAGCAGGTCAGGGTCTCACAGGGGACTGGCCTGAGGGAATCTGTGCTGGCAGTGTTTAGGTGTAGACCCTCCCTGGAGGCCCCCCCCGTTTCCCCCTAGAGCCAGCAATGGAGGACATGTGCCGCACCAGCAGTGACAATAGCATGGAGGGGCTGCGGTGGCGGCAGGGCCACAAGCCACATCCTGGGCACCCCACTGTCATGCCTGCCCCACACCGGGGGACAGCAGACACCAGTGATGACGGGCTCAGTATGAGCAAGTACCTGCTTGGTGTCTTGGCGTTGGTTGCTGTGGGGCTGCTCATCATCACTGGTAAGTGGGGTTCCCAGTAGCCAAGGACCCAGGGACAGGGTGGGGTCCAGATATCCTCCTGATTGTCCCCTCCTCCCCAGGTGGTATCTATGACATGGCAGATGGTGAGTACAGGCAACTAGCCCAGCCAGACAGTGGGACACCTTGCAGCAGCCTGGACATTCGGACCCATGTCCTCTGCAGGCCCTGTGGAGAGTGTGGAGAGCTGGGACTTGGCTGCTGGGGAGCAGGAGTCGCTGTTGTCTATAGACAGCAATGTAAGGAGGGGTCTCAAGCAGGGCTCAGTGAGGGCAGAGGGTGTCCTCAATGCTCTCAGGGCTCCCAACCTTTCTGTCCTCCAGGACTCGCAGCAGAAGCCCCCTCTGCCAGATGCTGGGGGCCCACAGAGCATGCAGTCTATGAACCAACTCCTGGACAAGCTGGCCAAAGAGAACCAGGAGATCCGGCTCATGCAGGCAGAATTACAGGTTGGTGCCCAGTGCCATGTCTCAGTGCCGCGTCCTGGTGCTGCTCTCCTGCTGCCACCTCTTTCACAGCCCCCCCACTCCTGCCCCAGGCCCACAAAGAAGATCTGCGGGCACTGCTGCACAAGAGTGAGCGTGGGGTGGCAGCAGCCGAAGCACAGCAGCAGAGTCTGGCTGCAGAAAATGCGCAGCTTCGTGCGGCACTGGAGCGGGAAGTCATCGCACTGCGGGAGGCCCGGGCTGAGCTGTGGCACTTGCAGGCCACAGGGGCACCAGGCAGCACCAGGGAGCCAACAGCAGAGCAGCCACATGCCACAGGTGCGCCAGTGCACAGCAAGGCCGCAGCACGGTGGCATGGCAGTCTGAATTCATTGCGGCAGGAGCTAGCAGACACCCTGGACCGTATACAGGGCTCTGAGGATTTCAAGGGGCTTGTGGAGGAACTAAGCACCCTGGATCAGCACCTGGCCCAGGTGCTGGAGGCAGAGGGGTTGGGGTCCTTCTCCACACCCTGGAAGAAGCCATTCAAGGTGGAGAAGGAGAGCAGGTGGCACAAACAGCATGGCGTTAAGGGGTCCCCCCACAAGCAGGAGAGGAGAGAGCATGGCAAACCCCACAAGAAGGATCCCCAAACCGCCTGTGAACACAAGCCAGGCAAAGCCTGTGGGAAGGTGTCTCACAGACACCCCCAGCATAGTTCCCATGAGGTGCCCCGGCTCAGGCAGTACCGGGCACCACAGGGCTGTTCTGGGGTGACTGACTGTGCCCAGAAGGAGGGCCAGGAAGTTCTTGGGGCTGCACTGGAGCCAGTGCAAAAGGTGCAGTTCCTGCAACTGCTGGAGACCTTCATGGGGCAGTTGGGCTTGGGGGGACAATATAGGAGGCTGGCATCGCGGCTTGATGGGGCCTTTAGGGCTGACGGTGTCTTTGCCCATGACCGCCTGCGGTTTGTCGATTTTGTGGATGATGTGGAGGAGATGCTTGAGGAGATAGCGTGGCAGGAGTTGGGCGACAAGGAGGCGGTTGATGACTTCGAGGAGTACATGCTGCAGCACTACAGTGGGTGAGCTGGGGTGGGTGGTGCCAGGGGTCCCCAGGGATTCCTCCCTCCTGCACCCCATCACACGTCCCCTTCTCTTGCAGCACCTCCAGGAACGTGTGGAGCCAGAGAGCCCCAAGGCAGCATGGCAAGCAAGGGTAGAGCCAGGGGGCCAGTGTTGTAGTGTGCCAGCACCCCCACACAAGGGCTCCCCACGTGCTGTTTATGGGCGTCTTGGGGCTACCATTGCACCCTGTAGGGTCAAGTAGGGCCACATCCCCAACCAAATGCACTGTGTGATGCTGCATCATGAATAAAGTCACTGCTGGGCATAGCTGTGTGGATGTGGGGAAAATGGGGGTGCTGGGGGTGGGGAAGGAAGGGTGCTGAGGGAAGAGAGCTGGGGAAATGGGGGTTCAGAGGAGGAATAGGGTGTGTTAAGGGGAGAGCAGTAGGGACTGGAGTGCTGTGGGCAAAGAAGGTGCTGTGAGAGAAAAGGGAGGAGGAAGGGCTGCTGGGGGAGAGGGGGTGCAGATGAAAATGGAGGGCAGAGGGGAATATGGTGTGTTGGAGGGGAAGGGGGTTGCTGGGGGAGAAGAAGAGGAAAGAGGAGTGCTGGAAGAAATGAGGGGCATTTGAAAAAGTGGGGTGCGGAGATGGCATAGGGATGTTGAGGAGGAACGGAGCTCGGAGATAAAAGGGGGTACTGGGAGAAATGGATGCTGGGAGAAAGCGAGGTGCGGAAGAGGAATAAGGGTTGGGGGAAGAGTGCTGAGGGAATGCAGATGCTGGGAGGAAAGGAAATGTTGGGAGGAGCAGGGTGCTGGGGAAAGGGAGCTTCAGAGGAGAATGGACGGTGTGAGAAGGAAGCGGGGGCGCTGGGGGAGGGGAGGGCAGGGAGGCAGAAGGCTGCTAGGGGTACAGGATCCTGGGGGGAACGAACCCGCCATACCCCGCGGGCATTCGCGGGCACCCTTGGTGCGGCGCTGGCTTTGCCCGGGAGGGGGCGCCGTGACACCCACGTCCTGCCGGGGGGCGGAGCCAGCGAGCCGGGGCGGGGACGAGGCGCCTATGGCGGCGCCGCGCGCCGTGCTGCTGCTGAGCGGGAAGAGAAAATCGGGGAAGGATTTCGTGGCCGAGGAGCTGCGGAGCCGGTACCGGGCGGGGCGGGACTGGGGCAAGGGGTGACGGCAGGGAAGGCGCGGGGTGCGGAGATGGTACCAGAGGACAGGGAGGCCGGGACTTGGCCGAGTGGAGCCGGTGCCAGTGCCCGTCCCCCTTACCCCTCTCCCACAGGCTGGGTCCCGACGTCTGCACCATTCTGCGCCTCTCTGGGCCCCTCAAGGAGCAGTACGCCAAGGTACCGCGGTCGCGCCGAGCCGTGTCACACCCCGCCGAGCTGTGCCGGGACATTGTGCCGTGCTGTGCCGTCCCACCCTCATACCGTACCACACCATGACATACAGTGCCACACCATCCTGAGCTGTGCCGGACAGTGCCATGTTCTACCACATGCTGTGCCGAACCGTGCTCTTACTGTGCCACACCGAGCCTTGCTGTGCCACACTAAGTTGTGCCAGGGCGTGTGCTTTGCTGTTCTGTGCTGTCCCATGCTCACGTCATGCTACACCACACCACACAGTGCTGAGCTGTGCCTGCCCTGCCATGCTGTGCTGTGCCGTCTGATACTTTGCCATGCTGTGCTGAGCTGTGCCATGCTGCACTACACCAAGCCATGTCAGGACATGCTGTGCCAAGTTATGCCATCCCACGATCATGCTGTGCCATTTCGTGCCAAGCTGTTGCATGCTGTGCTGTACTGAGCCATCCCATTCCATCATGCTGTGCTGAGGCATGGCATGTCACAACATCTGTGGCTGTGCCATGCCATGCTCGTTGGCCCAGACCATGCCCACTGAACCCCCTTCCCCACAGGAGCATGGTCTCAACTTTCAGCGACTCCTGGATGCCAGCGCCTACAAGGAGATGTTTCGTCAGGACATGATCCGCTGGGGCGAAGAGAAGCGCCACAGTGACCCTGGCTTCTTCTGCCGGGCAGCAGTGGAGGGGGCGCTGCAGCCAGTGTGGGTAAGTTTTGGGGAGTACATGGGGGCACTGGGGGCGGAGGACAGGTGCTGATGGAGCCCCTGCGCAGGTGGTGAGTGACACACGGCGCCTCTCAGATGTGGAGTGGTTCCGGGACGCCTATGGGGATGTGGTGCAGACTGTGCGGGTGGTGGCTACTGAGGAGACAAGGAAGAGGAGGAACTGGGTCTTTGTCAATGGTGAGCAAGTGTGGGGCAGCTTCACCTAGTGTGACACCAAAACTGGGGTTGCCCAATGGGCACAGGTCTGCTGCTTCCACTGCTGTTCCTTGGCAGTGGGAGCAAGAGGCTTTGGATCGAAGCCCCCAGCTCTGGGGGGTGAGGCCATGGTAGGGGGTACAGATAGACAGATCCTGACCATCCTTGGGTTCTGTGCTACCAGGGGTGGATGACACTGATTCTGAATGTGGCCTGGACCAGGGAGTGGCCTTTGATTGGGTGATCACCAATGACGGAGATAAGGTGGCCCTGGGTGAGCAGCTGGAGATGCTGGTGCAGTCACTCCACAGGAGCCTATAGCTCCATGTCTCTCCACTGGGGCTTGGGGACTGCATCATCCTCCCCTTCCCCCCAGCCCCTCAGCATCTCCCCCTCCACCTCCTTTAGCATGCTTCCTGTTCTGGAATAAAGCTCTGACGCTGAGAACCGCTGCCACGCTGGGTCTGTCTCATTTCTGGGGAAGGGACACACAGGTGATCCTGCTCCACCCCCACCATGGGTTTCTCAGCTTTTGGGAGGCAGAAGTGCAGTTCAATACCTTCTTTCCAAGCAGGGGGTCACCAGTTGGATATTTCATGGTGTCTTTTAATAAGGTTTCTAGCAGCCAATTCCCTATTTGCTTCCCAAACTCATACACTCTCATCTGCTCCTCTCCTGCAACAGCTGTGCATGGCATGGGGTGGGGGTGGTGGTTCCTGGTTGGGCTGGGCATTTTGAGGGGGTATTATGGCCCTAGATACAGCTATATGTACATGTCCCATACTCTGGGTCTACCATTACCCTGACCCTGGACCTTGGGGACATCATGAAACACACACCATGCCCCCCATCCATGGGGTGACCCACTCCCAGGATGGGAACACCTGCTCTGGCCGCTGCTTGTAATCTTCAGCCTCTATAAACGGATTAAGGGGATTATATAAAAGGAGGGGGGATGCCCGTGGGGGAACCAAATGGGTTAAACAGATGGGTCGTTCGGGACTTGTCCGTCGGGGCGTACGGGTACTGGTGCCTGGTGCAACCCGGTGCACTACAAGTCCCGAACGACCCCGCAGAGATGCAGGAACCGGGGGTGTGATGGGGGGGAGATACAAAGCGGGGAGCGGGCGGGGATGATGTCAGCCTGCGGGGAGCCCCAGCGTGGCCAATGGCGCTGCGGGGCCGGGCCAGCGGCAGCGGCGGGGGCGGTGGCGGCGGCGATAGCGGCGAGAGCACGGAGCCCATTCATGATCCAGCGAACGGGGCCGGTGGCAGGTAAAGCGGAACCGGTGCCCTGTAAAGCGGCGCCGGTACCGCCGTCATGGAGACATCGGGGCATCTCCACGATTCGGGCGTGGGGGACTTGGAGGAGGATGGTCGGTGTCCCTGCCCGTTACCGGGGGATGAACGGTCACCGCCGCCGCCCTCCGCGCTGCCGCCGCTTCAGCACAGCCTGTTGCACTCCTCGCCCGGGTCGCTACGGGCCCCTCCTCCTCCTCCCACCGCCCCCGCCGCCCTCCACCCTTCCTCCCGCCACGGCAGCCAGCTCAACCTCGGCGACCACCCAGCGGGCTCTGGGGTGGTTAGCAGCAAACACCGGCAGCCCAGCCCCTTGGTTCATCGGCGGGACAGCAACCCCTTCACCGAGATTGCCATGAGCTCCTGCAAGTACAGCGGGGGGGTGATGAAGCCCCTCAGCCGACTCAGCGCATCCCGACGGAACCTCATCGAGGCCGAGCCGGAGGCACAACCCCTGCAGCTCTTTGGTGCCGGTGAACCCCCTGAAATTGTTGTCTCACGCGAGGACAACCATGCGCCCGCCACCCACCGTCCCACCCGCCCGCCTGCCCGGCCGGCCCCCACCACCTTTGCCAAGGGGCCCAAGCGCAAGGCGCAGAACATTGGCTACCGGCTTGGGCACCGCCGGGCACTGTTCGAGAAGAGGAAGCGCCTCAGCGACTACGCGCTCATCTTCGGCATGTTTGGCATTGTCGTCATGGTCATTGAGACCGAGCTCTCCTGGGGGCTCTACTCCAAGGTACCAACGGGACCAGGGGGGTGTGTGTGGGTCTGGTGGCACCAGATGGTGCCTGGTGGGGTGGGCATGGAGCCATTTGCCCCATCTATCTCATGGGATAAATATGGAGCTGCTTGGCCCATTTGGAGCAGAACAGGGTCAGACAGGCTGGCTGGTGACTGACAGGATGTTCCCAGAGGTTTAGTGGATGCCGTAGCCACAGGTGTTGGACAGGGTGACCACCTGACCGGAGGTGAGGGGGCTATGTGTTGGTGGGTGCTTTGTCTGCCCCATGCACTTGCAGCAGTAGTCACCGACCCACTGAGGTCTGTGGTGCCTGTTGCTGGCATGTCAGTACACTCCTCAAAAGCACTGTGCCCCCGGCGGTGCAGCGAAGCACCCCCTCCCTCCTCCGCCTCCTCCTCCACACCCCTTCCTGCCATTTTTTTTTTTCCTTTTTTTTTGCAGGACAGTGTCTTTTATTTATAATTCTCCCCCCCACGTCCCTTCCAGCTCCTGCTCTTGGGCTGCGCTGGTTGGCAGCGATATGAATAACTCTTTGTATAGACATCTGTCATGTTATTTATACCTATCCAGAGAGGGGAAGGCATCAGCACCCCCACCAGCACCCATGGGCGTCAGCGGGACGGCACTGCTGAGGGGGCTGGGGTGCAGCCAGTAGGGGTCCCTGCGCCATGGTGCTGCCAGTGGAGGGGAAGAAGCAGGGTGGGAAGGGGCTGCTCACCACTTCCTGCCATTATCCAGCACGAGCAGTGGGGAGGGCAGTGTGAGCAGAGGAGGTGGAAGGAGGGAGGCATGTCACTGGGGGTCCTGTGGTTTGGGGGACCCTGCTGCCTTCCCACCGAGATGCCTGGTGGGGGGGTTCCTGGGCCCCATCTTTCCATGGCTGCCAGGGTCAGTGGGTGTGTAGCAGCTGCGGGCAGCAGTTCCACTGCTCTGTTTGAGGCACGGGCATGCCTTGGTGCCAAGCTGGCATCCCTGGCATCCTTGCCGAGAAAGAAAGATGCTTCAATGCCAGAGCCTTTTTCTGGTGGTTCCCACTCCCCTTTAGCAGGAGCCAAACCACCATCCCCCACCTGCATCTGCTACCTGTTGAGTTGCAGCCACCCACACAGTCTCCATGTGCCTGCATGCCTGGCACCGGGGGACTGTCCACCCTTACCAAACTGCCAGCAGCACCGCTGCCATGATCACTGGCCCCACCACGCTGAGCTGCTGTGTCAGCTGGGGAAGACCCTGTGAGTCAGCACTGCTGCCATGCAGTAGCTGTGACACGCTGCTGCGCCCCTGCCCCACTGTGACACAAACAGTAGTGCTGACAACCACAGGGTTCAGGAGAGTCCCTGGCTCCGGCCTCTGCAGGCCCTTGGCCAGATTTTCAGTAGCTGTGTATAAATCCCCTGAAACTTGCCTGGTGAGAAACCAGAACTCACAGGCAGGGACATGACCATGAGTGTAGGAGTGCATGTGATCAGGGCTGGCTGCCACTGTACATTTGGGAATGTCAGCACAGCTCCAACTCTGCCCCATGGCCTCAGCCATGCCACCACATGCTCCCAGCCAGAGGATGCCAAGGCTGAGCTGGGAAGCAAGAACACACTGGCCAGGGTTTGCCTGCTCCCTGCCTGTCAATCATCTGTGGGCAAGATAGGGTCTCTCCTGCCCACAGGACAGTATTGCTGTTTCCCTCCACCTGTGCAGCACCATCAGAGTGAAGCATCCTGCCATCCACGTGGTGGAGCCCGACATGTGCCAGGGAGGCCAAGGTCTTTCCCCACTTCGGCCAAGATCCCATATTGTTTGCTGCAAGCATGGGATCCAGGAATGGCTCTTCCTGACAGACCTGTCTGTCTTCAGGCAGGAGGCATTGGTAAATGCCGTGTAACATTTGTTATTGTTGTATTGTTTATGTAACACTTGCCAGGTGGGGCAGTGAGTGTCCATGCAGGGTTTGTGCCCCTGGGAAGGGTCTTGTCAGAGCCAGCTGGGCACAATGCTGTTCTGGAGTTTGCCTGTTAATAGCAGTGTTTAGTCCCAGCACTTTTCTTAGTACCAGCCATTATATCCACACAATTGCACAGCCAGAGCCAAGTTGTTAACAATGCAGTGCCGCCTCCACAGCAAATAGTCCCTTCTCTGCGTGCAAACACCCTGCGGAGATGAGGAACACTGGGGAGAGGGCCAAAGCCACCCCAGCACATTGGGGAGCCAAGGATAGTATGTCATTAGCACACCATGAGTGTGCCAGGCCTCACCATGCTGGCGCTGGGCATGTTGGTGATGGCATGGAGGTGTGGGACAGGTGCAGTAGTAAGGAGGGTTGGTTTGGGAATAACATCTTGGTGAAGGGCTGCCAATGCTTTTGCATCAGTGGGGGCTAGACTGTGGCTGGCACCACCTAAGTTTACCAGTATCCGAAGGGAACGGTGAATCCTGCTTTTCTCCTGGGGACCCACCAGTTCAGCCATCAGTGAATCAGGGACTGGTTTAATTTATATGAGACTAATTAGCTGGAGGGTCTAGTTAGATCATCTGTTGGGATACCATAATACTGGGCTTAGGCTAGATGGGGCCAGGGCACTGGCATTGCACATCTCAGAGGGGAGGCTGGGAACTACATTCAGCAGAATAAAATTTAAAAAGAGTTTTGGAGAGAGGGCACATGGTGCTAGTGGTACTAGTGGTGCCAGTGATGCTGATGGTACTGATGGTGCCCTTACTACTATGTCAAACTGCTTAGGGGGGAAGCTGAAGCAGCAGAAGTCCCATTGAGGATGGGGATAGCAGGTGTTGGGGGGAAGTATTTTCTTTGGGGTGTGGAGTCCAGTGCCAGCAGAATCCCACAGCTCTGTACCCCTTAACGCCTCCCCTGCTTTCACCCTGCAGGACTCCATGTTTTCCCTGGCCCTGAAATGCCTTATAAGCCTCTCCACTGTCATCCTGCTGGGCCTCATCATCGCCTATCACACACGGGAGGTGCAGGTAGGTCCTGGCATCATCAGTGCTTAGTGAGGGGCTGCTGGGGTGGGCTGTGGGGTTTGCCAACCACCTGAGTGGCAAAGTACTTGAGCTCACTCCCTGCTCCATTCTGGAGCCTCCTTCCTCTTTGTAAGTGTCTTGGGGGGCAGTGAGGGTTCTTTGGGGGCAGGCACCAAGGGGTCTGTCTGAGCCTCAGGTACCTGGCAGATATGCTGGTGAATGGGGGAGACTATAGACAGGAAGAGCTCAGGCCAGTCAAAGTGCCAAGGAAAGCCGCAAAATCTTTTCCTAATCAGTGCTGCACACTCTCTTCCTCCCTGGGAAGTTAAAGGACTCCTAGTTTGTTCCAGGAAGGCTGTGCTTCCCTGTGCAACCTTAGCTTCGGCACAATGCCAGCCTGTTTTGGGCATGGGAGGAATGAATCACCAGTCAGGAGAAGGAGCATCCTGGGAAGGGATGTCAAAGCCCCTGGCCCTGAGTGCACCATAATCCCACCTTGTCCCTCCTGGGGCTGGTGGACAGAGGGGCTTTGCCATCATAGGGGGCTGGCAGCAGCATCCCACTCCCTGCCTGCCTCTGTCCTGGCAGTCCCCACTCCAGCTCAGCCTGCCCATATGGGGACCAAGCCTGGGGATGAGTTACCCAAGGCAAATATTTGAGAGCTCTGGTTCTTGCTGGAATAATATTTACCCTAGGATGACCGTGGTTGGGGTCAGCCGGGTGAGCCGTGCCCCCAGTGCTAACTGTTTCCTCTGTTTGTTGTTTCTGGCAGTGGGTTGTGCAAACCTCTCCTGCCTTGACCAGAGCCAAAGTCCCACTGCTGTCCTTCTGCAAATGGGGACTGAACCTCACCATGGTCCCAGCTACTCTCCCAGGCCAGTTACACTGTCAGGACAGGGAATTAGATGAGTTTGACTTGTTCTGCTCCAAAGTTGTGCTGGCTGCTCATTGCCCTGTGTGTTATAGTGTTAAAAAGGAATTGCTGATAATCCAACCAAAATGGAATGGGGCTGCCAGAGCTGTAAATCCTCAATTTCTTGTACCTCTTGGCCAAAATTTGGGACTGTGCTCACCTGGCCATGGCACCTTTCAGACCTACCAGCCTCTGGGAAGAAATTATTTCAGCTTCTTCCCTCAGGATTCCCTCTTCCTCTCTTGCCCAGAGAAGCTGTGGCTGCCTTATCACTAGAAGTGTTCAAGGCCAGGTTGAATGGAGCTTGGAGCAACCTGGTCCAGTGGAAGGTGTCCCTACCCGTGAAAGTGGGTGGAATGAGATGAGCTTTAAGGTCCTGTTCAACCCAAACCAGTCTGTGATTTTATCATCCTACTAATTGTGTTTAGTCCTTTTGGAATGCTTGAAGGTCTTCACTTGCCTCAGTTTCTCTGGGGCTGAGGCGCCACTTGGCACCCCAATGATGCCTCTGGTGCCTAGGGCAGAACATGCCATCCTCTGCCAGCACCACATTATCATCACAACACATGAAGGAGAGCAGTGTTGGCAATGCTGCCAGCTCCCACTAAGGTGTTTTGTGGGGGAAGAGACCCCTTGTTCCCTGTGCTTGGAGTGCCTAGGGCTGTTTATGCTTTTGGTGAAACTTTAGTCCCCATGAGGTGTCTTGGTAGCTTTCCTTGTGCTTTGTTTTTCTGGAGATGTGGTGGCCAGCATTCTTGTTCCTTCCCCTGCTGGAGCCAGTGATGCTGGATATGTTGGGGAATGCCCCCTTGGGTACCACCAAACTACACTAGGTTTCCATGGGAACCCACATTGATGTTTCACAGGTACAGAACTAAGAGCAGGGGGGCTGGCTCAGGGGTATCCTGCCCAAATCCTCTCTTGCTCCTTCCCTTCCCTGGCCTATGGCAACCCCCCATCATGCAGTCAAAAGGCTCCTGCCTTTTTCCGCTTGCTAATTTGTTTATTTTAACACCCTTTTCCAGGAAGGAATAGGCTGTCAGCTTGCTAAATGTCTGAGGATCTCCCTTGACAGCTTGGAGCATTTTTGTAAACAATTTCTCAAACAAAGAAGCTAAAAGGAGCAGAGTTTTCCCTACAGAAAGGGAGGTGGCTGGGGCAGCCACTCCATGAGTCAGTCCCAGTGGCTCCTGCCATCCCCAGGGAGAGCCCCAAGTGCTATGCTGTGCTAGTGAGGTGGCTGGCACAGGTGTACTGGGGCCTCTGGCAGGGCAGGAGGGTTGTTCCTGGGCTCAGCACCAGCTGAGGCCATGCTCCCCACCCACCTCTCATCTGCTGCCCTGGCTGTGTGCAGCCCTGGATCTGTGAGCAAGCCAGCATTGTTGCAATCCTTGCAGGACTGAGGACGTGGACAGTAGCACCAGCTGCCACATCCCCTTGGATCCCTTCCTGGTGGCTTCTTTGCCAAGTGCTGCTTGCAGAGAGGCCCTGAGCATGCCCCTGCTGCTGTGGGTGATACCGGTGTCCCTGTCACATCAGGGAGAAGCTGATAGCAGCCTCAGGACAGCCCTGCTGAGGCAGGACAGGGTGGGTGACTCCCAGGGCTCTGGTGGCATCCCAGAGATGCCAGATTTTGAGTGAGCTCTCCTCAGTTCCTGTAGAGACCCCCAGCTCCATCACTGATGATGGCAGAGGAGCTGGATGAACCATCAGTTGCCATGACAACTGAATCCCATCTCCGCCAGCAGCTGGATGCTCTGACTGTGGCGTTCATTGCCCAGATATTGCCCCAGAACTCAGGGTGTGATGACTGTCGGTGAAATCAGTGCAGCACCAGGAGCAGAGGGACTGGGGTGGCTCATGCTGGTGCTCTGTGGCACCACGGCTTGCCCATCTCTGTGGCCTAGATGAGGGGGACATTCCGGGAGGTGGGCTTCTGCTAGGTAGATTTTGAGTGACCTGTCCCCAGGCTGTGCCTGGGTGCTGTGCCATGATGTGCCTGGACACCTTAATGCTTTTGGTGTCCCCTGCAACGTGACCATCCCTGACACACACTAGCAGGGCAGCAGAGAGGTTGGTGGTGACTCATTCCCATGTTTTTCTTCTCTGTCCATCCCCAGAGCTTCTGGCTGAGCCACACCCAGCTCCTCTTAGCTCTGGTGTATGACCCCTACTGCCTGTGGAGGGAGGGATGCCAGTGGGCAAGTTGTGTGGGGTCACTAGTAACTGCGTGGTTTTGCATCATGGTAGCTCTTTGTGATCGACAATGGAGCTGACGACTGGCGGATAGCGATGACGTATGAGCGCATCCTCTACATCAGTCTGGAGATGCTGGTTTGTGCCATACACCCCATTCCTGGGGAGTACAAATTTTTCTGGACAGCTCGCCTGGCTTTCTCCTACACACCTTCTCGGGCAGAAGCTGATGTGGACATCATCCTGTCTATCCCCATGTTCCTGCGCCTCTACCTGATTGCTCGGGTGATGCTGCTGCACAGCAAGCTCTTCACTGATGCCTCCTCACGCAGCATTGGGGCACTCAACAAGATTAACTTCAACACCCGCTTTGTCATGAAGACACTCATGACCATCTGCCCTGGGACAGTGCTGCTGGTCTTCAGCATTTCCCTCTGGATCATTGCTGCATGGACAGTCCGTGTGTGCGAGAGGTGAGAGTGGTCTGGGATGCACGGTGCTTTGGGATTCACAGTGGTTTGGAATGGGCAGTGGTTTGGGGTATGTGTCAGTTCAGGATGCTCAACACTTCGGAATGCCTACTGGTTTGGGATGCTCAACTGTTCAGGATGCACATAGGTGGAGGTTTGGGATGCATGGTGTCTTGGAATGCTCAATAGTTCAGGACTCAAGCATAATGAGCAGCAGTTCTGGATGTGCAGAGGTTTGGGATGCTCCATGGTTCAGGACGTGCAGTAGTTCTGGATGCTCAGCAGTTTGTGGTTTGGCATTCTCAATGGAGATGTGATGTCCCAACACCCTGTAGGAGGGATGCAGGGCTCCAGAGCCTCAGCAGCCACAGGTTCCCTCGACTGAGCACTGTTGCTAGCAGATGATAAATTGTCTTACACAGGCAGGAAGCAGAGCAAGGTCAGCCCTGTCCTCACAGTGCAGTACCTAGGCCAGGCAGGGTTCTTGTGCAAGAGGACAATGTGTGGTGCCAGAAGCCCCAGGAACATGGGTGAGGGACATGGAGAATGGTGGGAGCTGGGGGCTGTGGATGGGGAGAGGCCAGAGGTGCTGATGGTGACAGGGCCTGGCTCAGGCTCTAGCATCACTGCAACTGTCATGACAACACTGTGGTGACAAACCCACAGCCTGATGGCATCATGCCAGCATCAGCGTGCTCAGCACCAGGGTTGCTGTGGCGACCAGCCTGGTGGGTATCACTGCACCTCCATCTCTCAGGGACCTGCCACCACTATTTGTCTGCTGAGGGAACCAGGGGGCTGTGGTGGTGGCACCCCAGCCAGAAGGTTTTCTCCACAGCCACGGTGCAGGGTGCTAGCAGCACCTGGGGAAGGGAGGGCAGGTCATCCAGAAGCTGTCCTATTGTGGCAGCTTTGTGTCACCCTTGGAACTAAGGTGCAAAGGATCACTCATACCAACTGGCACCCCAGGGTTACCTGGGACACCCAGATTGCTTCTAGATTGTTTGCAAAGTGAGACGAAGGCCACCCCCCAACTCTTCCCCAGGGTGGGACCCATTGCTCAGGTCATAATGCAAAGGGGCAAGTGCTGTGGCAGTGGCGTGGGACAGCACACAGATTTTATGAGCTTTTACTGGCTACCTTTGCCTTCCTGCCTCCCTTAATGATGCTCTCCTTATGAGCTGGATGTGGTTATTATGTTCAGGCACCACCTAATTGTGTTTGAGAAACCGTGGTTTATGCCTCCTAAACAGGGAGCAGGCAGACAGGCATCCAGGACACACACAGGAGGGTAATCCCACACCAGGTGAGGCTTAGGCTGGAAGATGCAATGAAGAATTATTAGGAACAAAAAGCCTCAGAAATTATGCAAAGGCACTGCAGATCATTGGCACTGCAGTTGCCATCACCTCCGTGTATGTACGGAGAGGCAGAAGTGAACCCAGGTGGGCTGGAGATGCGTCAGTCCTGGGGGATGCAGGACTGAGGGAATGCAGAACCCCTGGGACATGTTCCATGTGTGAGCAATGCAAGATCCCTTGTGCATGCACCAGCCCTGGGGGTCACACAGCTCCCACAAAGCCTACCCAGAATGTGTCCCCCTGTCCACACTGATGTCACTGTCAGTGGAAACCAATTTGCTGCGGTTTGCAGGACCATTCCCAACCAACAGCCACTGGGGCCGGGCAGTTTAGAGGCAGCTGTGCGTCTCCAAGACATGGTTCTCAGGCTGGGGTGGCACGGCCATGGCACGTCTCCTTCGCACTGAGCTGTGGTCTCCAGCGTCTGTGGGCGCAGCATCCTCCCGTGCGCGCCGCGGGGCCGCACCTCTCCGAAGGCAGCGAGTCGCTTAGCAACCTCGCCTGCTCGCCCGGCCACCGCGCACCGCCTGCAGTGCCTGCGGTGCCGCCAGCGCTGCCGGGGCTGCCCGCGACGGCCCGCACGTGTGCTCACACGTGGGCTTGTTCGTGCCGCCTGCCCGCTCCTGGAGCAGCCAGCCTAGAGCACCAGCTGGGACTGCCCAGCGCGATGGGGTCGGCTCAGCCGAGATGGTGCTGCCACAGTGGCATGGCACGGCAATATGGTGATGCTCACAGCTGCCACAGTGGTGAGGGTGGCTGTGGCCTTTCTGGGGACTGGCAGACCAGGGGACAGCAGAAAGCGGTTGCTGGTGTCTGTCTGATTGCGGCATCTCTTGGCGTGAGCAGGTGGCCCCTCTTTCTGCCCACACCAGCCGTGGTATGTGCCAGCCCCTCTGTTTTATCAATTCTTGCTCAAAGTCCTCTTCAGAAGAGAAAATGTACCTCTGTCCAGTAGGCCTGTAACCCCCTTGTCCAGCATGATGCTCTTGGGGTTGTCCCCTCAAGACATCCCATCCTGTGGGATGAGGTAGGCTCAGCTCTCCTCAGGAGAATACACTGGACAGGCTGGCACTGGAATTTTGGAGAGCGCCACTGTGGTTATGTGCTCTAGCTCCCCTGGCCAACCCTGCCCAGAGTGAGTCTCACCATGGCTGAGGGTGCTTTCTCCTGCACCAGGACCTCATTTGAGTCTCCAGCTGAGGGAAAAACATTTCAGAAGAGGAGAAAACCCAACTGCTCTGCAAGTTATGATCTTGGAGTTGGGATTGCCAAAAGCTCCATCTGTTTTCCCTCTCTGGATTCTGTGAGGAGGCTAGGAGAAGTCTGCTGGGGAGGCAGGAGAACAACCATCTTGTTCATAGTGGGGTAAAGGCACTGCCTGCCCCTGCTGACTTAGGGTTGAGACCCGTTGCAGACTGGGCCAGGCCCTGCTCTGCTGCCAGAAGTCAGCACTGTGTCCCTCGGGAAACATACCTGCATGGCTTGGCTGTGCTTGTGCCAGCTCTGAGGAGCTGGAGGCAGCTGGGGCCCCTGATTGCGTGTTTGCTGGACGAGCCAATGTCTGGGACAGCCAGAGTGGTCACTGACCTCACATTTCAGCAGGGACATAGAAAATTTGCAGCATTCCCAAAGCTGCAGCCACTCAACGTGTGCTGTGTCTTGAGTGTGTGAGCTGTTCCTCTGATTCTCAAAGCTAAGCTCATGCCAGAGGCTTGATGGGGCCCATGCCCAGCAATTCTGCTGGGACTGCACTGTCTTCTGGGACAGCACAGTTCAGGCTGCATCACCAGTAGGATGCAGAGGAGGATGCCAATGTTGAGCTGCTGTGATCAGGGGCTTTGCAGAGCCACAGCTCTTTCTCCCATCAGCCATTTCTTGCTGAAGCACCACATGACACTGGGGACACACAACAGGACTGGGATGTGGTGACAGGTCTGACTGAAAACAGAAGCCCTTTCCACTGAGTTTTTGCTCTCATTTTGTCCATGTGGGTTTTCCAGTGCCAGAAATTGTGCAACCACTGCTACTATGGCACATCCGACTGTGTTGTTAATTCTCTACCCCAGCACAGGTCATGCCAGGTGAGCCACTGTGCCCAGGTACCCCCATTTCTTCCACATCCGTCCCTGTTCCCTGCTGTGACACTGATGTCCGTGTCTCCTTGGCAGGTACCATGACCAGCAGGATGTAACCAGCAACTTCCTGGGTGCCATGTGGCTCATCTCCATCACCTTTCTCTCCATCGGCTATGGTGACATGGTCCCACACACCTACTGTGGGAAGGGAGTCTGCCTGCTCACTGGCATCATGGTAAGGGCCATGCCAAGCTGTTTATCCATTCTGTGGGCTCTGCCTCTCTCCATTGCAGAGGCAGGGCCACTGGATTTTGTGGGGACCGGTTTCTTAGCTGTTTTGTCCATGTACAAGGCCTAAAGACTTCAGCTCTGAGGTGTCACAGCCTGGAAGTTGATGGAGTTATCTCAGATGATGAATTTGGGGTGGATTTAGACCTATATTCAGTAACGGTGGAGGGCTCTTGGTGGAGTCAGTGATGGCCCCAGGGAGCAGAAGGGCACCTGAGCATCCCTTGGCCATCCTCGTCCACACCATCTGGCTTCCATTGCTCATCTGCCATGGATTCCTTTCCCTCTGGTCAAAAGGTCACCATTCTCCAGGCCCTCCAGAATACCTGCCCCAAGGAGCCCACCACGAGATCTCCTGTCTTGTGGGACTTTCCAGCCAGGGCTGCTGAAGGAGCAGCTGGGGGATCTGTGGTCATGGCTCCTCCACAGATCCACCCCAGCCATGAGCACCCTGACTCTGCCCACCTCAGCTCCAGGCCCTGGGGATGAAGCTTTCCCTCCTCCCAGCTAGGGCAGACCAAACTTACCCCATGAGTACCATCAGCTGGGGAGGCTCCACCAAGAGGTATTAATTCTGTATTATCTAGAAGTCTTTGATCTGTCTTGGATGAGGTCAGGCGCAGCAAGGCTGGTATTATTGGTGGGAGCCAAGCAAGGGAGAAAATCCCTATGGATGCAGCAATTGCCAGCAGAGGAGAAGCTGCTGGTTCAGCCAAGGGGATTCCTGTGCTGCAGGCTCCCAAAGCTCTTCTCCAACCAGTGGTTACTTTGAAGTGAGACACCATCTGTAAAAGTGTCCCCCCACACCCAGCACAGCCCCCCCACCCCTGGGAATGGAGACCTCCTGCCCACTGGGCTCGGAGGCTTTGCTGGGTTTCCCCAGTCAGTACCAGGGGTAGTAGCTCCACCAGGAAGACAGAGGTGGTGGGAGTTGAGAGTGTGCAGCAGGACCTTTGAGGATGCTGAAGGATTCAGGGTATCAGGTTAATTAATGACTCTTTAAGGAGAGCGTGCCAGGCTGAGTGCACTCTGCCAGAGCTCTAGGGGGAAGCAACCTGGTATGAACAGCTGGTATGAACAGCAGCAGGCAGAGCTCAGGAGCACAGGAGCACAGCAGGGAGGCTCTGGAAAGAACACCTTGGCACAGATGTGCACTGGAGACAATAGCTGCCACACAGATCTGGCCACAGTTGACAGGATAAGTGAGTTCCCAGCTGGTGCAGTTGGGACACATGGCAACTTGAGGGGTCCTGATTTGGGGCCCCTTCTCTTCTCTTATCCCTTTTGCCTGGTGCTCCCTCGTTGCTCTCCCAGCCCAGACCTCTCTTGGGAGTGGAGGGCACTGGCATGGGGCAGATCTGTGGCCTGCAATGGCACAGGCTCACCACTGACCACTGCTGACCTTGTTAATAGCCCTGGCCTCTCCCATTAGTTACGCAGCTCACCATCAGCCATTCAAGGACACCCAGCGTCTGTAGTATATTTTGTTAGGATAATGAGGA
This sequence comes from Pseudopodoces humilis, assembly GCF_049639895.1. Classification (NCBI taxonomy): domain Eukaryota; kingdom Metazoa; phylum Chordata; class Aves; order Passeriformes; family Paridae; genus Pseudopodoces; species Pseudopodoces humilis. Next base: position 1,647,776 of record NC_142230.1, read on the forward strand.
GGATGTGTAGCTTTAGTTAATTAGCGGATTGCAAGGATGAGGGTGGGAGTGCTGGTGTTACAAGAAGGTGACAAACTCTTTCCCCAATTGATCCTTGTTCAGGGTGCTGGATGTACAGCACTGGTGGTGGCTGTGGTGGCCAGGAAGTTGGAGCTCACCAAAGCTGAGAAGCATGTCCACAACTTCATGATGGACACACAACTGACAAAGCGGGTAAGGTGCCATGGGGGACAGCAGGAGTAGGGGAATTGTTGTGTGCCAGGATTTGGGGATTTGGGCTACCATGGCAGGAGGAAGATGTCAGCACCCCTGGATCCTGTGGGTACCACTATGGAAGAAGGTGTTAGCATCATCTCTGAGTGAGGCTACAACAGGAGAGGAAGGTGTTGGCATCTTTGGATGTGGGTCCTGAAGGTACCACTGCTGAGGAAGTTGTCCAAGTGCTGTGGATATAGCACAGGCACAAGTGTTACACTGAGACAAAGAGCACCAGCTCTGTTTCAGGGATTCAGGTGATGCTCCCTCTGGGAACATACCCCCTCCTCTTCCACAGTATGATCTCACTTCTCTTGGTGTCAGGAAAACAACTGGATTTTGGTGATTCAGTGCCCACCACAGATAAGAACCACACCGTAAGGTTCCCCTGAGGAGGGACCCAGAGCCTGCGTTCATGGGGTTACTGTCATACCAGGGTCTGGTGTTACATCCCTGATAGCATGCAGGAGCAGCAGGAGGTCACTGGTCCTGGCAGCCTCATCATGGCAAAGCATCATGTTATATAATGGGCTCTGCACACTACAATATGTTTTAGAGGGGATGGTGGCAAAATGAATATCAGTGCAGGCCTTGGAAAGGCAACTAGCTGTGGGATGCAAACAGGGCACCTACTTCATCCCAGAGAGCAGAGTCCCAGACAAAGCCCTGACACCCCAGAAATAGTCAGGGCCTTGGTGTGACCAGGCTGGAAAAGCAAAACAGCTGGTCAGCCCTGCTCCACTGGCCACTGATAGAGATCTGCAGGCTCCATGCCAGGCAGACGGCAGACAATTCCTCCTGGAACAAGCCGCTGAGCTGTGGTTTAGCTGGAGAGTCTGCAGAAGTCATGTCCCAGTGCTGGCAGCACAAGTGGGACTTGCCAAGATTGGCAGATGGGTGCAGGAATCAAGAAAACCTTTGGGATTTTTTTCTTGAGGCTTATGGTACAACTTTGTGTGTAGGCAAAGAGCCAAGTGCTGGAGAATGAGTGCAGAGTAGGAGTGGGATGTGGGTGCACCAGGGGCCAATAGCTCTGCCTTCTCTTACTCCTGCTTGAACTGTAGCAACAGTCCCTAACGCTAACCCTTAACCCCTAACCCTTAACCCCAAACCCTAACCCCTAACCCTAACCCTAATGCTGTTTGACTTGCAACAGTGCAGGAGACTGTGCAGGTACAAAGCCAAGTGCCTCACTCCAGCTGGGGTTGAGTGCTCTTGCAGCATTGGTTCATGGCAGAGCAAGACCAGTGTCTCTGTGAAATCCCACATGGCTGGTGACCTGCAGCCACTCTTCCTTTTCAGATCAAGAATGCAGCAGCCAATGTCCTGCGGGAAACATGGCTTATCTACAAGCACACCAAGCTGCTGAAGAAGATCGACCATGCTAAAGTCAGAAAGCACCAGAGGAAGTTCCTACAAGCCATCCACCAGTAAGAGGCTATGCAGTGGGCTGGGGGCAGACTGAGCTCCAGATAAACCAGGATCCTGTCCCTGGCAGGGGAGTGGGGACAGTTTTCCATTGCCTGGGATGCAGGCAGGTCTCCAGATGCAGTTTGAAAGAGGAGAGGGAGTACAGCCATGTGCTCTTTCCTTCTCCCCAGGTTACGGAGCGTGAAGATGGAGCAGAGGAAGCTGAGTGACCAAGCCAACACCCTTGTTGACCTCTCAAAGGCAAGTCCCACAGGGACCCTGTGGCTTGGCCAGACTGAGTGTTTTTCTTCACTCAGAAAAACTAAAGCAGACTTGGCTGACCGCAAAATGCTCCGACTCAGTAAATGTCAGCAAGGAATAGCTGCTGTGGGATGGCTGCCCTTGCAAAGCAGGAGGAAAAACATACATGAGCCAGGGGTTCCCTGCAACCCTTTTTGTAAGGGATACCACTGCTCAGCAGCACAGGGCCAGCAGAGTTTCCTTGCTTTGATGGCCAGGGATGAGCCAAACTGCAGCCACAGAACCCTTGGAAAAACCTGGGGTGGGCTGAGATGGGTCAGTTTTCAGGGCAGAAAGGGATAAAGGGGTGAGCTCTGCTAGCGGCAGTGGCACTAACCCCTCCAGCCATGGTACTAACCCCGCCACTGTCCCCTGTGTCCCCTCCCCAGATGCAGAATGTGATGTACGACCTCATCACAGAGCTAAATGACCGCAGTGAGGACCTGGAAAAGCAGATCAGTGGCCTGGAATCTAAGCTGGAGCAGCTCAGTGCCAGCTTCAACTCCCTGCCCCTGCTGATGGCTGACATGCTGCGCCAGCAGCAGCAGCGCCTGCTCACCGCTGTCCTGGAGGCCCGGGGGGTTGGTGTGCCAGTGAGCACCCCCCAAACACCTCTCTCTGAGAGCCCCATTGGGGTCAGCTCCACCTCCTTCCCCACCCCTTACACGAGCTCAAGCAGCTGCTAAAATGCAGTCCCTCAGCCCCACCGTGGACAGGGGAAGCATTTCCACACAGATCACGAGGTCTCTGTGAACTTTCTTCTGGTCCTTGAACCACTGCAGGACCCTTCAGCTGAAGCCAATGGGACCAGCAGTGCCGAGCAATGCTCGGAGCTTTGCCAACGCCTTGGTATCGGGAATTGCATCCCTGTTCAGGTGCCTCAACACGTGGTGAAGGAAGGGGACAGAAGGTGATGCCTTGGGCCAGCCTTTGCCATGGCGTCCAGTGGCAGACGGAAAACCCACGCTCAATCTCAGGTCTTCACATTTGAAAACAAAACAAAACAAAACACCAAGTCAGAAGCACTGAAGCAACGGAGACACCGGAGGGAGAGTTCTTCTCCCTGGGGCACTCCCCTTGCCCCCTGCCCCTCTCATGATTGCCAACTTCACCAGGCAGATGCCAATGTCGGGGGCTCGTTATGCAGGCTCTGGCTGACGCTGCCTATGCTCCATCCATCTCCTTGCCAGGACTCACAGGACAGCCCCCTCACATTGACAGCTGGGTGACAATATCTGGCTGTAACCTTCCTGGAGAGTTCTCTGGAGCTGTGAGTGTTTTCTACCCAGAGAATAACAATGGACACTTTGTCTTTCTGGTCCTTTAGTGTCATATCCTGCCTGGAGATGCATGCCAGAGCCAGGAAAGCAGTGCCTACAGTGTGCAGGGCCATGAAAGGCTGCCCCCAGCCGATGTGTTGGTGGCCTGTGATGGAGCTCGCAGGCCAGCCTGGGTGCTGAGGGGGCCTCCAGGTGCTCACATCACTTCCTGCTGGGAGCTTCCCAGCATTTTTCAAAGCCAGTGGGCTCTTTGCAGCAGTCTCAGAAGTGCTGGATGAACACCCCATCAGCTCCAACTGTCTCCACTTCTGCTGGGAAAATCCATGCTTGAACCCAGTTGGCAGTGTCAAATCCACCAGGATCAAGCAGGAGCTCACTGGCAAGTGATGTGTTAGCAGGGGCAGGTGCTTCATCTGTTTAAAACAAAGCCCATCACCTTCATGCCACTTCTGTTGGGTTTGGTGGAGGGCAGCAGCACTCTGGCACCATCTCGGAAATGGTACTGCTGCCCATGCCTGCCAAAGTGCAGCACCTCAGACTCCATTATATTTTTGCTGGTGTTCAGCTTCCTGAGGTACCCTTGGCATCACTTGGCTGCTTCTGGAACCAGCCACTTTCTGTTTTGCTTTCACCATTTCTCCCTTTTTCCTCCTCAGTTCTTCCCCAGTGTCATGTTCTGGCTTTCCTGGATCCTTGCATGGAGCTGCACCAGGCTCCAAGTTTGGGGCAGGTGTTTGCTGCTTTCCATGAAAACTCAGCAGAGAATATTTATATATTTTTAAACAGATGAAGTAACTATTACTCTGCAATATTAATTACACCTCAGCAGTGTCAGTAATTGTAATCAGTCACTGTGTTATTCCAGGTATACTCAGCCTGTAATGCTCCCCTTTGTAACTTTTTCCTTTCCATAAATAATGCTGGATTTTGTGTGTATGTAGGGGCAGAGACACACCACCCTCCTGCACCACCATCCCTACACCCCCAATGTCGAAGAGTTTCTTTGCCGCCAGTGGTGTGAGGTGGTTTCACTCCTTGTGCCCTGCAGCTGGAGAAAATAAGCAGTAGATAGTGAGTACTGCCCCCACACTGGCCCTAGGAGGAGAAGGAAGAGGAGGAGGAGGAAGGCTGTAAGGCAACAGCAGGAGTACTGCAAAATGAGATCCCTGCTACAGCAGTGTTGGTAGCAGGGGACCAAACACAGGACCCTGTTGCCTTCAGGTAGGCACGTGCCCATTGCTACTGGTCCTTGGCCAGTGGGAGATATGTAGCTTCTGGGAATAAGCTGCTCTTCCAAGCTCTTGTAATTAGTATCATTGATATCCCATGGATGGCTGAGAATTCACTGCTGCCCTGGAAGCCCCCCATGATCTATTCTCACCCCAGCTGCTGCTCCCCATATGCATCTGGATGCCTACCTGTCCATCTTGCCCAGCAGAAGCTCCTGTTCACCTGTCAGGAGGTTCCCAGCATTGCAATGGAGAATATTTTAAAAATTCTGAGAAAGAGCCTGAAGTGCAGCATTTTCCCTGCCCTGTAGTCAGCTAGTGGAGAAAAATGCTTTCTGGGCCTCAGATAGGAGCAAACTGCCCATGGAATGGCATGGGGCATCAGAGAGCCAGAGGAAGTATTGATTCTTGAAGATCAATATTGCCAGCAGGAACCCAGGAACCGCCCTGCCAGGTTCATAATCAAGTTTAGGAAATCCAACCAAGTGAGACAAGAGCAGGTGCTGTCAGCTCGCAGGCCCCAAGGCTGGAGTGGTAAGGACCACAGTAAGACTGTTGGGATTGCAACTAGAGCCCCGCCTTGTTCTGGGGGAGAGCAGCTGCTGCTGCAGTGGATCCTTGCGCACCTCACAGCCTCCCTCCCCTGGCCTCACCTCAGCATAACCTGCACTGCAACAACCCTTCTGCCTGAGACCTGGCAGCCCAGGGTCTGCACCCTATGCCCTGCACCTTGCACCCTGCATCCCCCACACCCCTATCCCACCCCTGCACCCCCCATTCCACATCCCTGAATTCCCATGCCAATCCTCAAAGCCCCTATCCCATCCCTGCCAGTCCTTTAACACTGGTGCCAGTAGTCCTGATCCATTACACCCAGCACCGGACTCCACCATGGCCAGCACCGAGACTAACCCCGCCCCAGTCCCGCTGCCAGGAAGCCAACCTGAAGCCACAGTGAGGGCAGGCATGGTGGGGAGCCCCCAGTGCTGTCCAGCCCAGCGTGCCCACCCAGAGCTGCTGCTCTGCTCCCTGACGGCAGCTCTTGGTCATCAGCAGCCTCAGCTGGCACAGCCCCAGTAAAGAGCTCCAGTAAATGCTCCCCAGCCGATCCTGTCCACACACCTGAGATGATCACTTTGGATACACTAAGGGACATCGGGACAAACAGAGAGAAGAGCTGAGATCAGCAACCAAGGTGAAGAAACAGCACAAGAGGAAAATCATAGAGATGCCGACCTGCAGCTGGGAAGCATCTGATCGATCCCACAGTCCAATGGGGCCAATCCCCAATGCCCCTCCAGGACCCACCTAACCCAGCCAGTCCCATTTTTGGCACATTTATGGGGGCTTTTTTTGCTCCATGACCCTCTTTCCTGCGCTGCCTGCAAGGAACTATCCTAGAAATACAAGAAAAATTCCATGGTATCTCTGCAAACTCATGGAAGTTTCTGTTCAGACTTAAGGAGCTTTGACCTGGGTTTGCATCTTGCCTATGTACTGCTCGCTTCTTTTTTAATGATAGGGGAAAGCATAATAGTTTATTTTAACTATGAAATATATTGCTATATTATGATGGTTATGGTAACTTTCAATTATGGTTTTGTACCCAACATGGTTGTTAGCAGGCAGCAACACCAGGCTGCTGCCAAAAATGTCTGTTTCTGAGTACAGCTACTACTGTCAGTGAGGATGGGGGACAGGGAGGGAGGGAGAGGTGCAGAACCCAAGTCATTATCCTTTATCTTCCTTGTATTTGTTCCCATTACTTGGAAGCTGACCAGAAGCAGGTCTGCATCTGTGTGTAGCCCAATAGCAGCAGAGCTTTGCTTCTCCCTAGAAAAAGGTCAGACTCCCCTTTTTTCCCAGGGTCTGGAAAGCTATTCTCCCCAGGTTGTATCCTCCAGCAGAGGAGAATCTCTGTTCCCTGGGCACAAGCTCTGCAAGAGTCAAACTTTTCCTTTTCCACCAGGATGAAGGCTCTTAAGAAAGCAGAGTTGTGGATCACATTTTTATAGAATTATGGAATCATTAAGGTTGGAAAAGTCCTCTAAGAACATCAAGTCTTACTGTTAACCCAGCACCGCCAAATCTACTGCTAACCCATGTGCCCAAGTGCCACATACACAAATCTTCTAAGCTCCTCCAGGGATGGGGACTCCACTACTGCCCTGGGAAACTTGTGCCAGAGCCTGACCACACTTACACACAAGAAATTTTCCCAATATCCAACCTAAACCTCCTCTGGCACAACTTGCAGGCATTTTCTCTTGTCCTTTGACCTGGGAGAAGAGACTGGGACATTTACAGTTCACATTTCACACCCTGCCCTGGGGAGCTGCAGCTTTTGCTCAACCTCAGGGCATGATGGCATAGGAGGAGAAAACCCTGAACATGAAAGAGAAATGAGACAAGGTTGCAGGGACTGCTTCGTCTCAGCCTTCCAGCTGGGAACAGGCTGCCCAGACTTGTGTCTGCCCCATCCCTGGAAGTGTTCAAGGCCATGTTAGATGGGGCTTGGAGCAACCTGGTGTAGTGGAAGATGTCCCATGGCATAGGGTGGAATCAGATGAGCTTTAAGTCCCTTCCAACCCAAACTATTCTGCGATTCCATGATTCTCTGATTCTATGGGCTCCTTGAGCCTCAGAGAGCATCACTTCCTTACCTCCAACCCCTGAGCTGCCGGACCTGATCCCCACTGGATCATAAGTCTTAAACTGCTCTTTGGCAGCCACACTTTGTCCTGGCCAGTCTTCACAGAGCATGACGTGTCCAGGAATGAGCAGCACCTATGGGACCAATTTCTGCTGCTTTTGTCCAGAGAAAGTCTAAAAGTCCCTACACTGGCCCTTCCTAATCAGAGCTGTCACTGCCATGCTATCACTGTTACCACTGTCAGAGCTGTGCTGGTCTCATCCTTCCAGGCCAGTCCAACCCAGTAGAGCCCTAGCAGCAATGAGCTGCCATGAGATCTGGATGCTCCCTGCTGGACCCCAGACCTGAAATCTCCCTGCAGAAACCAGCTCTGATGGAGAAAAGAGGCTGGTTCTTCTGAGAGGCCAGGGCTGAGCCTCTGCTACTGCCAGCTAGGTCTGGGGCTGCCAGGGGATTCCTGGTCCTCTGTACCACTCTCCCTTGGGCTTCTCCTGCCCAGCATTTCCAGGAAGCTAAGAGCCCTGTGCCATGGCCACCAAGTATGTTTGGTGGAGGGCAATGGTGGTGATTGCTCAGCAGTTCCGGAAGATTCTGCTACCAGGCTCTGTACTGGTCTGAGCTTTTTCTCACCTATCTCCAAGCTCCCTCCTAAAAAGGAATCCAAAGGGTTCAAGGTTGTAAAGAAGAGCTTTTGCAGGAGAGAGAAAAAGCTTCTCTGTGGCATTAACTATTTCCCTATGGGATGAGGCACCTCAGAGCCCCATGAGACACCAGGCAGGGCTCCAGAACCACCTGCCCAGTGGGTGCTCTTGGCTGGCGGCCCTGGTGCTCTGGGTGCTGTAGGTTGTGCACCCAGCTCTGCTCTTTCTTCCGCCCAAAGTGTTCTTCCCCCTTCTGGGGTCTTGGCATTACCAATGCACCTGTCAGTGGGAGCTGCTTGCATGTCTCTGTGGTCAGGATCCAGTCCCGGGCTTACATTCCTCCTTCAGGGCCAGCCTCTCAGCTGAAGGACAGGACTGGGGACAACAGCCTGTCCCCACAACATTGCCATAAACCCAAGCTGTACCCAGAAACAGGCATGTTTTAAACTACGGCTTTAACCTGTTCACTGTAAAAAGTGCCTTGGACTTTAATCTGAAGAGGTCAGTATCTAGAAGTATTTACCTGTGCGGGTGTGTAAGGATGCAGCTCTTTGTGTAAGGATGCAGCAGAGTTACACACACAAATATATGATCTATACGTACAGCTATCAGTGCCTCAGACCCTCTGTTCTGCAAGCCATGAGAGCTCTTTCTGCCACTGGGGCCAGCAGTGGAGTGATGTTGGAGGCACTCCTGACACAGGGACCCCTTGCAGAAGTGAAACTTTGTGCCATGAGGGTTGTACTGGGTGCTGTGATACCCCTCAACAGTGCTGAGCTGTCCTGTTCATCCCCAGGAAGCAGCTTTGTGCTTCTCAGGGTCCATCTGTGCAGTTTGGGAAGACCCCAGTGAAGGGGATACATCCCTGCTCCCTTGTGCAGAGGGAAGCTGAGGCTGTGGTCACATCTCTGGACCCCCCATGCCAGGAGCTGCTGGGAACTTTGTAAAACCAGGGGGAGCCCCCAGATGCCTTGTTTTCTGGGAGCAATGAGGGATTTTCCAGACACCTGCTCCCAAAAAGGATTTTTGGTTCCCATGTTCTTGGGCTGTAGCTCAAGAAAGGAGTGTAGGAGGTTGATGGCATGGCAGATGCTCTTTCCTCTGGTTCTGCACTGAGGCTGTTCATGCTCACCCAACTCTGCCCAAACATCAGAGCTGGGCCGCTCCCTCCAGTTCATACTTCACCTCTTAAAAAAACAGGATAAAAGTTGTCTGGGGTGCAAAGGGCACACAAATAACTTTCCCAAAGTTAATGCATTGGTTGAGATAAGAGGAAGCTGGATCCTTTCGCAATGAGCATCACTCTGAGCCTTGCTCAAAGCCTGGCAATGGAGCACTGCTGGCTTCAGCTCACACTGAAGATGGCAGCGTGAGGGACTGTCACCCCAAATTCCATCCTTATATGCGGGCTAGGAGTATGCCAACACCCCTAGCTAAACATGTTGTTGTGGAGCCAGCAGAGAATGAGGAAGAAGAAAATTATGTGCAGTAGTTGAATTGTGATGAATTGATAGATTGGGCTTTTTCAGCTTTGAGCTAATACCTCTAAATCCTAAAAATACCTCCAGCAGTCCAGGGGGCTCTCTGATAGGTGATTAAACCCTTGGAGCTTCATTTCCATCATTTCCTCAGGATTAATGGCTTAGTGCAGCAGAACCCTGCTGTACAAAGGCAGCTGTAGTTCTGATACTGCCCATGAAGGCAAGGCAAAATGTGTTAACCTTTATGTGAAATCTGTTTTTATTAATGCTCAGGATTAAAGTTTCACCAAAGAGAAACGTAATAATGACCACAGCATGGATCTCCATCTCCCCGTGTCTGCCCTTTGCTTTCCCAGTCCCAGAAGTGAGAGGGAGGAGGAGGAGGATGCCATTGGTGCAAAGGTCTGGGCATCTTTAACCAGCCCAGTGCAATGTGCCTGCATCAGCACTGGAATATGCAGTGACAGGAGGGAAAGTGCACTTCCGAAGAAAAGAGGAAGAAAAAAAAAAGGGGGGGAAAAAAGGGGGGAAAAAAGAAAGAGAGAAAGAGAGAAAGAGAGAAAGAGAGAAAGAGAGAAAGAGAGAAAGAGAGAGAGAGAGAAAGAGAGAGAGAAAGAGAGAGAGAAAGAGAGAAAGAGAGAGAAAGAGAGAGAAGGAGAAAGAGAGAAAGAGAGAAAGAGAGAAAGAGAGAAAGAGAGAAAGAGAGAAAGAGAGAAAGAGAGAAAGAGAGAAAGAGAGAAAGAGAGAAAGAGAGAAAGAGAGAAAGAGAGAGAAAGAGAGAAAGAGAGAAAGAAAGAAAGAAAGAGGGAAAGAAAGAAAGAAAGAAAGAAAGAAAGAAAGAAAGAAAGAAAGAAAGAAAGAAAGAAAGAAAGAAAGAAAGAAAGAAAGAAAGAAAGGAGGCAGCTATTGTTTTGCTAAACAGTTCCTTACAGATAGAACTTTTATAAACAGTGGGGAGCTACTGGCCTTCCACAAATTAGAGGAAAACCCCAAGCAAACAGCTCCACAGGGAACAGGTTTGAATAAGCATCTGCCTGTTGGGAGTGAGCAGGATGTGGGAGGCAGCTCCTGGGGGCAAGAGAGGGGCAGGCAGGGAATAGGGGCTTTGGATCAGGCTTTGCCTTTGCAGGCAGGCAACTGCTCTGGCACTGAGCTACAGCCTCTAAATGCTCGCATTTCCCCAGTCAGGAGCTGGGAATCTCACTCCCTGCAGAAAAGCTTTTGCTTCCAAAGGGGATGGGGTGGGTGTGAGTGAGGAGAGGTGACTTCCAGATGGGCAACCCAGATCTGGTCTGCAGCTCTTGAACCCAGTAAGAAAAATGTCCAAGAAACCATCTCCTGCACTTCCTGCAGAGATAAAATGAGGTGGGAACCTGTCCTGTAGCTATTTCCATCTTGGATGTGCTCCTTTTCCAAGGTAAAATTGAAGCTACTAATTCATCTACCCAGCCCTGATACTCCTGGCACCAATGGGCTCATTCATTACTGTTAATTATCAGCACATAGTGTGAGGTCTGCAGTCCAGATCACACCTTCCAAGCAGTGTAGGTAATATCAGCCAAACAGCTTGGCACCACGAAAACAGCTCCTGAGCCCTCATAAGCCCAGAGACGGATGCTCCATCTCTTGCTACAGCCCATTCCAATGGGATTAGTCAACCACTGGAGCCTGTGACAGTGCCACTTTTGCAAGGTCCCCTGCCTGGTCCAGAGAGCAGGGCTGGGGCTGCATGCAAGGCCTGGCAGGATGCTTTTTACATCCTGAGCTTCCTGCTCAGCCACAGCATTTGCATATCAGCTTCCTCTTCTCTCCCTGTAATGCCTGGGGACACCCACAAAGGATGGAGCTGCCTGATGAGAGCTCAGGCTAGTGTTAATAGCATTTCTGTCCCTTTACATGTTAAATGGATGGAAGAAGTTATCTCAGTTTCCCAGAGACTGCTGGCCTGGTGCTCACACCATAAGAAAGGTTTTTCAGCAGGGATGGGCTAGAAAATGACACTTTGCTACTTAACTGATTATTTTGGGGTTTTCTTCTGGGGAGCAGTCACTGTGTTGGAACAACAGCAGCCATCACAAGCCAGTTGGTGGTGGGGACTTTGCTACAAAACCTGCAGACAAGTTGTCACTTCATTCATTATGATATTTCAACAGAAGAAACAACACAGGGCCAGGAGTGGGGTCAAACTCCTGAGTCTGCTGGGGAGAAGCTGTGAGGGGACAGGAGAGCCCCCACAGCCACCCTGCACCAGGGGAAGCCCTTGCACATGTCACAAGGACCAAAAATTAAAACCATAAGGTGGCATTGTCAAAAAACACTTGAGATGTGACCAGATGCTGCAGGGGATGAGGTTTGACATTGCCACCTAACCTGTATCAGTCAGTGCAGAGCCTGTTTTCATGGAATCACAGACTGGTTTGAGCTGGAAGGGACCTTAAAACTCATCTTGTCCCACCCCCTGCCATGGTAGGGACACCTTCCATTATCCCAGGTTGCTCCAAGCCCTGTCTAATCTGGCCTTGAACACTTCCAGGGATCCAGGGGCAGCCACAGCTTCTCTGGGCACCCTGTGCCAGGGCCTCTGCACCCTCACAGGGCAGAATTCCCTCCCAATATCCACTCTAACTCTGCCCTCTGGCAGTGGGAAGCCATTCCCCCTTGTCCTATACCTCCAGACCTTTGACCGAAGTCCCTTTCCAACTCTCCTAGAGCTCCTTTAGGCACTGGAGAGGACTCTAAGGTCTCCTTGGAACCTTCTATTTTCCAGGCTGAACTTGCAGCCCATCTCTAGTGCAGAGGTGCTTCAGCCATGGAATTATCTTTTTGGCTTCTTCTGGAATCTCTCCAGCAGCTCCATGTCCTTATGTTGGGGCCCCAGAGCTAGGCACAGCCCTGCAGGTGGGGGGTCCCCAACCCATTCAAGGTTTAGGACATCCATTCAAAACTGAAGAGGCAAAAAGCCAAGAAGCCATTTCACTGCAAAATGAAGCTGAGCTCTTTCTCATTTTAAAAATAACGGGATTTGTGAGAGAAGCAGTGAGCAGCTCCCAAGTGAGGTCAGGCACAAGCACAGAAATCCCTGTGAAGTGTCAGTTACCCCAGTTAATACCAGACAAGTCTCTTGCTGCAGCTTAGTGTGCAACAGACACTGACATGGTTGGCTCTCCTTCATCTTGCTCTTGCTGCCTTGAAGAATGTTGTAGGAGCTGGAGTTTGCCACGATTCCCAGGTGTGGTAGAGGCACTGTCAGTTTTGCATGGTTTCCTGAGGTTCTTCTCCTCCCTCCATGCCAAGCTGTGCTGGTACAGGGCCAGGGAAGATGCTGCTTTCTCTAAAACTGGCACTGAATGCTGGCTAAGTGCAACAGGTTTTGTTCTAATTAAAGAGGAATCAATTAGGCTGCAAGATATTCAGCCACCTGGTGCTTCTGACTATTTTTTCCTCCTCCTTCTCTTTTTCCTTAACATGCTGCTGCTGCTTCCAGGGAAGCCATGAATGAAGCAAGACATGTTCCAGTTCCTTGCTTTCCTTTAGATTAAAAAATGCTGTTTGGGAGGAAATCTGTGCAAGCCAGCCAATTACAGGGCTGTACATGTCCCTGTGATCTGCAACCGGCATCTCCTCTGCCATCCATTACTCCCTCCAGCCAACCCTCCTGTGTCTCCATCAGCACATGGCACTGACTCTGTCAGCAGTCAGTTTGTGCTGCATGAAAAAAAATGATCTGCAGCAATTAAAGAAAAAGCAGTGAAAGAGTGTAATGGGATCTCATGGGAGGCACAAAGGAGCCCTACATGCAAGGAAGTCCTTCAGAGATGCAGCTGTGCCAGGCTTTTCCCTGTGAGATGGCCCATTAGAATCTATCTGTGCTCAATAGCACATAAATCAAGAGGAGCAGAGAGCAGTGGCTGCTGCCTTGGGCAGCCACTGGAGTTTGTTGAGCACTAAGCTTCAAGAAAAAGGTGGGGTCAGCAGGTACCTCAAGCAACACAGGTAAAAATCAGGCACTGGAGTGGTGATAAGTGGCAAGGGAGTAGTGGTGGAGACCTCTGTCCAGGGTGCATGTGATGATTTTATCCTCAGGTCAATGCTTTTATCACCCATGGCTCTGCCTCAGGGATGGATTGTGAAATCCTTTTGATTTGTCTGAGCACATGATAAAGCCCTCTTACAGATAAATCAGATTTAATATTAAATATGAAAGGGCAAAAAGGGGAGCCTGGGCCTGGATGGTGATGTAAAGGTCACAGAAGGGAGTATTAATGCCATGTCAACTGACGTGTACCAGGAAGATCTTTGAATTCTGGCTTTAGGAACGATTCATTAATTCAGCTGATTGACTCTCTGGAAACCAGTTAGATGTGCTAAGAGCAGTGGAAAGGAACCTCACTAGTCCCCCTCCAAGAACAAGCTGAGTGGCTCACAGTCTGTGTAGGGTCCCTATCTGACCTCCTGCAGCAATGCTTTGGCCACCACCTAAGTCAACACCTTGGTATGGGAGACAAGTCTGGAGCCATGCCAAAGAGAGACCAACATCTGAAGCATGATTTGAGCGGCCAGTCTTCCCACAGCTCCTTTCCAAGCTGAAGGAGCCCCTGGCCATCATGACACTGGGAGGGAGGAGCCCAAGGAGCCCACTCCAGGGGAGATTTGGCCACATATGCTCTGATGGCTCTAAAACCACATGAAAAGAACCCCTGAGCATCCAAGAATTCAAAGTGAAGGCCGTGCTTACATAGCATGTTCAGCTATAAGGTGGCTGAGCCACAGTCTGCCTTCTGCCTTTTTTCAAGGATACTTTTTGTACCAGACAGAATAAAACCATGCTGCTTCCCACCACTGCAGCTGCCGTGGGAGTCAGTGTGCTGCCTCCTTCTGCTGCAGATGTGTCTTTCATTGCTGGGCTCCACTGCAGCTTTGAGCCATGGCACCATACTGTCCATTCCAGGAGTAGACTGATGCCTGAGGAGCATGAGTATCACATAGACAGAGGTGTCAGGAGTCTCCCTTCCCCTCTGATCCTCACTGAGAGCTCTCAGGATGAGTAATCCCTGCTTGATGTCTTGAGACCACAGATATGGCAGCTGCTGGGGCTGTACCAAAGCTCAGGTTCACTCCTTCGCTGAGCAGCAAGGCAAAAGTTTGTGCAATTCCCTAGATAGCTCTGCTGCTTCCTCAGCTGGGAACCTGTCTGCTGGGAGCAATAGAGAGCAAAGCAGGAGGAGAAGTCCCTTTCTGGGAAGCAGCTCTGGCGCCCATACCAAGGCTGCAGGCTCAGAATGCGACAGCATCCCCCATGCATTACCTGCTCCATGTTTATAGCTACCATAAAAATCCATTGGCAGAAAATAACGCATCTTTTCCCTTCTAGGGGAACTGATGGTCGGGAGTTAGAAAGATTTTCTGTGTCAGTTCCCAGCTGTACATCTGCAGTCAGACTGGAGAAAGTGCAACACTTGGAAGGACATGGGAACCAGCTCAGCCCAGTTCCTCACTTCACATATGATGAGCCTGGAGTGTTTGATGGGTGCTTCTGCAAGGAGGCCAAACCCTAACTGCACCTCTTACCAGCAGAGTGAGAGCACAGCTTGGCCCTGAGGCAGAGGGGATCAAACATCAGCACACCAGGTGATAAACCACCACCCCCAGGGCTGTCTTCCCTTAGAAACCACCATCAGCTGACTAAGAAGTACAAATCTCTCGTGTAGGAACAGGCTGTCTGCAAGAGCAAGAAGTGATATTTTAGAGTGTCTAATAAAGGAGTTTAAAATGAAACTCTGCAGAACAATAGTCTGAGCTAAGAACTGGCATCCAAGCAGAAAGTCAGGTGGGGGAGCTGTGCCACAATTTATCTCCTCTCTTTTCATTTCATAAGAAGCAAATCAAAACACCTGAGGCATCTCCAGCTGACACGGGAGGTTTAGTGAATGCTGCCATCCTGTGGGGAAGCCTCTGCTCAGCCTGGGGAAAGTGGGAGATTTGGTGCAGCCCCCAAAGAAGCAGGTGAGCAGGATGAGGCCCAGCATCCAAGAGCAAGTAATGGAGCTTTCTCCACCCTCCACCATAATCAGCCAGGCAGCCTCAGGTAAGCTGGTTATCAGCTCCTTATCTTGACCAAAAATTGACTCGTTTTCCCGTGACTTCAATCTCCAGAAGCTGCAGGAGCTTCTCTCATTGCCAAGCAGATGCCATGGCTGTGTTAATGCTGGGACTTCACCAGCTGGAGGTTTCCCAGTCTCCCAGCCCGTTCCTATGGAAACAGGTTGGGAGTCTGCCAATTTTCCATAAAGAAAGAGAAAGGAGAATGAGCTTGTATGGATGGATGAAGTGCCTGTTTGTCAGGTTTAGAGTGTTGCAATTCTTAAGGATACATGACCCAACAATGCCAGCAACACATGATTTCATGAGCAGCCCATGTCACATCAAGGTGGCAGACAGTAGTGCAGAACCTTCCCATTCCATCTTGACAGCAGCCAAGATGAATCACATCCACTGAGCCAGGAGAAAAGTTTGGTAGTGATCACCAGCAATTAAAACAGAGTAGAAAAAAGAGAAAAATAACAGATCAAGGAGTCAAGAGTTGTGTACTCTGTGTGTTGTGCAATCATTTGTTGTTCAGTGAAGTGGATGGGAGACACTGCTTACATGACCTTCATGTTTGATGGTCTGCTATGAGCCTCATCCCAGACAGGAGTCATTGTGCTCCTAGACCCTCCTAGGAGCAAAGATGGAACTTCAGTGAGTGTGCAGGGTTCTTTTTTAGGCAAGGAGTTTCTCCATTACAGAAAAAAAAACCACACCAAAATTACACTATGACACACAAGCCCCAAAATCTCTAAATCCAGAAATCATTTGGGAAAAAAAACAACCAAACCCTGAAGAATCCACAACCTTCACTGAACATGAGCAGCAGTTGAGCCTGGCAATTCTGGGTTCTGACTGACCATTTCTGCACCCTGCCAGTACTCCAGGTTCATTGAAATGCCTTTGGAAAGAAGAGCCACAGAAGGAATATGATCCCTACAGCTACCAATCCACTGGGAGACACAGACCTGCTGGTGACAGGGTGCTCTGAGGAGCTTGTTGTTTTATGTTTTGCCCATTCATGGATGAATGTAGGCAGATGGACCCCAAAATTTCATCCAGAACCCATGCCTGTCCCTCCTGGCTCCGTCCACATCCACCACTCTGGCAGAAGGAGGTCTGGGCAACTCCCAGATGATGGTCCTGCATGCAATTGCTCACCGGTTGTACCAGAGCAGCAGAATTAGAGAATTGCATATTTGTTGAGATTGGAAAAGTCCTCTAAAATCACTGATTCCAGCTATTGATTCTGCATCACTGCCAAGGCCGTTAATGCATATCCTCAAGTGTCACATCCAGTCCATTTTTGGATACTTCCAGGGATGATGACTTCACCAATGCCATGGGCAGCCTCTTCCAGTGCCTGATCACCCCTTCCATGAAGAAAAGTCCCCTAACATCCAATCTAAACCTGCCCTTGTGCAACCTGAGGCCACTTCCTCATTTGATGCCTGGAGCAAGAACCCGACCCCCATGGCTGGTCCATACAGGCATCTAATAGCTCGGCTCCCAAGTCTTTTGGTTATGATCCATACCCACAAGTATAAATACCACAGTGCCCACTGCCCAACAGGTGTTCCAAGCCGCTGGCAGCCTCCGAGCCGTACGAACCCGGCACCTGCTCAGATCCCTGTGCCAGACGGTAAATGACATACGGCTACTGACGTGCTCAGTGGAGCGGCAGTCATGAACAATCTGTTCTCTGACAGTAGTTTTATAACTCACACAATCTGGATGGTGTTTGCCCGGGAAAGGGGGGATCCACCGGCAGCAGGGGCTGTGGCTGGTCTGGGATTCGGGAAAGAACATCTCCATTTGCCTGGGAAGAATCTCTGACAGGGTAGGATGTGACTTGCTGCACCTCTGGCACTGAAATAATGTATTAAAACGGGGGTGAGGGGAGTCACAAAGGAAGTGGGAAGCCTTTGGAAAAAGAGGAGCCCCGCTGGGGGAGACAATGGTGAGGGGCATTAGGGGGCCCTCCAGGGGAGAAGGGGGGCTCCAGAGGACACAGCTGAGCCCCACCATATATACACAGCCCATAGGAAATGGGTGTCCCACGGGTCATGGGGGGCCCAAGGAGTAGGGGAGAAGCTCCCTAGTCCTGAGGACACCGTGGCACGGCGGGGCCCTGGGGGGGGACATGAGGCGACGAGCAAGGGCGCACGAGCGGCCCCAGGAGGCTGGGGGAAACGCTCTCTGAGACGCATGGGCAGTAGCGCCTATGCGCGCCGCCGCCTCAGGCGACCTCTCCCGGTGAGTCGGGTGATGCCCCGGGACACAATGAAGTGGCGCTACCTTTCAGCCAGGTGATTGGGCGGTTATGTCGCCTCTCCCACAGCGCAGAGGGGGAGCCGAACCCCGCCGGGTCCGCGGGGCCATTCACTGCCCGTACCAAACATGGCCGCCGCGCTTTGCCCTGAGGAAAGATGGCTGCCGCACAGCTCGCTGCGCATGCGCATGAGGGTTCGTATGCGTCATCAGCCTGCGCCGGCAGCGGCAAGGTAAAGGGGCGCAAGGAGGGGGCGGCCTGGGTTCGCGCTTCCACGGCTCTTCGTGGGTCCCTCCAGGCCCGCGTCTGCTGCAGCGGCCGCCGGACCTGGTGACACGGCGGGCCCAGGCCGCATAGGTCGTGGTGCGGCCCCCAGCACGGGCAACCCCGTGGGCCTACGGAATGCGGCGTGGCCGCGTCCTGGTTCCCCAAGGTCCCTGTCGGGGCTGGGTTCCATAGGGCGGAACGCGTAGAATAAAAGCCTCGACTCCTGGCTTTCGGTGCTTGCCGCACTGTATCCCAGCCCGTCCTCCCGTACAGTGCCCTCCGGGTTCGGGGCCTAGTCCGGCCGAGCCCCTCGTGCTCGCGGTGCCCCGTCACTCCTGCCGTGGTCCCTAGGTCTCCTTTGGGGGTGTAGCTGAAGGTGACAGGTGTTCCCGCAGCCGCTCCCTAAGCCGGGAGAGCAGCCACTCTTCTCGTGCGGACCAGGACCCCGTCCCGGCGGCAACTCGTGAGCATCACCACAACCGGGGGAAGGAGCTACCCTACTGGGTTCGCTTTCCCTCCCCAGGTTCCGCCGCTGGTAAGGAGCCTAATTATTGCTCCCAAAGCCGAGAGCCTGTCTGGGAAAGCCCGAAATCCGACAGCCCCGCTGCGAGCTCCTTGGGCGTGGCGGAGCGGCTGCTGCGGGAAACGAAACTGAAACGGTGCTCGCAGCCATCTTTGGCAGCTGCTCGATACCGCTCCGCCGGGACTCATTCTGCGGGTCCGCTTTTCTTTTTTCCCTGTTATTTTCTCATAAAATAATTTGGCGTGCGGATGAGACTGAGGTAAGCGGTTTTCTTCAAACCCCTCTTCCTGTTTCTGCCCTGCCCTTGGCTCAAGGGAGCCCTTGTAAAACGGGGTCACTGAGCAGGGGGCAGCAATGGGACTCCCTCGTAGCTGGGGAAAAGTGGGAACCTGTCGCGCCGCACTCAGCCTCCCCATGTTTATTGTAAAAATAAGTCCCGGTGATGGCAGCCGAGTGCGGTTGTTTAATGAAAGTGAAATTTAAGTTGCTCTTAAGGTATTTGGTGAAGATGGGGAAGTTTATAAAGATCAGACTTGGATCGGAAAAACTACCTTTGTGACGATAGGTGCCTTAAGGAGGTCACAGAGGAGCAGACAGAATGGGGACCCGGCAGTGTGTATCATGTTCCCTGTCTATCCTCTCAGTTTCGCAGCAAGTGTTATCAAAAAATTGGAATGTACTGGGCTGGACTGGACTTTTAAAAAGCATATAATATGCTGCCCGGGGGGGGCAGCACGACTTTGGGTGATAAATTAAAATTTGGGCTATAATTGAAAAAAACCTTGTTATATTATTGCCAGCTGCACACCTATCCAATTTCTCTGCATGTTATAGCTTTCATTCCCCTGTCGTGTGATGTTTTACCTCTACAGATCACATAGTGACCAGGGAGGAAAAGACACCTGGCTTTTCAGACTGTTTTGGCCATGAATGTGAAAATAATTGCAAGCCTGTTGCAGCCCTGTTCTGTGTGACCATGCAAGCTGCTCCAGCTCCTTGTGCTGCTCCAGGTCACTTTCTTGCGCTCCTTTACCTCCTCATGCCCCCATTTCTCAGGTTGCAAAGTAGGTCTGAGATTCTCTCCCTCAGGGCAGGGGAGTGGAGTTGCTGTGTTTGAGGAGTGCATCCTGAATAAGCCACCCAGCCCTGTGCTGGAATCAAGCCTAAGAGGAGCAGAGGGCTGTTTGTGTCAAAGCTGCTTCTTGTGTTTGACTTCACCTGCAATTTGGGGGTGCTGGTTCTGTGCTGGGCAGCCAGAGTTTGCTGTTTGTATTTACAGGGCTAATTTAGACTCCTAGGAAAGTTGAAAAAAAAATCACAAGGGAGAAGATGTTTGGAATGCCTCAGTAGCTGGGAAGCTGTTTAAACTGCATTTCTGGAATCTTGTAGTTGGGTAAAGACATTCTGAGTTCTGTGTTTTTTCTCTTCAGGGCAGGAGAGTGTGGAGTGAGTCACAGCTCCTCTCCTGGCTCATCAGCAGCCTGGTTCCCACGTGTGTCCCAGGACTGCGCTATGATCAGAGGCACTGGGCGAGGCAGAGGCTCATATCTTACCCAGTCAAGACGTAACTGCCCAAGCACTAACCGAGGTCTTTTGAACCACCCTTGTACCCCACAAGAAACTAATCAGGAAACCTTTTTATGCCAGCAGTTCCTAACAGAGCAGGACACTGAAGTCTCTGTGTTGCAGGAACAGGGATCACACAAGGAGTCGCGCACCAGAGGCAGGCGAGCTGTGGCACCGGCTCCTGCAGACAGATGTCAGCCCAGTTCTGGCAGGACTGGAGGGCATAGGTTCTCCAGCCAGCATCCGCGTGGTGAGACTTTGTCTCGGTATTGCCCTCCACAGTACCATCATCAGAACTCAAGGAGAGATTCTGACACTGTGAGACTGAATTTCCAAAGACTGTCTCTTGCTGGGCAAGACTATGGACAAGAAATTCTAAGTGTTTTCAGGCAGCTTGGGGAGGGGAGGACTTGCACGGCTAATGATCTGGCACGTAAACTTAAAACTCCAAAGAAAGAGGTCAACCGTGTTTTGTATAAACTCCTCAGAGAAGGCAAGTTGCGCAAAGAGGGAGAGACACCACCACTGTGGAGAATTGCCAGCTGTAGCTCAGGGAGAGAAAGAAGCCCTACTGACCACCGTGCTAGTTGCACAGATCCAGCTTGTGAGAGCAGAGGAGGAGAGTGGAACACACTTAGCTCAGGAGACACAGAGATGGCTGAGACAAAGGAGAAAATCTGCAACTACTTATTCAGTGTGGTGGAAACAACAGCACTCAATCTTGCCAAAAACATTGGGTTTTCAAGAGCCAAGGATGTTAATGCGTTTCTTACCGCTCTGGAAAAGCTGGGAGATGTCCACAAGCAGAATGCAACTCCACCACGATGGTCCCTGACAAATAGGAAACGCGAGAGGATGCAGATGAGGCTGAAGGCCAGCACAGTAATGCAGATGGCAGATCCCACATCTCCTGAGTCAGGTCTTCCGTCTTCCTTTGTCCCTTCATGTCCCCCGGAGATGACTTCAGCTTCACCAGCAGTTATGGCATCAGAAGAAGAAAGTGTCGAAAATGGGCAGCAGCCTTTGGGGCATGCTGGTCGGGGCAACGTTGGTGGCACAGAAGCAGATGCATCGGAGGACACTAAGCCTGAATTCTCCAGTTTGAGTAATTATGATAACTCAGAAAACAGCAAGTGGACCACAGATGATATCCCAGATAATCTGAATGCTATCAGCAAGCAGCCTGATAAGTCAGAACACATAATGAATTCTCAGTCTTCCCCGAGTTATGCTGCCCCGTTCAAAACTGCTTTCCCATGTGTAGAGAAACTGATAGCTTGTCAGGAGAAGAACCCAGTAAGTGGCCTTACTGAATATTCCCAGTATACATACCAACACTGTGATTTCATCATGCTGGAGCAGAATGGACCCTCTCATGAGCCACGGTAAGAAAATGTCCTACCTTTTCTGAGCTCTTTTTCCATAAAATGATTTGACTTTAACTAAGTTCACCCACTCAACTGTCCTGAAGGGGCTTGCTATTAATGTTTCTTTGTAGTGGGTTTAGTGCTGGCTAAAATCATTAGTGCACCTACTGGAAGTATCTATTCATTTCCTGCTGTGAGATATGAATTAGGAGCAGGCTCAAAACTTAAAAGGCATAAAGAAAACTTTATTAACAGAACTAAAAGAATAATAAAAATCAGAATAAAACCTTCAGAACACTTTTCCTCCCCTCCCCACAACTTCTTTTCTTTCCCTCTGACAACAGAGACAAAACCTGGGATTTTTTAATCAGTTATAATAGTCTTTCATTAGTTCTTGTAAAGAGAGGAGTTTCTCTCATCATGCCATGGCAACTTCTTCATAAGAAACAGTTCTCTTGTGGCTTCAGTGTCACAGTGAATCAGCTGCCCGAGAAATGAAAAATTTATTCACAGTGTGAAAGTCCCTCCCATGCCTTGCAGCTTTCCCAAAGCTGCTTTCCTGGGTTGTGTCAACTTATGGGGTACTATTTTAAGAATGAACTGTTCTAGCATAAAAAACTAAAAGTTCTCTTATCTCTGGGGACAGAGGCTTTTCTTCTTCTATCCCTGGGGCAAAGTTTCTCATCTCTCTCTGTTCAACCTTCTCACTGGATTACAGCTTTTCAGCATCCACACGCTCCAGCACGAGTACCCTTTTCTCATGGGCTGTGGGTGAATGCTGCATCCCCGTATGCACTTCATGAATTACAGGGGAAAAAACAAAGTCTAATATATCAAAAATATATCTTCACCATAGCCTTATAAAGAGAATTTCAGCCCAAGACCAAGGCATCTCCTTAATCCCCTCCTAACTAGAATTTGACTCCTTCATTACTGACCTCAGTGTCCCATACTGTTTTCCTTACATGTCTTCAGCCTTTCCTTTCCCTGATTTGGGAGAGAATTGGTGTTCATAGGTTCATTTGTTAACAAGCTTTATCAATTGAAACTTGAAGTTTTTATAGCGTACTTCAGTGCTGAAAAGTTGATCTCATCTAGGCTGTGTATGGGGGAGATCGCTCACTGTACGTCTTGCTGCTGCTCACGTAGTCTCCGCTGACACCATGCGAGCCGTGCTGGCTGCCAGCTCCATTCAGCACTTTTCTTCATCTGGAGTGCTGAAAACAAGAGCTACTGCTGCCATTTTTGTCCTCTCCACAGCATCGTTGGCTACAAACGGCTAAATAAACAAACTAAAGTTCATCGCAAGCCATGCTGAGGCAGCCATGTGCCGTTGCCTCAGTCGTGCTGATTTTTCGGCCCCACAGTCCCGGCTATGTGGCCACTCCCAGACCGGGCTGGCGGCCACTCCCGGCTGCTCCCAGTGCTAATAGAGCCTCTAGACATCATGGCCCAGCAGTGCCGCTGGAAAAAAGGACCGGTGGGCTCTGCTGGGGAAGGGGTTTCAGCCACCCACCAGGATGGGGCCCAGTGGACTCCATGGTGAGGGGCTCGGCAACCCACTCACTGCTCCTCAGAGGGCAGAAAATCTCAGCTGGGCTGCGTAGGACCCTGCGTGGGACTACCTCAGCCAGTTACCTGTTTAAAAGCCAGAAGCCAAGAGAGTGATTTCCCGGGCCTGCCTGTCTTTAAAATGTGAATCTCACAGAGGCAGGCCTAGCTTCTAAATGGTTTAATAGGTTGTCAGTTCTCAGAGCTAGCCAGCTATTAGTTTCTGCCAGGCACAGAGGAAGCTCTTAGCAGCTTCTCTCAGAAAAATAATTTCTGTGGGTGGCTTCTTCTCTCTACACCAAATATCAATTAATGCAAAACCAGCACATTCTTTCATTTCATAAGCATTAGCCTAGTTCCTTGCATCATCTTAAAAAATAAAGCAGGGTTAAAATTTAATCCTAGGTGAAGTCCTAGCCCAGTTTTGGCATTCCTCATTCTGGGCAGCAAAGATGGGATTAATTTCTTTACTAGATCTCATCTCAATTACTTGCCTTCAGCTCAATCATATAGGGGGAAACTGGTATTTCTAAGCTGCCTGTCAAGACGCTCTCACCCTGGAAATGGTGTAAAGGGAGTCCAGAACAAAGTGTTTGGGTGCAGGTGTCTGAAGTTAAACAAGGTGGCTCCACTTGGGACATTTCTGTGTTGTAGCAGGTCAGAGGAGATTCTCTGAGCTGAACATGTGGCATGACACTGCAGTTGGCCAAGTCAGTGTCTGGAGTCTTGCTTCCCCATGCAGAATCATGGCTGTTACTGAGCACCAGTGAGACTGTGAAAATCTCCATATGTGCCACACTGGAATATGTCAAAAGATCCACTAGACAGGAAAATTGGCCTAATTTCTAAAGATGGAATCCCACAGTCTTGTTATTTTGTTTTTTTTTAAGAAGGAGTATGAATGGATTCAGCACCATAATCTGTCTCCAGATCTGGTTTGATCCTCTCTCCTGGAGGATGAAAGGGCTGGAGGATGGAAGATCAACTTGTTTGTTAGAGTTCACAGGAACAGAGGAGGCAGAAATGTCAAAGGCAAGAGGTTTATGTGAGGCCGTGCCTTTCTAAGATGGATGCCCTGGATAGCCATGGAGGATGCCAGAGGGAGGATTTACCCCCCAAATGACTAGGTGCAAATAGGCTGCTTTTGAGCTTTCTTGTTCCTGGGCAGGAGCCACAGCAGAGCTGCTGCCTGCATACAGCCATTACCTGTTTCTGGCACCTGTGGTGGAACAAGGCAATTCATCCTGTTCCTTCAGAACAAAATGTGAAGCTGCTCCTCTGTTTTGAGCAGCTCTGGAAATGCAATGAAACAAAGCCCAGATGCAGTGCTTCTCGGGTACCCTTGGCATTTTTGTCTTCTGCATGTGGCAGCCTGGATTTACTCTCCCAGCTGGGAGCTGGCTGTTTCTTCTTTAAATTCCAGGAGCAGCCTTGCTTGCTCTGAGAAGACCACACTTCTGCTTCTTAATATGCCCCTTTGTTTTTTTCTTTCAAAGGTTTAAATTCCAGGCAGTGATTAATGGGCGCCAATTCCCACCAGCAGAAGCAGGGAGCAAAAAATTGGCTAAGCAAGAGGCAGCAGCTAATGCTATGAAGGTCCTGATGTCTGAATTGGAGAACAGAAGGCACAGTGGAATTAAATGTGAAGAGCCGGTTCCCTCCAACAGCTCGGAACCGGAACTGGTGAGTCATGTTTTCTTTACTTTGTGAGGCTGCTCAAACAGTGTTGAGTCTGACACTGATTTCCTCCATCTTCTTGCTGGAGCCTTTGCAGCTGGAGCCAGAGCCGTCATCTGCAGCAACTCACCTCAGCCTGCTTCCTGGGAAGCACCCTATCAGCATATTAATGGAGTATGGTCAAAAATCAGGGAACATAATTGAATTCCAGCTGCTCTCTCAGGAAGGCCCACCTCATGATCCTAGGTATGGTATATTCCTGTCAGCTTTGAGGGACGGTGGAAACTCTTTCTTCACTGTCCTTCCCCTTCAGCATGCTGCCCACATTCCTGGACTTGTCACTGACCTAGCTGAGTGTTCCCCTTAGCCAAGGATTCTGGGCATGGCTCGTCCAAGACATCTAGTTCCAGAAAGAGACCCAAAGTGATGCCCTTTCTCAGAGAAAGGATGCTGTTTCTTCTACCAGAGCAGGAGTGGGTTCCAGTCCTGTACTCTACTTGGAGGTGTTCTACTGCAAGTATTTAGGGCCATCACAGTAGATTTCAATTGCCAATAAATTGGAGATAACCCAGAAGAATTTACCTGGAAGTGGGAGACAGGGATAATAACCAGATCGAGACACCTATGGTTAACACTTTTCATGTACTATAATATCCTGTCAGGTTCAGCTACTGTGTGAAAATGGGTGACCAAATTTTCCCTGCTGTGGTAGGAAACAGCAAGAAGGGAGCAAAGCAAATGGCAGCAGAAGTTGCTGTGAAGATTCTTTCTGGAGAGTCTGTACCTGATGTCTTGCCCGAACAGGTATAAACAGCTTCTTTATAAGACCTTATAAGTGTTTTGAATTGGGTGTTTCTCCCCCCCCCTTTTATTTCCTGTTCTGCTGGATTTCACGTCACAGGTTCATGGGGGGCAGAGGTTTGCTGCTGTTCTTGGCCTGCACTAAATGCAGCCACTCAGTGTTTAACAGCCTTCTTCTATCTAACTCTGCTCTAGCCTGTTGTGAAGCCCCACAGCGCGCAGTCCATGCTCAGTATTGCCACTCCAGATGAATCCAAGGTGGTGAAAACAAAGGGTGTTGGGAAACTCATCAAATACCTTAACGTCAATGCTGTCAGTGGCCTGCTGGAATATGCCCGTTCCAATGGGTTTGCTGCAGAGTTCAAACTCATAGACCAGTCAGGACCTCCCCATGACCCCAAGTAAGTAGTGACGTCTGGCAGAAGGAAATTTTGCACTTCTGCTGTTTTCCTAGGAAAATGGCAGAAAGCTCAAAACTGCTGATGCCTTTTGAGACGGCAACAGGGCTAGTTGCTGCCTCTGCCAAATCTTGTCGCTCTGATTCGCTCCTCTCTCCACTTGGAGAATGTAAAAACCAAACTGAAATCCACAGGTTTCTTGGTTTCTTTGTAGGTTTGTCTATCAGGCGAAGGTTGGAGGCCGCTGGTTCCCAGCTGTAACTGCACACAACAAAAAGCTGGCCAAGCAGGAGGCAGCCGATGCAGCACTCCGAGTCCTGATTGGGGAATCAGAGAAGACTGAGCGCATGGAAGGGATGAGCATCACTGAGGTAAAACTTCTGTCAGAGCTGGGGTTATGTTTGTAGTCCTGTCTATCCACCTCCTTTCAGTCCAGCAGAAAATGCTTTCAAAATCAGCGGTGATCTCTCTGTTGTCTGCAGCTATTGATAACCTGATACGGTTTTCCTGAAGTGAGTTAGATGTTTCCTCAGGGCACAGGTATTTCCTTCTGTCCTATGGGCCTCTGCTTTAGGGCTAAATTATTCTCAGATTATTCCACAAGCTACTGAA
The DNA here is from genome assembly GCF_049639895.1 of Pseudopodoces humilis. Classification (NCBI taxonomy): domain Eukaryota; kingdom Metazoa; phylum Chordata; class Aves; order Passeriformes; family Paridae; genus Pseudopodoces; species Pseudopodoces humilis. The sequence continues at coordinate 1,674,143 of NC_142230.1, forward strand.
ATGTGTTCCTGCGGTAGAGTAGGAACATGCTTATTTTTAATTACGTGGCTCTTTTAATTATTTCTTCCAAATTTCTTTGTGCTGCATTAAAAATTGTGTGTCAGCTCAAAAAATTCATGCCTCAGATCAATGCAAAGCCCTGGCTGTCCCAAACTTGGGTTGATTTAAATCACACTTAGGGTGTTGTGATCTCTGAAAAGCCTCATTCCAGGCAGCACAACTGGGCACAGTAGCTGAGGCTCTAAATAGCAAAGCCATCAGGGAGGATTTGTCAATCAACAGTGTTGGAGGAGGTGAGTTGGTCTGCACTGGGAATGACTGCACTCTCCTCGCAGGCAGGCAGAGGAGGAATTCCTCCAAAGCCAGGAACAGATTTCCTTGGCTGAGTCTCTGGAAATAGGCTGGTCAGTTTTGTTCCTTCTTGCTTGGGGTTTTCCCTGGCATTCTCAGGAGGCCATTCCTCAGACCATGTCACTTGCTGCCAAGAAGACAGCTTGCTGCTGTCTCTGATGTGGCTAAAGCAGAACTCAAAGCCTTGGAAGAGGTTTTCCCAGAAATATCTAAAAGAACTTCATTCACCCGTTGACACAACACTGCCCAAAGCTCAGAGTTTTCTGTGTTCTGCCTTCTGCTTGGAAAGCTGTGCTTCAGGTCAGCTCATTCTTGAGCTGTGTCATGTGACCTGCTCACAACCTGTGCTGTTGTGTCCCCATCCCAGCTCCCTGTGAGTGGCAGCACCCTGCACGATCAGATGGCCATGCTGAGCCACCAGCGCTTCAACACCCTCACTGCTCATATCCAGCACAGCCTGCTCGGGCGCAAGATCCTGGCTGCCATCATCATGCGGAAAGGAAATAAGGGCTTGGGAGTGGTGGTCAGCATCGGAACAGGTTTGAGCATCTTCTTCCAGCACGCTCTGAACTCTCCCTTCCATGCTAGATTTCCTTGTCAGCCATGGCTCAGAAATGGTTCTTGCTGTAGGCTTCTTCAGAGAGCGTACAAAATGTTCGCAGGGCTCACATGGTGTCACAAGTGATCTGTTTAGAGAGAGAGAGAAAAAAGCAAACGTGCCTGCAGCTATCTTGCTCTTAATCTTTGCCTGAGTTGCTGTGTCCTACTCTGTGCATCAGAGCACGGGTTCCTTATGTGCTACGGCACACAGTCCCCCAGTTTCTCACAGCTGCACATACCTTATCTCCCTCCCTACTTTGCTGCCAGGCTGCTACCAGGATTGATGGGCTGAAAAGCCCTCGGGAAGGTACAGTCCCCCAAAACTCATGGCAATTTCAGTTTGTCTGTCTCTAAAGTGGTGTCCTTTATTTTCTTAACTGCTTGTGATAGTGATTTCATAGGCAGGGCGCTTCTGCTGGTGCTGCTGCTCAAGAGCCCAAAGAAATAAGACTTTCTCCCTCTGTCTCTGAAGCCATCTTGACTTTGATACCTGCCCTATTATTTAATTCTTTATTTGTTTATTTCAGGTAATCGCTGTGTGAAAGGAGAAGAGCTAAGCTTGAAGGGGGAGACAGTAAATGACTGTCATGCAGAAATAATTTCTCGAAGAGGCTTTGTGAGGTGAGAAAAGGGGAAACCCAAAAGGAAAAGGAGAGGGGCCTGCCAGAAGCTGCTCTCCCATTCTGGAGGGGTGTAGCTGAAACACACCCCTAGTTCTTTGCTGTGCTGAGAGATGCTTTGATCCTCAGATACTGTTTACTTGTGTTGTTGAATAGAAGGAAGTTATTTCTGATAAGGGAACGTGCCTGAATGATGTCCAAATAAGTATTGAGTGGGAGACTTGCCCAAGGGCTGCATCTGATGTACTTAATATTAAGCATCCTGCTGAAGCTACTGGTGTGATGTGCAGGGCGCTCCAGCCTGAGCACAGCTCCAGCCATGCCAAGCCACTGCATGCTTAGTCTCCTGGCCTTTCTGGATGTGAGTGTAGAAGGAATCAGGAAAACATACTGCCTATGTTTGCTTTGATAGGTCAGCAGTCCTTTTTCAGAGGCTGGAAAGGGTTTTCCCAACTAAGCTGCACAATTCACCTCTTCCTCTCCTCACATTCATTGTGGCACATTTTAGTTTTTGAAACTCTGAGATGAAGCTGTACTTCTTGATTAACATCTGTCCTTCAGTTATGAACAAAAAAATCAGCTGCTTCCTTCAAGCCTTTGCGTGCTGCCACTGTGCTCTGCATTCCTCAGCAAGGGAAAGTGTTGAGGGCAGGTCCCTGGGAAGGGATGAATCAGAATTGCATCTTGCTTACTGTCTGTTTCAGCTGTTAATCTTGACAGCAGTGGCTTCTCTGGCACAGCAGAGTGAACTCTGCCTCTCTTTGCAAAATCAGTCCCTGCACAGGCTCTGCTCAAGGACTGTCTGGGAGGCTGCAGTTTTTCTTTAGTCCTTTGCATGATCTTGGAGACCTCAGGGTTTTCTCTGGCCAGGAGCAGCCATAAAAGACCCCATCAGTGTAAGCTGATCATAGGCTCATTCTAATATGACTTGAATTCAGCTGCCTGCAAGGTTGTTTACTTTTAATGCAAACTTGCTGCTGACTAAAGGTGCTGGTTAACAACCTTGAAGTCTTCTTCATGCTGGGATCAGATGTATGTGAACAGCACACAGCCAGGCTCCTTCTTTTCTCCTGCCAGTGCTTTGCTCTTGCTTCCTGTACAGGATACTGCTTTTCTACTGCTTGTCCTCTGCGTGGCAGAAAATCTGCTGGGTGGTGGGTGATGTGGGACCCTGCCTGTCAATTGAAGCACTCCTTGTCTGAGAAGCAGAGAAGCCTTTTGACAGGATGGTGTTATTTTCAGGTTTCTTTACAGTGAGCTGATGAAGTATGACCCGTCTAATCCTTCCTCTGCAGAAGAGAGCATTTTTGAGCAAGCAGAAGGAAAGAAACTCAAAATAAAGAGCAGCGTTACCTTTCACCTCTACGTCAGGTTTGTGGGGGGTGGTGTTTGAATTGTTTGAATGACTGGTGTCAGCAGCACTGTCACACCCCTGGCCCTGGCTGTTTCCTTTATGGTCAATGCTAACCAGGGAGGTTTGTTTTCTAGCACAGCACCATGTGGAGATGGAGCACTCTTTGATAAATCCTGCAGTGATCAGGCAAACGAGATGGGACAAGCCCAACACCAGCCTCTCTTTGAGAACCCCAAGCAAGGCAAGCTGCGGACCAAGGTGGAGAATGGTGAGTGCACTCACTCCCTGCACAATGGGGTGGCTTCAGTCCTCTCCTCTGAGTCTTTCTGGTGCTCCAGAGCTTCCTTACCCTCTCTGTGTGCTGTTGTGGGATTTGGAGCATCCAGGAACCAAAAGAGGTAGATGGAAAGTTTTAAAGACAATCCCTTCCCCTTCCCACCTCTGCCAGTTCCACTGCCACACTTGTGAAGTGTGCAGCTGAAGTTTGATGCAAAGCTCAAATCTAGGTCTGTGTCCTCCCTTTTAAGCGAAGTTCTATTCTGCTTCGAACATGTTGAAAATTGCTCATCAGTACCCAATACTGAATGCCAGATTGTTCCCTGAACCAGGTGTCAGTGAAGTTTGGATTCCTGAGTTCACTCTGGGTATCCAGAAGTTTCTTGTGCAGTTGATTATGTTTTTGATTAATTGTTTTATGTTAATTGTTAATGGTTTTGATTTATTGAATATCTGACACTATATAGAAAAGCTTTCTTCTTCTCTTGTGCAGGAGAAGGTACCATTCCTGTGGAATCAAGTGACATTGTGCCCACATGGGACGGGATCCAGCATGGGGAACGGTTACGAACCATGTCCTGCAGTGACAAAATCTTACGCTGGAATATACTTGGCTTGCAAGGGGCATTGCTCTCACACTTCCTAGAGCCAGTTTATCTCCAGTCTGTTACACTCGGTGCGAAACCCTCTGTCCTTTTGGGGTAAAACTAGGCTGCAGTGATAACTCATCTCACTCCTCAGTGTGATGGCAAAGTTTGTTTGTGAAGCTAGTGTTAAAAAAAACACCACAAGGGTGTAGGAGTAAAAGACTGAAATGTCTTTCTTGGCAGAGCTGTTTGAAAATGCAAAGGCCGTCTATGGATTTTAGGCTGAGGGTAGAGTTGGTGTGTCTCCAAAGTTCTAGATTTTTAGGAGGCACATGTGATCTAGGAGAGTGAGACAAAAACTGCATGGTTATGTTTTCAGTGAGAAATGCTGCAGTCTGTAGACCATTGTCTTATACACCCAAGATACATGTAGCTATGCTCATCCACATGCTGTGGGCTTTTGGGAGCCTATGAGCAGTGCCACAGTTCTTGGGGTTTGACCAGACCATCACCTGTGCTATCATGTTTCCTAACACCTTTACCTCTGTCTCCACAGGTTACTTATACAGTCAGGGTCACTTGACCCGTGCCATCTGCTGCCGCATGGAGAGGGATGGGAACACACTGAAGGGAAAGCTGCAGGCTCCGTATCACATTAACCATCCTGAGGTACTGCAGCTGTAGCACCTCTTAATCTTTCTGTCCCCCATTCCTTTGCCTGTGAAATTGGGGGTGTCTGCAGGGAGGGTCATTGTACAGCAGCCCTCCAACCAGGGGCAAGAATTAGTAACCAGAAACACAGAATCATACAATCAAAGGATATTCTGTGTTGGAAGGGACCCACAATGTCTCATCAGGTCTAACTCCTGGCCCTACACAGGACAAGTCCAAGAACTTGCCCTCTTTGTGTCACCCCACAGTTCAGGGGTTACTGGCTGTGTCTTAAGTTTGGAAAAAAAAAGGACACTAAAGTTGCCTCTCTAGCTTTCAACTCAGTAAGAACCTTATCCTTGTGGCTCTGGAAAGTTTGGGATGATCTAAAACTGTGAGGGATGAGAGGGAGCAGGACCAGGTTAAGGAACCCTCTTGTGCAGGTTGGGCGAGTCAGCGTGTATGACTCTGCAAGGCAGACAGGCAAGACGAAGGAGTCATCGGTGAATTGGTGTCTTGCTGATGAAAGCGAAGTTGAAGTCTTGGATGGCACCAAAGGGAAAGTAGATGGGTAAGAAGAGCCTTTCCTGACACTGCTTTTTCCTAAAACTGTCTGGGGGAAGGGGACAGTTCTGAGGTGGAGAGTATACTCTGCACTCTTACAGCATCCTGCACATGGGGAGGGTTGGACAGAGGAATTTCAAGTAGACATAAACAAGCACTCCTGAAGGAAAACAAAATGTTCCCCAGCCTGGACCCTACACAGAGCCCTGCCAAGCCCAGAGTTCCTCCATCATGAGATTTTACCTGAGTCCTCTGCTTCTCTTGGCTCTTCTCAGTGTCCCGTCCCTCACTGCTGCCATTGTCTTCCTTCTCAGTCTGAAGCTAGAGGTGTCTCGTGTGTCCAAGAGGAAAATGTTCATCCTGTTCCGGCAGCTATGTGCAAAGAGCAACTGCAAAGACTTGCTGAGCTTCTCTGTGTACTCAGATGCCAAGGAGGCAGCCACAGCATACCAGGCAGCCAAGCAGTGCTTCTTCAGCTCACTGGAGGAGCTGGGCTATGGCAGCTGGATCCGCAAACCCCAGGAGGAAGAAAATTTCTCTGTCCTTGATGTGTAAGGAAACACTGCAAGGCGTGAAGGGTGAATGTGCACAGGCATATGCATGGCTGTGCTCATCCTTCTTTCACCATATTTTTGGAGTGGAATCAGGGACTGTGCAGCAGTTTCCTCATAGGCCCAGCTGCCTTGTCCCTGTCACTCAGACCGTGTGTTTTTAAAATGTGCATGTAAATGATTCCCCTTTTTTTTAAGCGAGGGCAGGCTCAGTCCCCATTTGCTTTTTTATAGTTTTGTCCCCGATTTTTGTTTTTTAAAGAAGGCATGAGAAACCAGAGGAATTTTCAGGCCTATGAGCGTGAAACCTTTGGACCATGTACTCCAAATCCCTCCGGCAGGTTTTGAGGTAAATTTTCTCCTTCAAGATTAAAAACAAAAAATCAGGCTGTTTGACTGGTTTTCTGTGTCTCTGTTGGAAGATGACTGGCAGTCCAGCCAAGCTGATACATGGGACTGACCTCTGCAGCCATAGGACCAGCATAACATTCTGCATTAATAACAAAAAAAGAAAGTTTCTGTATTGTTTGCCATGGGTGTATTAATTCCTGCTGAAGAGGGGCCCTTGGTGGGGTTTGGAGAGGGAGAGATGAATTAGTATTTGCTAAATAATGGAGACAGGTAGAGTTTGGAATTGAGCCTCTTGCCTCAAGCACAGGGCTCACTGGGCAGAGCTAACCCCATGAGGGCTTGGACTGACTCTGAGGTGCTGGGGCAACCAGCTCCTTCCCTCACTGTCAACTCTAAGATGGGGTGTCTTTTCTCCGGTCTTAGGACACCAGTGGTGGCTGCTGGCCCTGGCCTGTCTCTGTTTGTGTTTGAGCTGAAACACATTCCAGAGATGCTAGTGGAAGGTGAGAAGTAGCAATGCTGTTGCTATCCAACAGCAAGTTCATTGGGTGGTGTTGGAGCAGCCCCTTTCCCTGTACAAGGCAAGTGCTGGCTTTGCCTGGGATTAGAGCTCCCTGTCTAATATGAGACAGAGACCAAAGACCTCTTAGCATGGAAGCACAGCCCAAAGTGAGGCTTAGTCCTAAGGCCAGGAGCCAGAGGCAGTCAGGCTGGGGCCAAGCAGGGTTACCACGTGCTGAAAGTACAGCTGTTACAGGTTCACCCTGCCCATGGACATCCACTGCCACATAGAACTGTGAGGGGTAGGAACAGCCTTGGCAGCTAGCCAAGAGCAGGGCTGGGGGGCATCTCTGCGACTACTCAGGGAGCTGTGCCTGAGGCTGTGAGGGCTCCTGTTGTGCTCCCTACACCCTCCCAATACTCACAGATCTCCACTCTCTACTGGGTACAACAGAGCCCCCCCCCATCCTGCACTCACTCAAGGTTGGACCAACAGCAGAGGAGACACTGGGATGAACTGGGACAAGCCCCTTGCATGGGGCTGCTTTAGGAGAAAAGCTCTTAACGTTTAGGTATTGGGGTGCACTCCTGAGAGCAGGAGCTCCAGGAGCAGCAGCCCCTGAAATCTCAGCAGCTGGGATTTCTCTGGCTGGGTGAAATGCTGGGATTTAAATTAATTTCTAGCATGCAGCTTCCCCTGGCCCTGTGTGTTGCCAGGCCCCGCCAACACCACTCCCCCCCAGCCCTGGGGATTAGTGGTATTTATAGCAAACGCTCCATTTCAGTTTTCCCCAATGAGGCCAATTCCTGCTGGCCAAGGGAATGCAGGAAGTGCTGCCAGCCATGTCTGTCAGCCCAGTGACCCATGGTGGGGCCCAGTTGCCAGCAGCTCCTAGCTTGGGTCAATTAATTGTGTTTTCCTTTTCCTTGTGCAACTCATCTTGAGCCTGCTCTTTGCTCCAGCACAGAGCCTGGAGTGGAAAAGAAGACAATGGAGCTGGAGCAGCCCCTGGCACTTGCTGCCCTGGCCCTGCCTGCAGGTACGACCTAAAAATAGCTTCCTCCTGCTTGGTCCATGTGTTCGCCTCGCAGCCAGAGCTGAGCAGCCCTAGCCTCCTCATGCCTCTGCTCCTGCTCTTTCATCTCCTGGGAGCTCCAGAACTGGCACAGGGGTTGGCATCACCAGGCTGGAGCCAGGGGCTGCCCACTGAGGCTAGGATTCTGGCCCCACATGGCCTGAGAGGAGATGCAGTGAGTGACTGGTGCTCCCAGGAGCAGAGGAGGAAGGAGCTGGACATATCCCCATGGATCAGGTTTCATGATCCTATGTTCTTTCCCTCAGCAGCTGGGATTTTCCTCTTGCAGAGCTGATGCCTTCTAGCCTCTTACCTTGGTCACAGGCAGCTGGAGTCCCCCCAGCCCTGGCTGCATCCTGCTCTTTCAGGCCTGCAGAGCACAGTGTAGGATGAAATGACACCATATGGAACCAATCTGGTCCTGTTGTGAGTATTTATTGGTTTGCAGGGGCTGCTTGAGCCCAGTATCCAGCTCTCTGGCCCTTGGACTGGCCATTCCCCATGCTATTTGGAGGTGGGAGTGCCCTGGCCAAGCTGCAGTAGGGAGTTGGTGGTGTAGTTCTGGAAGAGGGGCTGCAGGAACATGCCAATGGTGCCAAAGACACAGACAAAGACGAAGATCCACAAGAAGAGGCGGTCGATGACCATGGCCACGTACTTCCAGTCCTCGCTCACCTGCATGGGGCCAGGAAAAATGCTGGGTCAGGCTGGGGCCTTAGGTATTGCCTGACACTGCCCCAGTTGGGAATTTGGCGTATCCTCAGTGCTTTGAATCTGCTCCCTCAGCACTGCAGCTCCTGGGGCTGCCTGCCAGCCTGCTCTGGGCCCCATGGGGCTCACTCCTCCTGCTGTCACCTGCACTGCTGAGTCCAGGAAATGTTTCCCCAGTGAGTAGAGCTGAGGGGCTCTACAAAATCTGCAGCCTGACAATGCTGTGCAGGGCCAAGCCTCCTGGGAGCCTCCTGAGTTTCCAGAGCCACTGCTTCAGCCTCGGGCTGTGGGATCCGTGCTGGACCCCCTACCCAGGCAGGAGCTGCAGGACCTCACTGGGCATGGGGCTAGGCAGGGAACCCCTTGGTGCTTGTGCACATCACACCCTGTGGTGTAGCCATGAGCCATGACATGCTCTGCACCCCCCAGCTCTGGCCTCCCCTGAGCACTACTCACTCCCAGATGCACACCGCCCACCCCAACTTACGCTCTGATCATCATCCTCACTGCGCATGTGGTCAGCAATGAAGCGCACACCATCCACCGCTTCCTCCAGCCCGCAGCTGCAGCCAGCTGCAGGGGCCGGTGCCTGCCCCTGCTGCTCCCGATAGCCGTTGAGCCCCTCAGCCTTGGCAGCACCAGGGTTGGCATAGCAGGTGCAGGTGTGGGCACCAGCCTGAACAAAAAGAGTGGTGGCGGCAGCACGTTCCTGGGTCTGCCGGCGCTGGCGTAGACGCTGGCGTGCGCAGTTCTGCCGCGGCTGCTTCATGAAGAGCAGTGCTGGGAGCTTGTGGAGGAAGAGGGTGCGGACCCAGGGTGGCATGGTGTGCGTGGTGGGCGAGCGGTGGTGCACATTGAGGACACAGACGCTGGTGACGATGGAGAAGGTCACCAGCACCATGGTGAACATAAGATACTTGCCCACCAGTGGTACATCCAGTGAGGTGGGTGGCACGATTTTAGAGATGAGCAGGAGAAAGACAGTGAGGGCGAGCAGGACAGAGATGCAGAGCGTCATCTTCTCACCACAGTCAGACGGGAGGTAAAATACAAGGATGGCCAGGGAGGTAATGAGGATGCAGGGGATGATGAGGTTGATGGTGTAGAAGAGCGGCTTACGCCGAATGATGAAGTCATATGTGATGTCCACATAGGTGGAGTCATCAGGGTTCTCGTTGCGCCGCCCTGGCAGCGCCACGATGTCCCACTCGCCACTGGGTGTGAAGTCATCCAGGCTGGCCACCTCACTCTTCAGCACCAGATCAATCTCAGTGCGGTCGTAGGTCCAGGAACGGAACTTCATGGTGCAGTTCTGCTGGTCGAAGGGGAAGTGCTTCACCTCAATCTTGCATGCACTTTTGTAGATGGCAGGTGGAAGCCAGAAGATGCTGCCATCATAGGAGATCACCGCGTTGGAGTAAAAGGAGACCTCATACATCCCATCGGCGCTGGAGTGAAGAGAGGTGCTGTCAGTCCTAGTGTTGTCAGCCCCAGCAGTACAACATGGTCCCCTGCCCTAGGTGGGATTGGGGAACACAGAGCCCCCCCCAAAAATGACCTACTTGTTGTAGAGCACCACATCAGGCAGCCAGATGTGCTTGGAGGGCAGGCGGACCTTCTTCATGTTGTCAAAGTCCTCAGGCTTCCATGTGAGGCGATAGTCCTCCCACTCCTGAGGATAGGTGGGATCAGCCCAGCCATAGGACGGGGGCCTGGGGCAAGGGGGTGGGTCAGGACAGGGGTGACACAGGGGTTGACACAGGCTTTATGGGGGGCTGCGTCGGGGCAGGGTACACATTAGGGTCCCACACAGGGTGTATGGGGAGTCCCTATGGTAAGGATGGGTCTCAAGGCAGGGGCTGGGGCATCCTGAGGCAGGGTGGACATAGGGGTCTCAGGGCCACGTCAGAGTCCAGGGTGCCCACCTGGGTCAGCCAGACATTCGTGGTCATGATCTGCTCCCGCTCATGCTGCAGAGAGAGAAGGAGCAGTCACTCAGGGTGCTGAGGCCCCCTTGCCTGCTTGGTGGTAGGTTGGGGAGTAGAGTCCTGGCCAACTCACCACGCTGATGAGCTGCGCCAGCGACACCATCAGCTGCACGGTCACCAGCTCAGAGCCATTGGTCGCTGGCCGGATCAGCTTGTTATAGCGTGCAGGGTCCAGCAGATACTCAACCAGTCGCTCCTCTGTGTCCGTGCCCAGGCTCCCTGGGGCATGGCAGAGTCTGAGTCCCATGGAGGAGGGCAGTGCCTCCCATGAGCGTCTGGGGACCCCCCCAGGACAGAGCCTGTACATGGCCTGGGGCTCTGTGCCTGACAGCCCAAGAGCAGAAATGATGGGGTGCGTGGTGATGGGGTGTGGCTGTCATAGCCGGGCACGGAGCAGGGAGGGCCGGGGGGAGAATGGGCAGTCTGAGGGGCTCCATGACTGGGGACAAGCAGCTGGACAGGACGGGGGGTTCCTCTCTGCCCTCCCTTGCCTGTCCCCGCGATTCCCTACCCATTCATGACACCCCCTCCCCTGTTCCTGTCGGTCCCTGCCCACCCCTGGCACCGCCTCGGAGAGCCGGAGCCCACGGCGGCCGCACAGCCCCGGGGGTGGTCGAGGAGCACCGGAAGCGCCAGTGGCAGTGGCACCGCATAGGGGCCGGTACCGGCTCCACGCCGGATCTATCTCGTGCAACAGGCGCAGCCCCCGGGCCCGGTCCGGTCCGGTCCCCTCCCCGCCTGTGCCGGTGTCATCCCCCACAGCCCCCGACACTTACGTCTGAGGGCAGCGAGAAGGCAGAGGACGCGGAGCAGCGCCATGGGGGCGGCCCGGTGCCGCCACCGGTACCCGGCGCTGTCCGCGGTTCTGGCCGGGCGCTGTCCGAAGTTCTGGAGCCGGCGGCGGCCCGGGCGGGGCGGCCCCGGGCGGGAGGCGGGGCCGGGCGTTGCGCCGGGGCCGCCCCGTGCTCCGTCGCCGTCACCGCCGCCGCCAGCGGCCCCGGGGCCGCCCCCGCCTCCGCCCCGGTCCGGGGACACGGCGGAGGGATCTGAGCTCCCCCAGTTCGCTGCTCCAGCGGGGTCCCTGCACGGTGCCAGCGGGGCGACGGAGCCCTGGGCGGGGATCAGAGCGGGAAGGCTGAACCGTGGGAGAGTTCGAGGGTGGAACCCACGACCGGAGCCCCCGCGGCTCCGCCGTACACCAGTAGGGGGGTCTCAGAGCCGGCACTGCCGGGTCTTAGGGAGCCCCGTTCCCGCCAGGTTCCAGCCGTGCCCGGTGAACCCCCGTGACCCCTCCCGGCAGGGGCGGGGCTCCCCCGCCGCCCCCGCCGCTGGCCCCGCCCTGCTTCCCGGGAGCTTACGGAGCGTCACTTCCGGCATATCGCGAGACGCTTCCGGCAGCGCGGCCCCGCCCATTCCGGCGACGGCACTTCCGGGAGCGGGGCCGTCCCGCCGCCATCTTGGGCGGGCTCCGGGGCTGCGGCGGCGGCGGCGGCGGCGGAGCGGGTCCCTCCATGGGAAGATGCAGCGGGCGGGGCCGGAGGAGGCGGCGAGGGCGCAGGCGGCGGCGGGGGGACCCGGGCGGAGCGGGGCCGAGGTGGCGGCGGCCCCCGCCGGGCGGCTCCTGAGGCGGGAGCTGCGGCTGCTCGAGTCCATCTTTCACCGCGGCCACGAGAGGTTCCGCATCGGCAGCGCCTGTCCGGACGAGATCAGCTGCGAGTTCGTCCCAGGGGCCGGGGCCCGCGCCGGCGCCCCCGCCTCCCGGGGGCCGCCGCCGGGACCCGTCCGTATTCACTGCAACATCACGGTGAGGCCCAGGGGGTGCGGCGGGCCCAGGCTCTGCGGGGGCACCGAAGGCGGTCCTGGGACCGAGTGGCTCCTCCTTCGCGCGTACGGGGCCGCCGCCGTTGGGGCTCAGGGTGAGCTGGGCCTGGGCCCCAACGTCCCTGGCGCCGGCTCTGGGGTGCGGGGGATAGCTGCCCCCGTCCCCTTCTTCCGTGGGGGCTGCGGGAGCGCCATACGAGCCACCACGAGCTCCTCGGAGCAGGGACTCATGCAGAGAAAAACCAGGGGACAGAGACCGGCAGCACTCCCGCCGTCGAGTGTGTACGAGAACTGGCTATTTCCCATGCTGTTTGGAACCCCCAGTCCTCTCCAGCTGCTCATCCCCAGTCATGGAGCCCCTCTGACTGCCCCATGTACGAGACTGCCCTCGTTTTCCCGGCTTCCTCCGGTTTTGTTTTGGAGGGTTTCCCAGGCAAGGAGGGTTAGCTTGGATAGCCCCTGATGCAGATTCTGAATGGGACTAATAACCAGGACTTTCTGGAGGGGCATGTTGGGAGTGCTGCCAGAGGCCTGCTTGGCTTCTGCCCTGCATGGGTGCTGCCAGATTCTTTTGCAACTGCTGGAACTGCAGCAGCCCATGGGCAATGTGGGACACCCTCAGTGTCCTGTCTCTATGGCCTCCCACCCCCAATGGCCCCATGGCCAGAGGGGTGGCCAGAATACCACTATCCTCCCTCCATGTTCAACCCTGGGCCCAGGGGACACAACACGGCCAGCCCAGCATGGTCTGAGTAGGGGTTTGTATTGCACTTAGCCCCAGGTTTATGCTGGAGGGTGGATCAGTCACTTGTGGCCTGATCTCTGTGGTTCAGAGGGATCTGTTTGCAGAAGACACAGGGCTTCAGCCCCTACCATGTGTTGGCTTGCTGCTCTGTGCACTGCAACAGCCTCCATCCCACCAACACCACCTTCTCCCCCTCTCCAGGAGTCTTATCCAGCTGTTCCCCCAATATGGTCTGTGGAGTCAGACGATCCCAACCTGGCAGCTATCCTGGAGAGGCTGGTGGAAGTCAGGAAAGGAAATACGTTGGTGAGATTTGCTCCACTGCCTGAGAGAGGGGAGGGCTGGCAGCTTTGGCAGGGTAACTCCCTGCTTGCATGTCCTCAGCTGCCTGAAGTGGGGATTGCCTCTGGTCTCATAAATGTTCCATATATTTGGGATGAGCCTCTCTGACGTTGTTTGATGGTTGGGTGGGATTTTGCACCCGTGTCTACTGCTGCTTGGAGCAGGAAGGAGCAGCGCTGGGGCCTCTGCTTCCTGGCTACAGTGCCAAGGCTCAGCTCAGCATGGAGGTCCCCACACTTCACTGACCTTCTGTTCTCCGGACAGCTTTTGCAGCATCTGAAGCGAATAATCTCTGACCTGTGCAAACTCTACAACCTCCCCCAACATCCAGATGTTGAAATGCTGGACCAGCCTCTGCCAGCAGAACAGGTGAGCAGCTCAGGAGAAGGCTCACAAAGCTCAGAAAACAAGTTCTCTATATTTGCTCTGGAGGCTTCTAGAGGTTACCAGAGGAGGAACACGGTGAGTGGTTGGATTCCTGTCCTGGGTGATGCCAGCCTGCTCCGTTGAGCCTCGGTGCTGTTTTCTATAAAGGCTTTCAGCTACTCTTTGCTTTTAATTTGATTCTGCTTTTATATCCCTGTTTGACCTCACCTAACCATCTGGGAAGGCAGGAGAGCATTTTCCCAGGATGCTGACCACACAATCTCCATCCCAATCTTTCTCTTTCCACAGAGCACCCAGGAAGAGGTGTCCTCTGAAGAGGAAGATGAAGAGATGCCAGAGGTAAGTGCCACCTCAGTGTGTGAGAAAATATGCCAGAGAGCTGAGCACAGGAGAGAAGGTGCTGAAAGGTGCAAGGGTACAGGGGTCTTGCCTGGGAGAAGCTTGTGGCCTCCAGACAGGGAAGTTTGGGTCAAAGACTGGATACATTTTGATGCCAAGGATTCTGAGGCACAGCTGAGTGCCACATATTCACAAACCCCAGGAGAGCATAGAGGCTGAGCAGCATAGCCATGGCCTCCAAAGTCATGTGGATGAGCTATGAGCAGAGCTGCTTGGACAATATATGCTGTTCTCTAAAGCCTGAAATTTCTGCAAAAGAGATGGATTTCTGGGTTGCTGTTGCTGGGGGGGAAGTCACTGTTGCACCCGACTCCCACAGAGAGGATGAGGTCAGGTGACTGAGTGTGCAAGTGAGCTAATTGCCAGGAGTGGTGGAGACAGCCACACTTCACTGCAGTCTGAGGGCACCTTGCTGCAGAACCCACAGGCTCTGGTTGTTTGGTTTGCAGTTTAGAGATCTGTGGAAGTGGGTGGAATAATCTTGAATCTCCATGGTGACGTTTAGCAATGCCTCACACACGAGAGCAGCACGGGCACTGAGTCAGCAGTGTGCCACGGAGCCTGGGGGCAGGTCACTGAGCAGCAGCAACCCAACAGCTGGGGAGTTTTAGCGAAGTTAATTGCTTGCTAAATTAAGGCTGAGCATTGCCAGGGTCCACAGGGAAAAGGGTGAGGGTTAAACTGGCACCAGCACAACCTTGTGAATCTGCAAATCTGCTGCTTCATAGCAAATCAGTGTGTGCAAGGCCTCTATTCCTGTGGGCTGGAAAATAAATCCCCAGGAGCTGAGCATTCCCCCATGTGCTTTTTGCTAACACCATGTGTTTTGGAGGGACAACACTCTCATGTAGAGCAAAGGTTTTGTGCTGAGCGGTGGGATTTGTTCAGCTGTGTGGAGGAGTGGAGCAGCAGAACTGTGCCCTGGCACAGAGATTCATTATGCAGGTTAATCTACTCGAAGGATTTTCTAGGAGCATCTTTTTTCCTGTGTGAATCTAAAAATGTCAAAGCGCTTCCACAACTGCTGCTCAATAGCCATGACCAGCACAGAGAGGCTGTAGTAAACGCTTGTTCAGAGGATTTGTGGAGCTGGAACTGGAGCTGTGCATACCCACAACCATTTCCAGTCAGCTGAACCTTGTGTGCATGGGGAGAGATTTCTGTAGTAGGCCCAGACAGCTGCAACTGTTTTTTCCCATCAGGGTCTTGCATTGCCACATGTTACTGTGGGAAATAGTGAGGGGCAAAGGCTCTTCTGGGGTCAGGTACTACACTTGGAGTGTGCTGAGATGATCTACAGAGAGACATGCTGTGAAATACCTGCTCTTGTTGAGGGAATAACATCCCATGCAGCTGGATTTGGGTGCAACGGTCTGTTCTTGAGGTGCCGGTGACCTGTGTCCCTGTTGGGGTTTGGCTAGCGAAGAGGCCCAGGTGGCCTGGCAGCACTGTGTCAAGGGGCTGTGCTTTGTTCCAGCCATCCAGCAGCGTGGCACAAACTGCTGAAGCCACAGGTGTGCCAAAATCCATGGGGCATGTTGAGGAGTGAGAGATTAATGGTTCATTATAAACAGGCATGGGACGTGGCAGGGGAGAATCCAGCTAACAAAGAGCTCACATGAGCCTAATTGAATGCCCAGACCTTGTGTCTTCCACTCCACTTGTACCTCAGATCAGGAGCTGGGGCTTCCTGGGATGAAAGGGTTGCACCAGGAATTCTTCCTGGGTCAGGGCAGCTCAGAGCAGGGAGGAGCAAAGGCACATCTCTTTGAGCTTTCCTCTTCCCTTTCCAGGACACTGAGGACTTGGACCACTATGAGATGAAAGAGGAGGAGCCGGCAGATGGGAGAAAGACAGAGGATGAAGGCATTGGGAAAGAAAACCTGGCCATTTTAGAGAAAATAAAAAAGAACCAGAGGCAAGATTACTTAAATGTACGTGTCGCCCAGTGGGCAGGTGGGCTGGGGAAGCAGAGGGACTCAAGGGCAGGAGTGATGGAGGCCCTTGCCAGCCCTCCAGCCCTGAATCAGAGGGGCTGTCCCCAGCCAAAGGTACAGCAGTACCAGTTCTCTAGGGCTGATGGGGCTGAAGCAGAGAAGTCTGTGAACTGCCTCTGCAGCTCAGGGAGTGCCCCCAGGGTATTGGTGCCTTATGGGACAGTCCTCCTGCAGCAAGATCTGGGGCTCCCTTCTGCCCCAGGAGCTGTGATCACCTGAGGCTGTGGAGGTGGGTTGTGCTTTTGTACCCCTGGGCTGAGATTCTTAAGTCAGTGGAGAGGATGCAGAGGTGTTTCTGCTGCAGCTGTGCTGCCTGGAGGTGACTATTTGAGGCAAGGGACAGATTGAAAGGTGATATGCAGGATATGGTCTGGTATGGAGGCTGTTCTGAGTTGTAGCTCAGGTGTTGACCTCATAGAGCAATAGCCATGGTTGGGTGCAGCATAACAATACAACTTTCCCCCTCCCTGTTCCTTGCAGGGTGCAGTGTCTGGGTCTGTTCAGGCCACTGACCGGCTAATGAAGGAGCTCAGGGATATTTACCGATCACCAAGTTTCAAGGGCGGTGAGTGCTGCCAGGAGCTCCATGGAGGAAGATTATTTCTTGTTCTGTGGGGTATGCAGTGGGCCTTGGAGCTGTGCCGCTAAGCTGAGGGGGAGGATCTCCAGCATTTGATGGCTGTGGCTCTGTCAAGAGTGAACAAAACCACCTTACCCTCTCTGTTCCCTGCCACTGCTGGGTGGAAGTGAAGAGCATGCTATGTGTCAGAGAATTACCTGACTTGAGGGGAATGGTGTTCCTACTCCTTTCCTTAGCCCAGGGACTCAGAGAAAGAAACTGCTGTCTTCATGACTGTTGTGGATAAGCACTGCTTATCTTGGAGGGACAGTGCCCAAGTAAAGTTGTGCTGCAGGACCCAGGGGATTGGAAATCTGGGTGATGGCTCAACCCCCTCCCAGTGTTCCCTTACCATGACCCCCCCCCCCTCCTCTGTTCTCCTTGCAGGATACTATGCAGTTGAACTAGTGAATGACAGCCTGTACGATTGGAACGTCAAACTCCTGAAGTAGGTAGCCCCAGCTTGGGATCATGCATTTGTGGTGGGTTTTGGTGATGGGACCAGAAAGTCCCTGTGAGCAGAGAGGACATTAGCATGGCAGGGGAGCACCAAGCAGACCTTGAGTTAGCCTCTCTCAGGCAGCTGGCTTGCTGTCTCCGCAACAAAGAGGAGATGATATCTCCAGACAAGATGAGGTAATCGGAGGACTCTGCAAGTCTCTGCTGTTCCTAGAGTCCGGTGAGAGGTGCAGCAGGCAAACCCCGAGCTTGCACACCCTCCAGACACCAGTGCTGCCTTTTCCTTGGGCCAGGCAGCCTTTATTTTTAAGCTGGCAGCATGGAAAAGGGGTGTGATGGTCTCCTCTGCAAACCGGAAGCAGAATGCTGGCAGCCCATGCTGTCGCTGCCCTCAGCGAGAGCCTGAGGGCCCATGTGACTGCCCAGCTGTGCAGGTATGGCAGCTCTGGAGTGTGGTGGCAGTGAGCACAGCTGACATGAGGTGCATGGCCCTGACTGATCTTCCGGGGTTTTCCTGTCACAGGGTTGATGAGGACAGCGCTTTGCACAACGATCTCCAAATCCTCAAAGAGAAAGAAGGAACAGATTTCATCCTCCTCAACTTCTCTTTTAAAGTAAGGCTCGCCCTCCTAGAGAGATGCCTGACTCGGCGAGGCATCAGAGAACACCTTTCTCAGTGGCTCTGCTTCCCTTCTCATTCCAGGATAACTTTCCTTTTGATCCACCATTTGTAAGGGTTGTATCCCCGGTGCTGTCAGGGGGGTGAGTAACTATCTGTCGCTCTCTGCTCTGCAGTGCTGCTTTCTGCAGCAGTTCTCACTGGGTTTATCTGGTGCTGTGCAATCCTGTGACTTCCTTGGCATGGATTTGCCATTGGGAAGCGGACACCGATGGTGGAGTTTTTAGCATACTTTTTACATCAGAGAAGATGTTTCACCTCTGGAGCAGTGGGTGGGTATGATCACATCTATCTGTGCAATAACTTTGTCTGATTCCTTCCTAGGTATGTTTTGGGTGGCGGTGCCATCTGCATGGAGCTGCTTACGAAACAGGTGGGTGGGTGCTGGCCCCTGTGGGAAGTGGGGGAGCTGTTCTGCCTACCACACTCTGTATTCCTGACAGTTCCAGCCATACCACTGCCTGACAGAGCTGGGGAAGGCCCTTTGGTTGCACTGGGAGCACAGTCTCTGGGGTGAGTCTGGCCTCACCATGTGTTTCATCCCTCAGGGCTGGAGTAGTGCCTACTCCATCGAGTCAGTGATCATGCAGATCAGTGCAACGCTGGTGAAAGGGAAAGCGCGAGTACAATTTGGAGCCAACAAGGTAGGGCCTGGACAGTGTAGGATAATGGGGGGTGGAAGTGGGGTGGCAGATGGGGGCACAGCCAGCTCTGGCCATACAGGGAAGGTGTGATGGATGGTTTCCCCAGGGTTCCTGCTGGACTGATGGTCTCCTTGCTTTCCTTGCAGAACCAGTACAGCCTGACAAGAGCACAGCAGTCCTACAAGTCCCTGGTTCAGATCCATGAGAAGAATGGTAAGGGCTGAGGGAGAGGGCCTGTATTTTCCTTCGTTTGTTTGGGCTCCCCAGACAATCCATTCAAGTTCTCTTCTTCCTCGAGTGTGGAGGTGACAGCAGCAGTGGCAGCTGCTGTAACGCAGAGTGCCTGCAGAGTACTGCTGCCCTCTCTGCTGCCTAGTGCTGGGCTCTGGTGGCTGTAACTAGAGGCAGCATCTCAGTGATTGCATGGACTTGATGATCTGAGAGGCCTTTTCCAACCTAAATGATTCTGTGTTTGCCGGTGTGGTGTTGGGAAGTAAGCCAGAGGGAAAGCATCCCAGTAATTGGGGATATCTGGCCCTTTGGAAGTGGAACTTGGCTGCTTTCAGCAGCTTTTCTGGGTGCAGACTCTCGTTGCCCATGCAGTTTCCTCCCTCACAGATCTCTCCTTGTTTCAGGCTGGTATACACCACCCAAGGAGGATGGCTAGTGTGGATGCTGCAGGACCAATCTGAATATCTTCTGGATGCTCTGCTTGGATCTTAGTGATGCCTCTTGGCTTTCTCCCAGGATGTAATAGCTCTGCCTGTTGCAGGACAATACTGGCTGTTCAAAACTCTAAATAACTGTTTAAGGAGTTGGACTGACCCAGAACACTTGCTGGGCCCATGCTAGCAGGCATTCTTGTTAAAACAAACTCTTGAGCCTCTTGTATTGCTGGAAACTTTTGATTTTACTCCAGTCTAGAGCATCCTCCTTACCTATGCTATGGATTTAATTTATTTTCTTATTTCATGTACACTGCTTTTTTTTGTTACGGTGTATGATGGATGTGTATGGAAAAATGTATCTTTGGAGAAAAATTACAGTTTGTTAATTTGAGAATGCTGGTCTAACTATTTCTTTTCCAAGCTCCTGCTGGGTGGTTTGTGCCCTGCAAACCCTGCTGCAGCCCTGGTCGCAGGGTGGGGCGGTCATTGGAGCTGTGGTGTGCCCAAGCCCTGCGGGAAGACTTGGCGCAACTACCTTGGAAGAAGAAAAGCCCTTTTCTTTTTTGACAGTAAGAGAGCAGTGTTTCTGCTCCATCTTCCCTGGGCAAGCCCAGCTTTTCTCTATAAACTGCAGACTTACAACTCAAAGCACAGGGGAAAATCTGTGAGGTTGTCCTCTCCCCTGCAGTGGAGGAAGGTTTTGTGGGTGTGTGCCAGCACTGCCAGCTCCCACCCCACACTTCTCCCTGTCTGTTTGCCAAGCAGTAAGATGAGCTGAGGCCTAAGCTTTGTCCTGTTTCTCCCCACTAGCCATGCATGGAGGCTGAGCCCCTTGTCCCCATCCCTGCTGTGCTGTGGCTGCAAGCTGCTGCAGGGAGTGGAGCGTGGGCACTGCTCTGTCCTACCACTGCTCCCATTCCTGACCAGGACCTGTTCCAGCAGTGAACACCCCGTTCTATGGGGTTTTATTTTACTTTCCTTAAGCTACTTTCCTGCTCACCTTTGTACTCCAGCCCTTCATGGATGGGGTTGCTGCAGTTGTGGCCTGTTGTCTTGAATCCCCATGGCCTCGTTTTGAGTCTGCTGGAAGGAGATTTAGCTGTTGGAGCTCTTCTAACTTGGGCCATTGTCCTCGTCTGGAGGACAGAACTGACGCACTAGTGTCAAAGATGGAACCATGCATATTAATTCACTGTGTTTGAATAAAAGTCATTAGAAAATCAAAGAGCCTCAGAACTCCATTATCTACTTCAGCAGCTGCTTCCCTGTCCTGCTCAGAGCCTTAGAATAAAAAGATGCTGTTAGGAGAGGGATTACTGATGACTGCAGGAGTGGCTTTGGCCTCAGCTTGGAGGCTATTTTTAAGTGCTTTGCTGAAGGACCAGAGGGTTGATGAAGCTGAGCAGCTCTGCCCTGTGTCCTCTGGCCCAGACCAGCACCTCTCGGGGTTCTGGGTCCTCTCCAACCCTTGTTCCTGGTACCTGGGGCTGAGGGGGGACAGAGGCAGCTGTACTCAGCTCCCACCTTTAGCTCAGGAATGTCTAGGTAGCAGGTTTAATCAGTTTAATGAAGGTTTGAAACACTTGTGGAGCATTCTCTTTGGTGAAGTAGAGGCTGCTCTGCTGAACCCAGCAATGGGGTTGTGTTGGGACTGGGGACACTAGGTTGGCAGAGTTCATGGCACACACTCCAAAGTCATGGCAGCTCTACAGGCTGGGATGAGCAGAATCTGTCACTTGAATGCTAACCTGACAACCGTCGAGGCTGAAAGAAAAGCAGGAGCAGGTGTCTAGCAGGCCATCTGCCAGTCCTGTCTGTTCACACCTGCCCAAAGAAGACCCATCCCACTCTGAGCTGGGCTAGGCCTTCATTGGCAGCAGGCTAGCTCAGGGAAGCCTGTCTTCTCAGGGAAGCAGATGTGCAGTGCCATCTGTCACCACTGCCAAAGGCACTCCCAAAGCCCACTGTGGGAGCTGGCAGAGAACAAGGACGGGAAGACTGTCCAAAGGGGACATGTGGCACATTTGCTCGAACGCCACTACAACACAATGTGACTGAGACAGTGCTGCCTGCATGTCTGTCCTATTGAGGCCCCATAAAAATTGAGGGGACTGAAGTCTGCCTTCTGAAGGAAAGAAAAGGGACCAGCACCTGAGT